>NW_020664413.1:35671939-35700927 GCF_002925995.2 Terrapene triunguis | reverse complement strand
GGGGGAGACTCCGAGCGGCAGCGGCGCTCTCAAGCCTGGGAGGGAGGGGGAGCAGCGGTGCGTGAAACAACTGTTTCGCGCGCCGCGGCCGCTCGGGATCTCCCCCTCCCTCCCAGGCAGCAGCAGCGGAGGTGAGCTAGGGCGGCCCGCGGCACATTTTTAGGGGCGGCATTCTGGCGCCGGCCATGCCGCCCCTAAAAATGTGCCGCCCCAAGCACCAGCTTGTTTGGCTGGTGCCTAGAGCCGGCCCTGTGTGCAGGAGCATTCACTCCCGGGGCTGATTTGGCGATGGAACTACTGCCACCCTCCCTCTAAGGGTTATGCCAAGAAGGGCTCCATTAATTTACAGCCAGGGCCCAATATAACCCTACCAGTTGTAGCTACAGTTCATCTCATTGCAAGGAGGTATTTCCTAGCTAGCTAGCCAACTTTCTGAATTGCACTGGCCCATTCTCAACACTAGAGACATGGAGGGCAGACTTCCCGTTTAGTTTTCACTAGCAGACGTGAGGGAATTAATCAAGCCCTTTAATCTCTTTATTCCTAATACAAACACAACAGGAAATTCATTCCCTGTGGCCCAAAGTGGGCTGAGGTAGGCCACCCATCATAATGTGCTAGTTGCACAAATTATTCAGCCAAAACTGCAATAGTTAAAGCTTAGGTATGCAATATTCTGAAGTAAATGAAGATACATCTAGTCATGCTAACTGAGGTTCTGGCCTTTGATTTAAAATGGTCATGCTATGAAATCACAGCTGAAGCTTGATTATCCCCACTGCTTGGAAACCCCCAGTTCAGTTTGCCTATAGGGACATTCTGGAGATCAACAGTCTTCATCCGTTGGGAGCCTTTGGGTGCTGAAGCTCCTGATCTCTGCAAGAGCCTAGCTTCAGCTCCGCAGAGCTTAGAAACTTCACTAAATAAAGTCTGCAGCCTCCTGTTCTATTGATAACATTCAGGTAGTCTAGACTGGTAGCTATTTGGCGTTTGGTAAGTCAGGATTCTACTGTAACTCTTAAAACGTAAACCTTAATTTAGGTAGTAAATGCTACTATGGACAAATACTTTTTAACACCTACGTCTTCTGCAGCCCAGCAGAACTGTGGAAGATGCTAGGTATGGGCTATTCCCCGACTGTCTGCAGCTTCCAGAGGCAGTTCAAAGCTATAGCCTAGCCTATGCTAGGCATGCCCCCCCGCCCCCGGGCCTGCTGCCAGATCTTCTGCTTCCATGGCAGCAGTCAGAGGCAGTTTTCTTTGCTCCTTTCCTATCATTTGCCTCCCCACCTTTTTTCTCCCCGCCTCCTAGACCAGGGGTTTAGCAGCATGTGGCTGAATGCCTTCTGCAGTGCCTCCCTGCTGAGCTCCTCTGCCCCCTTTAAGAGATGGCAGAGCAGCCATGCAAGAACTGGGCTAAGCCTAAAAGGTGCTCCATCTGCAAGGTAGCTTTAACAGGCTCTACAGATGGCAAACTAGGTCCTGCCAGTTAGCCTTCCTCCTCTCACATTGCTAGGGCATGGAGCAATTCAGGACCACAAGGCTAAGACCCTAGCAGGACTCCTGGTCCCACCCTGCATCCTGAAATGGGTCCTAAGTGCTCTGGGGAGAGAATCAGTGCTCACAATCAGCCCTGCCCTTTCTCCCAGTTTGAATCAGAAAATGCTGGCAGTAAGTCCCCATCCCCCAACCTTGGGGAGTGGGAGCCTATAAGGGAGGATTCCGAGGGAGAATTTCTAGAAGGCTCAAGGCCCATGCAAAGCTAACCCCAAATACATGCACCCAGGGCATTGCTAAGCTGCCAGGCCTGCAAAACAAAAACTAAACAAAAAGGGTCAGAAAAAGTAAAAAACAAACAAAACCCTCTAAAAGGTATTTGTCCTTTGACTCAGCCCTCCTCCTTCTCCTCTTCTGTGGGAGGAGAGCAATTAACAACTGGTTTTGAGCAGGACACAGACAAAATTTAACAAAGGTTTTACTCCCTTCAAGAAGTTTGAAACCATATGTAAAAAAGGTTGTATCCATGAGCCAGATCCAACCCAATCAAGCCCTCAATGACAAATCTCAGACCAAATGTCTCCCTTCCAAATCCTAGCCTGAGCCAGTGATTCCCATACACGCATCCTTTGAGAAGGTAATCAGGGAGGAGTGGAAATTTCCTGCCAAGGGTAAACACATTAATGGGCATATTCTCAGATTCTACAAGCTGCAAGAGCAAAGAATGCAGAGACCAATATGTCTTTAGGGCTATACATAAGAAATCTCCCTAAAAACAGCATTTGTGGCAGATGCTTCAATAGATGCAATGAGGTTTTCTGCCCTTGCCACGGCATCCAGCTCAGTGGTCAGGAGACACACACGACTTCATCCATGGAAGATAGATACTCACTACAGATGAGTCCTGTGTGCCTCTACATTCACAGGAGCTCTCCTCTTTGGAGAAAAACTGGATAAGATAGTGGCTGAAAACTCTGCCAAACTTAAACAGTCCTTCCCCTCTCCATTTAGTTCTCTAATAAGGGATTACAAACTCACTTCCTCCTTCCTCGCAGAGGTTTCAGAGGTAAGGTAACAGGCGAGGAAAGGGAAAACCTTGGAACCAAGGAACGAGTGGATAACCTAGAGATGCTTCCACAACATCCACGGGCTCATTATGACACTGAACAAATGGGCTCCACCCAGACCTGAGATTGAGAGGCAGGATTTCCCACTTTTCAGATGAATGGTTTGCATCCACCACAGAAAAACGGGTGCAAGAGATAGCTTGAGGGAGTATCCCTGATGCACTAAGGGCTCCATCCCCTCCCTTCTTCATTCACTCTCCCATCACCAGCAACCCTACTGGGGCAAGCTGGTCAAGAACGAGATCTCCCATCACCTGGACATAGGAGTTTGCCTGCTGTGGGTCATTTCCCCAACATCACCAGTCTCTGGCAACACTAGCACTGCCTTCCAGGTCTCCACAGGCATTACTCTTTGCAGGCTAACGATAGGCATACTCCAACCCCTGAGCCCACTGGGCATCCCTTCTGGAGCGTTCAGGCCCTGATCCACTGGCACTCACAGAATTCACAGATCCACTACTCCCAAAGGAATAGTTCACACCAGCTTATCAGATGGGCCTCAGGATCATCACGCCACTCAACACACAGCACTTAGATATGTTTATAGTAAGAACAAGACGTTTATTTAACAAATAGATATTCAAGAAGAAGCAAATAGAAATAGTAGAAACAAATGGTTACATGTAAATTAAAATCACAACATGCTTTCATGACATTGTTATGCCATATAGCGCAAAAGCTCACCGCAAAAGCCTTCCAGTGTCTTACAGCCAAGCTTGGCTGTGAGCTTCCACTCATCAGATAAGTCATGCTGTCCTCTTGACTCCTCAGTGGAAAGATCCCCCGTGTCTCTTTGCAAGCTCAGATATATCAAAACAGTCCTTTGCGCTTTATTCATAATCAGAGCACCCCTTGCTGATTGTTGTTCCCTCTGGTCGCCCTCGCTTGTTCACCTTGCAACCTTTTAATTAGCAGCTGGCTCTGCCCCAGATAGGCTTACATTGTGAGACACACAATTGTACAATACACACTTGATCAGACAAAGAGTGAGAAGCATTTCCTATCCCCGGTCAGACCAGAATCTGTCCAAGGCTGGTCACCTTGTGGTGACCTGCTTTTAACTTCAAAGCTTTAAGAACATCATTTCCAGTACAGATAGATAATTTCTTAATTATTACCTGTACATACATTGTGCAATGTTTATGATGAGAAGGGTAATACAGGCTTTCAGTAAAGACTTTACATGACACCCTTTGGCAAATTAGTATGAAGATATCAGACCCAGGGGATCCCAGTAACCCTTATGCACCCCTGTGCCCTCTGCCGGTTGACACCAAGACGCACATCACCTGTGTCACCCATACCTCCACAGTCCAGTGTGCCCCTGCCAAGACAACCTACTGAGATTTGCTTATGGCATGAATTGCTACCAGTAACAAACAGTGCCATTCAGTCTCCCATCGGCCCCAGGGCATTTACGAAGATGCTGGTGATATTCAATATCCAGATCCCAGGGAATTCATCTATTCCTCTTTCTGGAAGGCATCTAAATCAGACTCCTACCCAGACCACCGCACACAGTGCCATGATCCAGGCTCTGAATCTCCTGCAAGAGCACAGATTCACAACAAACACCTGTGGACATTGCCCGGGACTGTCTACCATCTCAGGAAGTCAATGACTTGGTCTGGGACCAGTACCGATCTTGCATCCATGCCAGACCATGGTCCCATACTTTCAGCAGACAGACCTGAGGCATCTGATCTGTGATCTCATCCATGGAGTGATCCCTCAGCACGAGAACAGGAGACCCAGTAGCTGAAGGCACTGAACTGTTGTTGGGCTCCTGCTCTTGACTAGCATGGATATCAAGTCCTGAATCTTGTGGAATCTGTCGAATGATAGGTAGATCTGCACTGCTGACATGTCTATCGCCGCACCCAGATGAATAATTGAAGGAATCATAAAATGTTTCTTGGTGTTTGTCATGAATCTGTGTGTCTGTAGGAGATTCAGAGCCAAGCACGACAGTACTCCAGGTGTCAGCCCTCATTATTGTGCTGTTTGCAGGATCCTTGGGCTCCCTGGGTGAGAACTCTCAGGTACCCAGGTCCCTCAGAGCAGTCAGATCAATTTTCCCTAAGTGGGACCTACTACTGGTGTTGAAAGCCCCAATCCCTTTGAACCTCTGACATTTGTATCACCATTTTACCTCTCCATCAAAACCTGTTTTCTGGTCACCATCATGTCCACAGCCTTATCCATGCAGGAACCTTACTGTATGTTCAATGATGTCAAGGTGGTGCAGAAATGTTCCTGCCTAAAGTAAACTCTCCTTTTCATGCCTCACAGCAGATTGTCCTCCCTTCAGGCTGTCCAAAGTCACAGCGACTCAATGGGAAGATATGGCACACCTTGGCTGTCAGATAAGTACCAAAGGTTTATATCAACTGTTCAGAATCCACAAAGAGATCAGGCTCTCTGTTCATTTCCTTTCACCCAAGGAGTCAAGGACTTAGAGTACGTTAGCCAGATGGATCGGACTATGTATTGTTGAGGCATTCAAGGCATCCAGAAGGAATCAAGGTCCATGCCACAAGATCTATGGCAACATTGTGGCTGAAAGAGCATGTTGTTTCACTGCAGAAAACTGCAGAGCAGTGACATGGATATTGGCTAACACCTTTATTAGACTCTGTCTTCTGTCTTTCACGGAGGCCTCCTACGGCAGGAGGGTGCTGTATGTGGTGGTTCAGTAATAACCTCGCTGTTACTAATAATCTTGCAATTAATTATTGTTTTACACTGCTCTGGAATGAATCTACTGGCAGTAGGCTGGCAAAGGGAGCATGGCGAGAGCAAGCTATTCTATAGCTTTGAATTGCCTCCAGAAGCTGCAGACAGGAGGGGAATAGCCCATATGTAGGATGATTGTGGAAGACACTGCTAGAAGAATGGAAATGATTGGGTAAGAAAATTTCCATTCTTGTTAATATTACCATGCGCACTGTTACAAACCAAAGTAAGCATATTAGACCTTGTAACCCAGACTAGCTACAACCAAAGTTATTTTTCATTCACATTGTAATTACAATGTACTTACCACACGGACTTTGGAGGTAGGGACATGCATAAAAACCCCTGCCTTGTTACTCTCCGAAACCAAACATGAATACAATATTTAAAGGCAAGTCAGTATTTGGAACCTACTGTGTTTGATAAATTAGAGTACCTGAGTACCTGCATCAGTACTTGGAAAACAGTAATGTTATGGATTATCCCTGTATGTTGTAATCCATTCCTGACTTTCCTATGCATTGGTGCCTGTTCTCAATTCTGGATGTGCTTTTACTGGGAAAAATTGCAATTTCTGGAATCAAGAAAAGTTGCCATCCAATTTCACAGATACTCTTTGCATGAAAGACCCAAATATTAAGTGTTCCTACGATAATCTAAAATGATTTCCATATTTATCAAATTCCTAGTGCAAAATAATTATAACACTCATGAAATAACCTCCTTCTGTACAATCTGTTAATTTATTACTTCTACATTGCTAAAAATAAAATTAGAATTCCCTTAGGCCATTGTTACAATTTTATAGACAGCGCAGTTAACATGGGATGAATATTGGGATCTGAAACCAAAATGTCTCCTACTGTGATATAAACAGTATTTCAAGGATTTTGGGCTACAAGATAGAGCCTTTCATGCCTTGCAAATTGAGTTCACATTAACTTCCAGCACTTTTCTTTAGAGGTTTTATTTCCGATTGCTGAAGGATGTGCATGAAGCTTTGCCTAGATTTTGTTACTATTCACTCTGCACTGAAATGTCACAAATGATTACTAAATTATTGACATTGCATCGAGGAAGAGGAAAATGCTTTGTAAATAGCCAAATAAAGCACTTAGTGCAGACATAGAAGCTCTTATGCATATCTGACATCCTTCTTGTCTTTAGGATGTTTTCAGATACTTGCAGACAGAATATAAAGCAGTTCAAGTAGGAACTTGACCTTTGTTCATGTCTCTAAAAAGCAGTAGATGCAGTGTCTGAATTAGATAGCAAGTTCCTTGTGAGATTGACTATGTAATCTTGGATGTTCGTATAACACTGAGCACATTGGTAGCACTCAATCAATACATAGTAAGCGTTCGCTGTTGCAGTATTATTTCCCTATTATCCTCCCACTTAGCTCAAGAGAATATAAAATGTGTTGTGCATGTCTGTATAAATATACAGTCCCAGATCCTCCACCAAGGCCAAGGAGTGCATGGCATAACTCAGGGAATGGAGGGCAAAGGTGTCTGCCCACCGGTTTGGTCCCCAGGGGTAAGTTAGAGTATTCTGAGGGCAGTTCTAAATTAAACCAGCTTCCAATAGTCCCAAAAGGCTGTGGCAGCAACCAGGGATCACTAGGGCACATGGAAGTCCCAGTGATGGTCATAGGAAGTGGGGACTGGAGTACAAGTAGTTGAATTAAAGTCCTTGCCTTGAACTCCCACAAGTCAGCCCTTGCCCCTGGTTCTACCTCCCTCTTGGGTAGTGTCAAGGGGGAAGACTCACAGCCAGACCCCCCCTCAGTAGAGGTTTCTTCTTCTGCTGTTGCAAAACGGTGCTTCTTCAGGAAATGGCTTCCCTCTTGTCTCCCTCCTGCCTGGGGCTACTGGAGCTTCTTTTATATCGGACCTTTCCCTAGGAGCAGTCTGGCCAGTAGAATCATAGAACCATAGGATTAGAAGGGACTGCAAGGGTCATCTAGTCTAACCCTCAGCCAAGATGCCTGAGGGGCAGAGCCTTCCAGGCCCAGTACTGCTCCAGCCCTTCCCTTGGCCTTAGTGTAGGATCTGAAAACCCTATCCAAGGCACCAATACAATATAGCTCAGCTGTGCTCTGAAAAGGTATCGCACCCAGAAATTACATGGGATATGAATTTTAGGCCTGGTCTACACTGGGGGAGAGGGATCGATCTAAGTTACGCAACTTCAGGGTAGCTGAAGTCGACGTACTTAGACCTACTCACTGCGGTGAGTCGACTGCTGCCGCTCCCCCGTTGACTCTGCCTGCATCTCTCGCGGCGGTGGAGTATAGGAGTCAACAGGAGAGTGCTGGGCGGGGGGGGGGGGGTCGATTTATCGCGCCTAGACTAGACGCGATAAATCAACCCCCGCTGGATCGATCGTTGCCTGCTGATCCAGCGGGTGGTGTAGACATACCCGTAGAAAGTCAATGTGCAATGATATAAGTGCATTAAAATTTATAAAAAGGGATATAATTGGCTTTATATATTTACAGCAGCAAATTAATCAGCATGATCAATTCACAAATGAGTTTGTTACATTTATTATAATAATAGTTATCTCTGTGGTTGGGCAAACAAAGCTGGCCAAATAACAAGCATGTCATGTTTTACTCTTGAATTGCTTTTTCACTATATGGCAACAAAGAATTACCTTGACCAATTGCACCCCTAAATAGTGATTCTGGTATTCTTTAAATGAGATTATTAGACTGATTTACGTTGGAAAGACAGGAGCATGCATAGCACACTAGGAGGTGTGTTGAGATTACATGAATTCACACTGTATGACTTTCTGCAGTTACTCTGTGCAGATGCATACCCAAATAACACTGCTTTAAATGCGCTATGTTCATGAATTTCCACAAAGTTAAATGTATAGTAGTTTTAGTAAATAGAATTTATTGCCTTTTCATTTCAAGATTTTGCATTTAGCTATTTTTGAAAGAAAAATACAAAAAGCAACGTATCAATACAAAGTTATCTGCTCTGTCAATAGCCCTAGAAATAGAATCAAGTGGACTGAAATTACATTATTTCAGACTAATCTTTTTAAAAATATTTTCTTCTTCTTTCCTGACTCAGTCAGAAGATGCTTCACTCAGAAAACACTAAGTTAAATCTAAAGTTTGGCAAACTATGCAGAACTTCACCACACTACATGGCTGTATTCATGTAGTTGAGTGAGTGTGATTTTATCACTCCTAATTTTCCAGCAGATTAACATGCAGCATTTATATATATAAAATGGAAAGTGGAATGATGATATGGGAGATGAAGCACCATCCAATTGAAAGTGTACAAGAACTAGAAAATCTACAAGCTGTGGCTAATCCCAACACGCATCAAAACATGTGCATACCGCAGTGGTGTTAGGCAGCCATGCTGCATTGTCAATCCTTGCAGCACTTCTGGGAATGAAGTCAAAATGCAAGCCAATCAGTGGTTGTGACATGACAGTGTCATTCCTGGATGTACTGCCTTTGGGCATGGGACTTACCGGGAGCACATCAAACACACAGTGACACACACCACTGTTCAGAATGGAGTCACAGCACACCACTTGTATCTAAATGCGTCCACATTTTTTCAGACTATTTTGAAAGTTCATCTAATTTAACTTCTTTTCAGTTGGCCTCATTAACAAGTGTATGCAGTATGGAATCAAGGCAACTACAGTAAGAGGTATGGCTGCACTTTTACAAAAAGAAAGAACATAAAACAAATACTCGGTATGTGTGGGTAACTTGATAAAATCAAACAGCTGCAAGGTAACTAAAGAAGCAGCTATGCACAGTAGTCTGAAACTCGTCTTATATCCATTTGTACCTTTACAGCTCATGATGAACATTTCGGAATTAATACCAAGACCTAACCCAAAGAGTGCACCTAAATTTCTCACCAGTCCAGCAAATGGAGTTGTGTCAATGTTTATCCAGTCTGGATTGGCACACCATTTCTTTGCCTTTGGAACGGACCATAGAAGATCAACATCAATAAGTTTGAGAAGCAGGTAAAAGCCAAGAGCAAAGATGAAGAGAAACAAATTTGTCTTGATGTACGTTCTCAAACTCGCTGTCTGGATAGCAGGGGTATGTTCAAATGCTTCAGCAACAAGCATTCCTGTGAATTAAAAGTGCAATATTAGGCTGGGCATTGTGCTCTTGGATATTGAAAAAGAAATTGCTTTCCAGGGCCTACCTCTAAAAAAGCAGAATTAAACCTCTTAAAGAAAAAGAATATGTATGGTTTTTCCACTTTTATAGTACACCCAAAAACCTCATTCTTCTCCAAAACTGCCAAGTCAAAATAATGGGTCTACCGCATTACTTTAAATGCCAAGAGCCACAGATTCAGAAGAGACATGTAGTTTTTCACTAATAAACCCTGCATTAGCACACCCAGACAGGCCAGTCTCTCTCTCTCTCTCCTTTTTCATACTCTTCAAATGCTACCCCATGGGTAGAGAGGGATGCAGATTGCAACTCCCTACTCTCACAGGGGTGAATTAAGCCTATCTATGTTCTTAGTCCTTCCCTCTTTCTGAATGCTGGAGGGGGAGATGTTTTTCATCTCTCTCCCTTTCCTCATTCACACCCTTCTTGGCTATGAAGAGGAACGGAGATGGACAACAGTAGCTTCAAACCGCTGGCTCTGCGCTAAACATGCTGATTTGCACATGAAAAGTAGCATAGGGAGTGCCCCTGGAATTAATGTGCCAATCATTCTGAGATCAGACGGTGACTAAGGGAAGCATTTTCAAAAGTGCCTAAATCCAATTTTTACAACTGAGCTGGGGCTTAGGAGCCTAGGCCTCATAGGAAATCAACGGGACTCAGGCTTCCAGGTGCCTATGTTCCTTTAGAAAAACGGGGACTAGACTCCTAAAACACTTTTGTGCTTTTGAAAATGTTACCCAAAGGCTGTATTATACTAAGATTGTAGGATCCTGGGGGCAGGGGCCGTCTTTTTGTTCTGTGTTTGTACAGCATCTAGCACAATGGGCTCCTGGTCCATGACTAGGGCTTCTACATACCATAGTAATACAAATACGTAATTAATAATAATAACAATATATTCAAACCCGTAGTCTCCCCAGAAATCACATGCAGCTCTAGAGAGACAGGATAAAAAGCCCTTTAAATAACTGTGACTTGTTTTTAAACTTAAAACAAATGTTCAGATAATGTATTTATGTTGCAAAGAGTAAGAATAAGCAATATTACCACCAATTACTCCAAGAATAACTTGATGTGGGAAATGTGTTGCTATGAATACTCTAGAGACACACACACTGATCTGAATAATCCAAAACACACTCCAGAGGAATGACCAGGTAAGTCTATGAAAGAAAAAGAAATTGTATAAATGAAATTTAAAAAATCCAAAATATTATATTTCATTGTGCGTCATTCAACTGGGTCCCATATTTTTAGCAGCCAGAGGTATAAATTCAACAGTGTAGAGACAGATGATCAAAACCTGGAGCCAGATGCTGAAATAAAACTGTCAGAATACAGGTATGATCTTGCAATCCCATTTACTTTAATGGAATTTTGCCCGATTAAAGACTGCAGGATCAGGCACTAATACTTTAGGATCTAAGATCAGATGCTTTGTTTTCGTTGTAAGATATCAATTGAAAGCTAAAGTGTCAGATGTATTTTTCCATGTGTTTATCATCATGAAGGCATAATTAAACTCATGATCCATGCAGTCGAATAACAATCCTTTCAACCGTGGTAAAAAATCCAACCAGTCATAAGCTTTTACACAGAACTGAGTAACATGCTGTCTGTGCCAATATTATGAGTATTTTCTTTAGAATAAAATATGAATGACCATTCCCAAAGTGGTAAATTTAATGCACTAACCACTAGATCAGACAAAGAAAGGCACTGAATATAAATCAAGATTCCCAACATTATTGACCTGTCCCACTCCCATAGTGTTTAAAGGAGGCAGGTTCAGATCTGTGTTAATGCAATGGCAGTGAGTTAATTAGATGTCACTCTAAAGAAAAATATAAATCTCCTCTATATTCTAATTCAGCGGTTCTCAAACTTCATTGCACCACGACCCCCTTCTGACAACAAAAATTACTATGTGACCCCAAGAGAGGGTACCGAAGCCTGAGCCCACCCAAGCGGGGGGGACAAAGCCCGAGCCCCAAAGCTGAAGCCCTGGGCGAGGGGTCTGTAACCTGAGCCCAGCCGTCTAGGACTGAAGATCTCAGGCTTCAGCTTCGGCCCCGGGTGGTGGGGCGTGGGCCCTGGCGACCCCATTAAAACGGGGTCATGACCCACTTTGGGGTCCCAACCCACAGTTTGAGAACTGCTTTTCTAATTCTTTGTCCAAAACCAGTAAGAATGAAGACATGTTAACAATTTAAAAGTCAAGTGGGCCAAAAATATTTGCTATAATAATGTTTATTTAAACTAAATTTATAAATCCATCAAAATAAAGGTTTCAGAATATCAGAAACTGACTGACCTGTGCAGTGTAATTGCGGATTCATCTTTCCACCTCACTGTGTAGCTAAGTGCTGCTGTTACCATTACATACCAGACACAAGAAGATCCCATGGCGTGGCCAGATGGGCTTCCTGTTAAAAGAAAAAAAGGAATATTTTAACTTAAAAATCATTAATACAAGTTTGGAATATAGAAAAAGAATCATTATCAGTTATTCAAACAATCAATGAACCCAAAACAATAAAAACTAAAAAAACCTACAGGAACCTTATGGTGGATTGTGGCATGTCAGGCACAAATCACAGACATTGATTAGATGGATATTGGGAAGGCAGCCTATCCTTACAATAACCTAAGGGAAGTAATTTTATGTTAGTCTGACAGTTTCTTTAGGATAGAAAGAAAAAGGACTTTGTATTATAGTGCTGATATGAACAGAGCCACAAAGTATACAGAAAGAACAAGGAGTCTTGTGGCACCTTAAAGATTAACACATTTATTAGAGCATAAGCTTTTCGTGGGCTTTTCGTGTTGGTCTTTAAGGTACCACAAGACTCCTCGTTGTTTTTGCTGAAACAGACTAACACGGCTACCCCTCTGAAAAGTATACAGAATACAGCTTAGATGGAAGACAGGTGTATATTGAAATATGGGAGAAACAGGGAATGATCTCCTTGTATCAGTAAATTGTAAAATACACTAGAGCAATTTCAGACTTCAGATAGCCCTTCCAAATTGTCATTTTGTCTATTTCCTCAGTTAGGAAGCCATATTTTCTGTAGATCCTCAAAAGAGGGGGGGGGGGAGAGTCTTTTCTATTATGTTGGAAGAAAGGGGCTTATTTATGTTCAGTTGACACAATACCAAAAGTGTTGAAAAGTGAATGAAAATTGGTATGGAAAAAGATTTCAATAGATCCCGTCTCATGAAATAATGTTATAACATTTTGGAATTAATTAACAGTACTTTATAGTAGTGCAACAAATGGGGGACTCAATATAAACAAACTTCTGCATATTGAATGCTTTATTATGTGCCATGCCATTTACCCAAATTTAACAGAAGCCATTTTCAAGCATACTGAAGGCAGTGTGGAGATGCAGAGGATTTCACCCACATCTCGTGGAGCTGACCAAAGATCTAATCCCAGTGGAATATTGCTAGTGAAGTAATTCATAAAATTACTATGGCAGTTCTCTCTGCACATAGCAGGGGTCAGATTCATGGATTCATCAGATTTACATTTGGTGGAGGGAGGTTATGGCTCCCCAGTTCTCATTGGTCCTCAGCCCTGGTACAGACTTGAGTAGTGCAGAGGCTACTGCCTAAAGGTGTCTCTAGCATGTGTCAGCTCAGAATGCTCCCATTGAGTATAACTGGAGTGCAGTGTGCTCCAGCCACTCCTGCTCCTCACATCACTACCTCTAACACACCCTTCCTCAGTCCTGGCATGCCCTCCCGGCTGGGGGCTGCAGAAATAGCTTAGAGCTGGCTATGCTGGCTCTAACCCCTCTGGGGATTCCATCATGCCACAGGAAAACCCAGATAGGGGAGATGCAGACATGGCAGATAATCTGACTCTGTATGTGTTAAGATGATGCAACGTGGCTTCTTGTGGAGTTAGAAGGGTAGAAAAGTTTGTAGGGCTTATTTTGTAGGAAGTGGAAATAATTTTTTTCACTTGAGAAAATGTTGTGACCAATCCCTACAGAAGTAGTTCACAAAGGTATGGGATATCTTGGTAAGGTAGAAAATTGTATCTAAGAAGGAAAATTACATTGATTTCTGTGCCATCTACACACCTTTTCTGGACTTGGCTAGGAGATTCTTGATCATGATTCCTTCATTCCTTCTTTTTTTCAAAAGGTACTTGCACGGCACTTTCCACATATTAGAATTCATTTTATTGGTTAAACCAACTTATGATTTCATATTTCAGTGTTTGAAAACACTTTGTACTTGCTATTGTCAGTCTTTTCATCTGAAAGTGTTTATCATACCCCATATGCAATGTGTTTATTAGAGATAGGCCTAAAGTCCAAAATTTAGATCCACATTTCGAAACTCTACCAATATTTGTGAGAGGGTTGGATTGGGGGTTTTGGTTCAGCTCACTGGAGCCAGCTGCAAAATTCAGATCTAGATCCAAATTCAAATTCCAGAACCTCTATCCCAAAGTTTGAGATCGTCCAGATACAGGTTTTTAGTTCAAGCTATCTGCAGTCCTTATGTTGTTCACTATTTTATCTACTTTGCTCATTTAAATATTCATGTCAGTGTACATCTGCTGCTCTAGTCTTCTCATTTAAACTACATATTTAAACATTTTAAATAACAAATTTGGAAAAGGCCATACTGAATAAAATAGAAATGGTTTCTTCTTAAACAGGAAGAAACAGGCCTTCTGTTCCAATGAATCATGTGGAAACACACTAATTGGTATGTAAGCAAGGTCTCAATATTGCAAGAGGCTGAGTGCCCTCAGTTGTGAAGTCACTTGAAAGGAGCTGAGGGAGGCTCTTAGCACCTTGGGTTGGGTCCCAAGTGATTTCATGATCAAGTGAGACAGAGAACAACCCTAACAGCTGATAGCAGGTCCGCACATAAAGTAGTAAACAAACTGTCAGTCACAAGAGCTCAAGTCTCTTCTTCAAAATTAGAGTAAAGTATGACGCAGCATCTTGCTAAGAGAAAGGGGAAAAAATGCAGCATTTTTATCCATATGAAAGCCTGTAGAATCACAAAGCACATTAATAACAATTACTGCACATTTCTCATATATTGGGGGGGAAAATCCATTTAGCAAGAGCCATAATTAAAGCTGTATAAACATGTCAAATCCAGTCTAGAGTAGGAATGTCTGAGCTTAATTTGCTTAATTTCAAACATCATGAATTTGAAAGTTCATTTGAGACTTGAGCAATATTGGATTTACATTCCACTTAAGAAAGAAGTAAAAACAGAAGCAGAGAGGGTGCTCAGTGAAACAATCCAATGGAAAATATATCATACATAATATCACCTATATAGTGTATTCTCTTGTGCCAGCCTATAGCTTTGAGGGGAGTGGGGAGTTCTATCCTGAACAGATAATTCAGGCTTTCCTTTAGTTAGAACATAGGTGGCTGTTGTTCATTCTTTTTTTTTTTAAACTAAATAGCTTCGGGGAGGAGGAGGATAGAGGGATTAGGGGTTTAAATATCAGAGCAGTGATCACAAATTTGTTTTACTTTTGTGACCCTAAAAATTGCTGCAGTAGCTCAGAAATCCTCAAACTCCATAAGAGTCACCTGTTCTAATCTGGAGTGCTTTTGAGCAACATTTACTTGAATATATGCTTAGATATCAAAATATTTCACTTGCTCATTTGATATGCTGAAGAGGACAAATCTAGGGTGTCTACTTACCTTCAATAAACCTCTGTGGACCTCTTCTCTGCAAGTTGGTGTCACTTGCAGCAGAACTACCTCCAAGAATGACTTCACAACAAAGGTGATTCAGCATTTCTGGGGCTGTAAAGTAATTATTGGAAGGACGGACAGTCCTCCAGCATTGCTACCTGTAATAACTATCATTTTTAAAGTGATGCCTTTCATAGGTTAAAGACATTGAAACAAAAGTTCTTGCCAATACGCAGACCAGGTAGTCTCAGCTCTTCACACATCTAATGTTTAGGTTCTCTGTTACATTTCTACTGATGTATTTTTATGCTCAGGTGCCTGCATACTGTACTTTATTTTTAGCAGGTATATCAATTTACAGTATAATCATTATCACTGACTGCTACTTGCTGAAGTAATACTTACAATATGTGCAACACTGAAGCCACAAACATTCCTTACCTGGCCCAGTTTCACATGTTATAGGAAATTGTTCAAGACATGGGCTCGATTGATTGGGATAGATCATTGTTTCTTGGACCCACCAATATGGACGATGGCCAAATAAAATCCTAACAAAAAAGAGAACAGTACATAGTATACAAATACAATAAAAAGATCTCTGAGTAGAAAGGTCCAAGCAAAGTAGAAAGGATAATTCACCTTATGCTATACATGAACATTTTTATTGTTAGAATAATCATACAAATGCTCATTTGTGTTCTTCTTCGCTTACCAAAATGTTACCGTAAACACATCCTCATTTTGTTAAACCTGAATTTTGAAACACGTTGTATTTTATATTTAAAAGGCAAAACTACATAGGTAAATCTACAGGTTACAGGAAGTACTGTAATCTTGAGGCAGCTAAAAACCTGCATTACAAAAAATACAAAGTTTTAAAAGAAACACAACTTACCATTTAAATATGAGGTTGAACCAATCTCCAATGACTGCCACCCATATCATTTTAGTACCAACCACTTGGTTAAGTTGGAACCAAAGAGGAAAATAAATTAAAAATATATTCCGGGGATCTCCTACTTGTGACATCAAATTTAGAAAGTCATGGTAAGACCTGTAATCCTTCTGTAAATGCTGAATTATAAGCACACCATTACTATGAAGGAGATCCATCTTTATCGGTTACACTATACTCAAAGGAAAGTTCCCGTAATGTTTAGTTCCTAATGGCAAAATTAGAACCATGAAAGGAGAGCTATTAAAAATGAGAGACAATGACTAACATTGCTTTTATATTGTACCAGAGTGGGGTGTCTGGCCATTCCTGAAACATGTGACTTTCCGCATCTATGAGGAGACACGTGGGTCTGTTAGTGCTGGAAAGGTTTTCTGTTTGCAATTTTTAATTGGAGGAAAAGAGGTGAAGTATATGCTGATCAGCAGCAAATCATGGGGAAAGTTTTGTGGCAACACAATGACTGTCTTATGCAACCCTTTGTATGAACAGTTGGAAAATGTTTGCTTGAATTTTAACACAGTTCATTTCTCTGAAGGATGGACACTAGTAATTTGTATGCTTGATTAAGTGTTGCCCTTATAAAGACTAGAAAGAATTCATGATTAATTGGTCTAAGCAGAAGAGTCATTAAATTTGTGCATTTTAATTTGAAATAGAATGTGGCTATATTGCTGTATTTATTACTTAGCACGGCACATGTTTTAAATTGTGATTAAATCCAATCAGCAGACATAAATTAAAAAAAGAATTTTAAATGACAGGTTGCTTTCTAAAGTGATACTTTTCCCAAAGAGTTGAAAAAATAATTATTTATTTCCTTTACACAAGATACCATGTTAACTGAGGACACATTGAGGATGGATTTTTTTAGTATGAATTAACACAGAATAATGATGGTATTGACTGGAGTGATTCAGAGGATAAAGTAGGGGCTATGCAGTCTACTCTGCCAAAGCAACTCAAGCATAACCTTCTGCATCCTTAAATTCTTTCGCATAGTCTAATATGAATGCAATAAAGGGATAGTAGATCTTAAATAAGTAATATTTTGCAGAAGCTGTTTTTTAATGTTTATATACTTTCTCTGAGGAAACAAAAAGTGGACCTGAACCAAAACTCTAGCTCTGACCTATGTACCTAATGAATAGGCAGAACTAAAGGCCCAATCCAACGCCTACTGAAATCAGTAATAGAAAGACTCTCATTAACTTCAAAGAGCATGGTTTGGCCCCTATGGGTATGCCTATATTGTAATAAAAGACCCACAGCACAGCTGCAACTGACTTGGGGGCTATTAAATTGCAGTTTAGACGTTTGGGCTCAGGCTAGAGCAGCGGTTCTCAAACTGTGGGTCGCGATCCAATTTTAATGTGGTCGCCAGGGCTGGCTTAGACTTGCTAGGGCCCGGGGCTGAAGCCCGAGCCTCGCTGCCCGGGGCCGAAGCCTAAGGGCTTCAGCCCTGGGCAGCAGGGCTCAGGTTACAGGCCCCCTGCCTGGAGCTGAAGCCCTTGGGCTTGGGCTTTGGCCCACCCACCCGGGGCAGCAGGGCTCGGGCAGGCTCAGGCTTAGGTTCCCCCCTCCTGGTGTTGTGTAGTAATTTTTGTTGTCAGAAGGGGGTTGCGGTGCAATGAAGTTTGAGAACCGCTGGGCTAGAGTCCAGGTTCTGAGACTCAGCGCCATGGGTCTTTTTTTAAATCATAGTGTAGACATATCCTAAAACGGCAGATCCCAATATTCCCAAACATGGAGAATAGGGTGGGGTTGAAATCTGGGTCTAAATCAAAGTTCAAGGTGCTTAGATTCAGTCCTTTCTAGAAAGAAGTTCAAGCTGTGAATTCAAATTCAAGTTTATGGTTTGGATATAGGACTTTGGTTCAGTCCCATCTCTAATTTTAAAAAAGAAATGTAGTATCTTTGTTCACCAGAGACACATTTAGGGTATTTAAGACATTTCTTTTAAACATTTCCTAAACTGATTACTAGTTCTTTGAGGTTTTGGGTTATTTTTCAAGTGAATTAGTATTGTTGAAATTGATATCCCTAAAGAACTAAAGAAAGATCCAGCAGGGGCACAGTAGAGCAGCCTTTACCACACTGCCTTGCCACAGTGCCTCAGCCATGCTCTGAGGGACCACTTCTAGAATAAGAGCACATCACATTTCATAGCCACGGAGTTCTTGATCTTTCTGTGTAGACTGCCCGCAGGTGCCAATTAATACCAACTGAGGTGACTAAGGAAGGACTTTTGGGGATCTGGTCCCCTGTCTACTATACAGAAACCACCAACTGATTTACTTTCAGTCATTTACCAGTCCTGGTTGGATTCAGAAGTGAAACTTGACCCATCCAGCCTCCCCTTACCAGCTCTTTTTATGTGCTACCAGTCCCACCTAAGATTGCCCAGCACTTCCCATTATAAGACCCTGTTTTCAATTGCTTATAAATTTGTCAAACCTGAAATTTTCCATGCTGGGTGTCCGCCTCAGGCTGAATTTCCTTTTGGAAAATTTCAGCTAAAATGGTTCCACCATTTCTGAGAACAAGACTAGGGGGAGATACATTGTTTTACCCATATTAAAAAATGCTGGTGACTTTCTGTTTGAAAAGCTCTAGCTACCCCGTGCTTTGAAGCAGGGACTTGAAATTCAGCAGGAGGGGGCCTTGGTGTCAGGGATATTCCTTTTGCCATCTCTGTAAAAATCCAACCAAATTTGGCCAGATTATAAGGCTTTTGAAAAATTGTACTTCACACATGCTCAGTAGAGACTTCTTAGATTCTGTACACACTGAGCATGCTACAGCTCAGGGTGGAGCAGGACTTTACCTGTAATTGCAACTCTGCCCTGCTGCAAACCATGCCAGGTCTGGGCACCAAATAGAGAGCAGGGGACCTGTGTCTCTCCTGATCTTTTCTACTGTACTCTCAATAACCCTCTCCTCCCCCCACTTGGTTCAGGCAACAAAAGAGGAGGAAGCTGCTGCATTCGAATGCAGAAGGAAGACGCAGCAGACCTACTGGGGAGGTGGGGGAAGTAGATTGGGACAAGGAGCCTTGGGGTAGGGGTAAGGCTGGAGCCTGATTGGGTGATGAGGGAAACTGGGACTGGGAGTTTAGATGGTTGGGGGACTGGGACTGGTTGGGCAAGGAGACTGGGAAAATTAGGTGGGCAAAGATTGGATGATGAGCCCAGTAAGGGAGACTGGGACTGGGATCCAGTGGGGACAAAGAATGTGGGATAGGAAGGCATGACCAGAGGCAGGATGTGGGAGAGAACACATCAGAAGAGGAGCCAGGATGGGGAAACTGGGAATAGCTGGGCAAGGAGACTGGTACTGGGATGGGGAGTCTGGAGGATGAGACTAGGACTTGCTTGGCAAGAAGACTGTGACTGGGATGCAAAGCCTGAGAAGTAGAGAGTGGGACTGGCTAGATGAGGAAAATGGGGCAGAAGAAGTCATGCTGGGGGGCGGGGAAGGGGCAGACGATTCTGTGCCCACTAGAGCACACTCCCCTCCAGAGCCTAGAATGAAACTCAAAATTACTGAGTATCACTATTCTTCTTCTGCCAGCAAATATCTGTAAAACCCAAAAGCAAAGTGTCCTATCCTCCTCTACTGCTGGTCCATACAGAGGATAACAACCTACTACTGCTATCAGTTACTCCATTAGCTCAAGCAGCAGAGGTCTATGTGCTGGATCTAAAGGTTCCAACCCTGCTGAAGATCCATCTGGGTGTCAGTATGATGCCACATGATGGAATTTCTGTTTTTTTTCAGTTTGCTTTTTAAAAATGACACATAACAGAACTATTTTAAAAGAACATTATTAAGGTTCAAAGTCAAGCACTCAGAAGTTAGAAAATACCAAAATTAAGGTTGCCTGTGCAACTTTAATTCACCCTCCTTTCATGTATACATTATAATTAGAGATGGTTCAAATTTTTTCCAATTAAATGTTTTTCCATTGCAAAATGCCATTTCATCAAAATCCAAACTTTCCACAGGAACATGCTGATTTTGACATTTTAAAAATAAAATTGAAAAAAACTGAAAAATAGCAAATTGACCTTAATGGAACAAAATATTTTGATTTTTTGTTTTGAAATGACTTTTTATTTAAAATGAATCAGGCTTGTCTAATTATGGTTGTTGTCTGTAGGACCCCTGCTTCATTTGTTGCAGAAGTTGGAAGTTGGGCAGGGAATGAGGCAGGGTATTGCATGAAGGGAAAGGACAGTCTGATGATTGGCAATAGAATGCTGCCCTGGAGGTTGGGATTCTGTCTCTGCCATGGATTGGGTGACCAGATAGCAAGTGTGAAAAATTGGGATGGGGGTTGGGGTGTAATAGGTGCCTATATAAGACAAAGCCCCGAATATCAGGACTATCCCTATACAATCAGGACATCTGGTCACCATAGCCACGTAGTTCCTATGTGATGCTAGTCAAGTTACTTAAAACAAACTTTTCATAGGAGGTCACTAATTTTTGTTCTTCATTTAATGGGTACCTGACTTTAAACCCTTGGCCTGATTTGCAGTAGTGCGGAGCGCTCACAGCTGCAACTGAAGTCAATAGGAGCTGGAGTTTGAATATATAAAGTGCTATACAATACTAAGGACTCCGAAAAATCAGGTCCTAGGCATCTCAAATGGAGTCCAAAAATTAATGGATACTTTTGACCTTAATCTGTCTGTGCCTCAGTTCCCCATCTGTAAAATGGGGATAATAATACCCACTTGAGCTCACAGAAACATTGTGAAGAGAAATTGTTTGTTTGTGAAGCACTCGGCTACTATAGTGATGAGTGCCATAGAAAAGGAGGAAATTAATGAATTAATAATTCTGTGTTCTGAGCTGGTTAGAGGACTGTGCAGTAAAAAGGCCTGGGGCCACACACTGAGCAATGAGGAGAAAACAAAATATTTAATAGATGCTCATTAAGCGAGCACTGTCCATCCTATGCACTGTATGAGTCAGGCACTCTTAGGAAACAATAGTATGTGATCATGTAATTAAAGTCTGCATCATAATGAATAAGCACAAAGGGGCTGAATTAAGGTTGCACAAGCAACCTTAATTCTGGTATTTGCTAAATTTTTAGTGCTTGATTGTGCAGTTTTCATAATGTTCTTTTAACAAAGATTTTGTGTGTGTAATACTTACATATATTTGCAGAGAGAAAATGGTACACAACTTTAGTATATTTTAGTGACTATAAAAATGGGACAGGGGCACAACTTAGCAAGCTTTCTCCATGAAGCTCTGCCAATGCATCTCATACTAGAATCACAAACACAAGCATTACAGATGCACTGAGATTTCCTGTAGGAAAAATGTATCATACCAACTTGTGCTGTGACTTTGTAATCAGAACCAATATTCTCTCTCAAGCTGTTAACAGAGACCATCACACTTTACACTTGTGAATTAAAATCTGATCAGGTCAACAGATGGTAACAACTCATTACTTTATCACCAGAATACAGTACAGACTCAATTATTACAAACTCCCTTTTATCTGAAACGGGGTTATTCTCCCTGGCATCTATGAATCACATTGAAAAATCCCTAAATTGCTTGAAATCCCTATTACCCACCTACAGTCAGTGTCTCCCACTGATAATCAGATGATCAATGTTACAGAAACTACAGAATTAAACTCTGGGAACAAAAGCAGCTGCACACAAGGCACTGTACCCTTCCCTAATGGTGCCCTACTACACTGGACTTTTCAAGCCAAGCTGAAAAAAGCAGTGGAGGCTTTGGTCAAACCTACTTACCTTCAAGTTTTTGCTGAAGAGAGCTTTAAAAGTCAAACATATTCTTATGATGTGCATTCAACGAAATCACGTGGAAAATAATAAGTAGATCTAACAAATAAGAAGGTATGATTTAAATGGACATAAAGGACCTCTTTTACCCACTGCCATCTCTCATTTACTTTAGCTATTAAGAGTCTATTTTTAGACGCTTTTTAGCAGATTCAGATCTGAGCCTGTTTATTGCTCCTAGCTTCATTGAGCCATGTAGAAAGCAATAAAGTACCGAATCATGATTCTGACTTCTCTGTGCTGTTTCTGAGTAGAATTAGTGTTACATGATTTACAATGTCCATTTGCTCCTACAATTTCTCCTCCTATATTAGTGCTGCTGAATGGTCCATTTCAATTTGTACCACATGATACCAACACACATTTTCTCTAACAAAATCCTCTTAAAAAATAAAACTTCAGGATAATTCAGCAATAAATATTTAACAGCTTCTTGGATGCACAAGACATAGAAATTTCAGATTCAGCAAATTAGCTGTCCCAAAGTAGCCTTTGTTATTTGGGGTTTTTTGTTTCATGCTCAGCCCAACTGCTTGTAGCTCTGAAGCAGCCTGAGAGGTGGACTGGTCATATAAATGAGATACTAATCATGATTCACGTCCTCCGTGCTGGTTGAAAATCTCTCTCTCCCAAGTAATTATATAGCATAATTAGGGTAATCATTATTCTCTCCAAAGGTTAGAGTAACTCTCCCTCATAAGGTAGACAGGCTCGCCAACAGTAAACTCCAATTCTCCAAAGGACATTTGGGTTTAGTATGAAGAAAAAATATAATAACCCATTCTTCTGCTTTTATGTGTACTGCTGGTTTAGAAATATTAGTTAGCTTTAAATCTCAGTGCAAATGTCACGTGACAGTAGGTGGTGCTTTGGCAGCCATCTTGATTCTAGTACTTAGTTAAAAGGGCTCTAAGAAGTTATTATTCAGTAACTGTTGCCCCATTAACAAAACTATTTTACAGCAAGTAGGTTTACAGCATTCTGGCACCTGTCAAGGTACAAGATGACGTCAGGAGACACTTTTCTGCAGCTACAAACAAGCAATAAAGCCCGTCTTATTCCAGCCATACCACATTTTTTTTCTCTGACGCCAGATCTGCCATTCTTGAAACTATTAGAAGAATGACTGCTGCCAGATAGAGCGTGGTGGGACCTCTTTATTAACCTTCTCTACATTTGTAGCATTCAAAACAGGCCATTCTTTTCCACTGCCTTGGGACAATGCAACTCCATTTGCCCAGGCTGAACTCCATTCACAGATGCAACTCTTCAGGGCTCTCTTTAGTATTTTCAAGAGTGAGATCATACAAAGGTGAAATTTATTTTCCAGCAACATCCATGTGGAGTGCACTCTCCTTCTATAGGAGCCTCACACAGGCTTGCAGGGTGGTACACTTATGTACCAGAAAAGACAAACTCTCTTCAGGACCTTTTCACCTATGCAGCCATGACCCTTGCATATATGAACTACTTTTGCTTAAACCAAATTCGTCCAGGTTGCTTTCAGTAAAATACTCTCTCCATTTGGGCTAGTATTCCAGGACTGCTGACATATCTTGATGACTTTGTGGAATGTGGGCTTTCTACGGTTGCTCAGGATAAAGACAGGTGTTTCTTTCTAGTTAGGAAATGATGTTAGTTCATTTAAATATTCTATATACAAAAGGGTCTCACAATAATAAATTAAACTACAGCAGCTTTCTTAGCTCTAGCGACCAGCTGAGGAGAGTCTTGGAGAAGTTATGATTCCTTAATAATGTGCTTTGAAAAACTCACTGTCACTTTCTGGAGGAAATTTTCCCCATTTTGTTGGAGGGTTCCAAGATTTTCCTCCTCCTTTTCTTTCTGCCTGTTGGGGGAACATTTTAAAAGTTTCCTAATCTGAAATACATCTGGTTTTTGAAGTCATTTAATAGTATACATAAATAAAGTACAACATACTGTACAATCTTTTTGGTAAATGCAATTGCTAGGAGAAATAAACAACCAAGAATATATTTGAAAATGTTTGAACTGTTTCTTAATTTCTAAATTTAAGTGTTTTAAACTGGGTGAAACCTTGTTATGGGTTGAGTGAAACCCCACTGAGATTGACAGGTGTGAACTCACCCTTCAATTAACATATCTGAAAGCATAAGTTCCTAGCTAAGACAAAAGTTGTGTGTAAATCCACCAATGAGCTTTTGGTTGAGTATTGTTTTGGGGAGGGGGGGGGGGAATAAAAAAAGGATCACACAGAAACCGAGACAGACAAGAACAGAGAGAGAGAGAAAGGCAAGAAGGAACTTGTAAGTGTAGTATGACCCTGGAAAAAGTTCGAGAGAGGGATCTGTGTTGGCTAAAGAGACTTGGGGGCTGTAAACTAAGACACTGCTCCTTTTGTTCTTGGTTTCTTCTGTGTTAAGAGACAAAGGACTTTGTATGTTCCTTGAAAATAAAAAAGACTGCATCAAAGAAAATACCAGGCTCCGTCAATTTCTACTTCCATCTGGAACAATCCCAGGGCCCTGAATTTTGACTAGCTGCCTGAGTTGAAAAGGGGCAACAATACACATGTGAAAACAGTATGTTTGGGGTTCGGTAGGTTAAAATTTTGGAAACGGGTTTGTTTTGTTTTTGAACATAATTAAATGTTTTCATACTCAGCAGAAAGTAAACCAAGTTCAAAAACTTTTTTTTGTTTATTGCTATTTCATTAACTTTTGATTTATAAAGACAAACAAAAATGGAGCCCACCCTAAGTTCTATGTACCCTGACAATAACTTAAAAACACAATCAAAGTTCAACTGTAGCTAAGAAAATAAAATGTTCATGATTTCTTAACACGTACCTATCAAAGCAAACATTAGGTAATAACTGAGCTCGATGTTGCTAAGCAGATGTTTGCAAAGAGAAAGAGCACCCATCAAAGCAATGATTTCTGTAACATTATTAACAGAAATCTATGTACTGACTTTCTGGTACATCTTGTTTTAGTAAATGCAGCCCTTACATTAATTTTACATGTCATAATTGTCACTGGCATTGGTTCAGCTACAAAGATTAGTTAGTGTGACAAAGTCAGACCGGACAGCTGCAAGAGTGCTGGAAGGCAGGTATATCAGCAATAGAATGGTAAACGTCCTTTTCCCTATGAGCTGAAGAGGTTATCTCAGGCCAGCAAGGTATACTGAGTCCAATTAAGGGATGCCTGTGACCTCTAAAAATCCCTCTTTTGGCTGGAGAGAGGCAAGAGAGACAAGCTGCAACAAGACAAGTGACAACAAAGAGAAAAGTCTTCTCCTGGGCAGAAGGCCACTTGCCTCCCTATAGGGGAAGCAATAGAGCTAACTGCCTGTTGGGGAAGAACTGGCACCCAGAGGTAAGAATAACAAGGCAACATTCCAGAGTGTTCCCTTTTTGTGTTATGAATTTGTGTCTTTGGTTTGGCTGATGAGTGCTCCTTGGGCCTCCCCTGAGGCCCACCTTGTAAAATAGTAAAAAATAAAACCCAAGTGAGGAACAGAAACTCTCTGGAGTAGGCCTGATCTACTCCAGAGAGTTTCTGTTCCTCACTTGGGTTTTATTTTATATGAATTATGAGCTGACAGCTGCCTTCTTAGGCTGTAAATAATACCTTCAAAATGGAACATAAGAAAAGATAAGCCGCTTTTTAGGGAGAGGAGGGGAGAATCCTCCAGGAAGCCCTCCCTATCTTCCTTTCTTTCTTTTTACTCTCCCAAACATGCCTTATTGGATCCACCCATCCTTCTAGCTAAAGTTTCCTCTGGTATCTATTAATATAGCTCTTGGGTTGGTCAGAGAATGTTGAGCAAGAGCAATATGAACTGTGCAAAAAAAATCTGGCTAACTTTATGTACTGTATACATGTATAGACATACACGTATACAGATTTTAAATATACATGCAACTTATTTTATGAATCATAGAGACAATCCACAGGGTAAGCACTTTGGCATCCTTCTGGAGGAATAGTATTATTACAGTATTCATTACTTCCTTATCAGAAGCTATACCAGTGGTGCTCAAACTTTTGTACTGGTGACCCCATTCACATAGCAAGCATCTATGTGCAACCCCCCTTTTAAATTACAAACACTTCTTTACATATTTAACACCATTATAAATGCTGGAGGCAAAGTGGGGTTTGGGGCAGAGGCTGACAGCTCACAACCCCCATGTAATAACCTCGTGACCCCCTGAGGGGTTCCGACCCCACAGTTTGAGAACCCCTGAGCTATACCTAAAAATCATGAACATTCAACAGACAATACTACCCAGAAAAAACAGAAGGGCTTATTAACTGGAGAGGCTCTGATCCGGCAAACACTTACACAGGTGCTTAACTTTATTGCTGTTGAGTATTTCTATTGAAATCCATGGAACTACTCACAGTAATAAAGTTAAGCACCCACATAAGTGTTTGAGGGATGGGGGCCTAAATGGATATATTTTTCTTGTAAAGAAGAAGAGTTTTAGCAGCTGCGAATTGATAATGTAATATATGCATTTAAGACATGGCACATATTGGGTGTGTAAGCCTGTGCTGAAGTTTCTATAAGCAACCAAAATAGCATTTGTCAAGAAATTGATGGATTCAGAGAATGCCTTATAGGTGTTTGTTAGGTTAACTAGCTCTTCTAGGGCTTGAAGTAGCAGGTGCTCAGCGCCTGCCTGTATAGGGGTTTTGGGCCACTGGATTCCAGTGTCAGTCTGGTGGCCTTTACCATGCCCATTCCTGAATACTAATGCATTCAGCACCAGTGTGTGGACCTTTGCAATGATGCAGAAGGTACATGGAGGCCCTCAACTGTGTGGGTGCTTCACTAGTACCCCACCTTCTGCAGCCCAACTACGGGGGACAAAGTGTTAGAGTGCATTCTCCCAAGCCAAATAAACTCCTTGCTCTAATCACGATTAAGAATTTAGTATTAAATGAACAATATTTTATGTGTAGTTCCTGTTACTCTGATTTTCAGGAAAACAACCAGAGAATGAAGGAATACATCCACTGGGTAGATATACTATGTTAAGATTTTCACTGAGAGCTGTCTGAATTGTCCTTCAAGTAGAACCTGCACATTTTATTGACTATTACTGTAATTCATTCTCTTTTCTAATCAACAGACACACATTGTAAGATCAATGAGGTGAGTGCTCTGCTTGGTCTATTGTTTATCTTAACTCCCAAGAGAAAACAATGAAGAGGAAAGCTGTTTTAAAATGTCCATTATTAACATGATGCAGATCAGCACTATGGAAATGGTACCTGAGGTCACAGTAATGCCCAGAATAACAAGGCTGTGGGTCTGGATAATACCTCCAGTACTTCCACTAGAGGTATCCTACACACATGCACATACAGTACCACTTTCATTATTATTTCAGAATGAATATATCAATAGAAGTTACTGAAACATGAGAAAAAATGTTTTGCGTCTTAACCACAACAGTTATTCTCTACCTGGACCTTATTTAAAATTATACATATGGAAAATCCTCATGTACAAATGGCATTATGGAAACTCTTGAGGAACAACAACAAATGTGCTCAGTTTACAAGAAAAAAAAATTGTTTTTCTTACTGCCTGCACGAGCAGGCCTAGGTTCGGAGAGTCACTGAAATAATACAATAAGTAAACAGTTTCATTGCTTATAGATTCCAAAGACAGAAGGTGATCATCTAGTCTGACCTGCTGTACAACACAAGCCACAGAACTTTCTCCAAAATAATTCCTAGAGCATATCTTTAAAAAACAAACAAACCATCCAATCTTGATTTAAAAATTGCTAGTGATGGGATTGTACAGATGGTAAATTGTTCCAATGTTTAATTACTCTCACAGTTAAAAATGTACACCTTAGTTCCAGTCTGAATTTTCTAGTTTCATTGTCCAGCTATGGTATTGCTATACCTTTCTCTGCTAGATTGAAGAGCCAATTATTAAATATGTTCCCCATGTAGCTACTTATAGGCTGTAATCAAGTCACTCCTTAACCTTCTCTTTTTTATGCTAAATAGATAGACTCAAACTCAATTGTTATAAGGCGTGGTTTCTAATCCTTTAATCATTCGCATGGCTCTTCTCTGAACCCTCTCCAATTTATCAACATCCTTTTTGAATTGTGGACACCAGAACTGGACAAAGTATTCCAGCAGCGGTTGCACCAGTACCAAATACAGAGGTAAAATAACCTCTTACCTCCTTCTCAAGGTTTCCTTGTTTATACCTCCCAGGATTGCATTATACACACATTTTTACCTGCACACAAACCTTAAAGCAATTTGGAAATTTTTTGTTTTAAAGGAGAGTTATTTCTGGTTATAATGTTCAAAAAACATTGGGTAGATAGTTAGATACCACAGTTATGGACTCTGTATCAGAACCTACACAGCCATTAGACCGACACCATGTTTTTTCAGCTGAGACTAGCCATGCAATTAGTTTGATCCTTTAAAATTTTATTTCAGATATAAAAACTTCTCAGACATTTACAGGTCACTTAGTCAGTTCTGCCACTTTAAGTGAAATTAAATGAAAAAAAAGCCACAGAAATGATTGCTTAATGTAAAATATGACATTTTGTAGTACATATCCAAAATATTTTAAAATAAAATTCATTTAAGATTTTCAAAGTACATGTGTATGAGTGATCCTCACTTGAAATAATAGTAGGATAAGAATCAAACGTGTTAACCTCCTGCTCAATGTACAGTGAACACAAGGCACAATGTTAGAAAGTAAGAGAACCTTCTCCATACCTGTTCCAGGACAATAGTATTCATTCTATATTAACTGCTGTGATGAAATAAATAATCATTTGCTGTTATTGTGTGGTACAGGTAGACTGTTTAATTAATGTCTGAAAGATTCAACTGAGTAAGCGGTAAGCATCTTGTTTTAAGTCCTGTTTTAAAGGACTTTTTTCTTTTCTGAGTCATGCATGTAG
>NW_020664413.1:35574905-35671929 GCF_002925995.2 Terrapene triunguis | reverse complement strand
GAGGCATTACATTGGCAAGTTGCTGGACAATGCAGGGAAAAGAAAAATAAGCAGTCTGTGCTACAACTAAATTTTAGAACTAGTAACTAAACAACCCACCAAAGAACTATGCTATTGCAGAGAACTATTTTTGTAATTGATCATCTTTTGTCTCGGCTTACACTGTTGCATACAAAATGGAAGAAAAGAGGGAAAAATGCAATTTTCTCCTAAACTCAGTGCCAGTTACATGAAAGGAAAAACATTCATTCAAGGGCACTGAAGAAGAACCAATTATGGAGTGCTCCCGCTAGGATTAAAAAGGCTACCGAAATTCAGGGGTGGTGGAGGACTGCATGAGCCAGCTACTACTAAATACCTTCTGCTTTATCTATTGTTTTGGGACAGCCACGTCACTGTAACCAGACAACAGCGGCTGCAAAAGGTCTGCTGTCTGTGGCAGGTACTTAAGCCCCAAGGCAGCGGCCTCCTCCCACCGGATGAGCGCGGATGAACTGGCTGAGAAGCTGCCTTTTGACGGGGCGTTTGCGAGCAGAGCGGGTTTGCAGGCGCCGTCTGTACGCAGCGATGATTTCAAACCCGCCGGCCGTACGCAACCTTAACAAGGCCCCCAGCGCCATTTAGCGCCCGCCGCCGGGCACAGCCTGCCGCGGGCGGGCGGCCCCACGTTCCTTGGGCCCCGGGGCTGGTTTGGGCTGTTTCCCGGCTAGCCGCACACCAGGGGGGCAGCCTGGCTGACGACGGGCTGGAGCAGCCAGCGCCCCCCCCCCCCGGGGCTGTGCACAAACTAGCTGCAGCGGCCCAGCGACGCGCTGATTATACAGGGACGGTAGAAACCCGGGCTGGCCATGACCCCACCCTCGGGCTGCGGCTACCCCAGAGACCGAACCCCGCATCCCAGCCAGCAGCGCCTCGGCCCTCAGCCGGCTCTTTTCTCTGCTGCTCGGCCGGGCAGACCAGCTGGGTCCGCGGCCCCGCCCCGATTGCCGTCACTCTCCCACTTACCGTTTGACAACGGACTACAGCTCCCATCATGCTCCACGCCGCTCCACCAATAGCGAGGGCGCTTCTTTGCCGGCTGCGCCAGGAACGGACCAGTGGTTGCGTGCGCTGTTGCTGGGCGCAGGAGGAGCCAATCAGAGAGCGGCTGTGGCGGCGGCGGCGGCAGGACGGTTACGGTTCAAACGCTGGTGGTGAGTGTTGGGGAGCTGCGTGGGGCGATCGCTGGGCGGCCAAGCCGGGCCCCGCCCGCGGGGCTGAGGAGAAGGGGGCGCAGCGCCCGGGACGGGGGCAGAGGGCGGCAGGCGACAGCCTAGGCGGTGCTTTCTCTGGATTAGCGCCTGGGCTCGAAGGTGTGACCCGCCTTGAACGTAGCTCGGCGGGGGACAGTAAACACGGGCACGTCCTGGAGCCGTTCCATGGTCCGGCGTCGGGCACAGCTCAGGGGCAGCAGAATCGGCTAGACCCCCCCTCCCCCCCAAGCTCGTGCTACTGGTTTTTGCTCTCTAACCAGGCTTAAAGGCTCAGCTCCTCAAAGGCATCTAGGCCCCTAACTCCCATTGATGTCAATGGAAGTCAGGCACCTACATGCTTTTGAGGATCTGGCCCATAGTAACTGCCAGCTGTGTGGCACTGGCGTTTATAACTGCTGCAGTTGGACCTACAGCATGTTAAAGCTGGACAGTATTACGTCTGTATGACCTGGCAGTTCATTATCAAAGGCTGCACATAAAATCAAGAAAATTGGCAGTTATGAGAACCCAAAGGAGGGAATAGTAGCAGAACACCCTTATGGTGCAAAGCATCAGCCAGGAAACGTGTTTTTAGGCTAAAAAATTAAAGGTGGTATGGGGTTTCACATTAACCTGCAAAGTCAGCCTGGAATCTGAAAGTCAAGCAGGGCTCTCTCTAGCTTGTACATTGTCAACAATAGAGATTCTGCAACCTGATTTAGGTCACCCTTCCGTTAATAATGTGATACAGCTCCAGGAGTGTATGCTATGTTGTCTTTTCAGTGCAGTCCAGGCAGGAATAAAATGTTAATTCAGCAAATACTTCTGCACTGTGTTGACTTTCAGTGAAGTCACTGGGACAACACACAGTGCACGGCGTTAAATACCTAAGTCTGCAGGATGAAGGCATTAGTAAAGTAATTAGAAATGAAAATTAAATACATACAAGAAACGTCTGCTGAAGAAGTAGCCACCAATCCTTTATAGTAATTCTCAGAGTAGAACTGCTCTCAGACTGAACAGTCTTGCGCGTGCCCCCCCCCCTTGTTCTTTCAGGCTAAACAAAATCTGTTTAATTATGTGTACAGCATTATTAGTATAATGCATGTATTAATATTTACAATAATGCATAATTATGTCAGTGCAATATTTTTTGGTATACTATTGTGTTTAATAGATGCTTCAAATGTAAATAGCTCTTTTTTAAAGGGAAAATTACTCAGTCCATAATAAGGACTTACTCCCAGGGGCGGCTCCAGGCACCAGTGCAGCAAGCGCGTGCCTGGGGCTGCAAACCGTGGGGGGGCAGCAGTCAGGGAGCCTTCGGCGACATGCCTGTGGGAGGTCTGCCAGTCCCGCAGCTTTGGCGGCGGAGACGCCGAAGGCGCGGGACCGGCGGACTTCCCGCGGGCATGCTGTCGAAGACTACCTGACTGCCGTGCTTGGGGTGGCAAAATACATAGAGCCGCTCCTGCTTACTCCTGGACGGGCCTGGGGAGAAGGTGACTATAAAGTAACAGCAACTTGAAGCCATGTGAAAACTTGTCTCAAATGTTTATTTTAGGATTACAGTATGCTACCCAGATAAAAAACTTGTAGGAATTCTCTCTACTCCCATGATTGTTACCAGTCCAATATGTAGCAGCCATTTCAAAACATTCTCTACATTTAGACCATAGTTAAGTCTTCCTACCGGATAGTATTTAATAATCTGATTCTCATTCTGGAAGGGGAAAATGTTTTGCTTTTTTCCGCAGACAACTTTTCCCCCCTGTCTAAAATATGTTTAGTTCAGTTCAAAATGAGCCAGCAGGTGCAGTTTCCCTTCTTTACTTGAGTAGAATACAGTATTTGGAGTTTTGGGGGGAAAACTACATGCACAGTGATATGATGTCACACCTCAGTATATCTTCTATTCTGCTCTATATGTGTATGATAAAACGTTGAAACAGGAAGTAAACATGATGTTGCATCCTTGGTTTTAATTAGACAGTTTTAGAGCTATTTATATTCATAATCATGTGCTGAATAGAGTAAACTGATCTAAACAGCACATCACTTGTAATATAGCTAATACAAGTAAGTAGTAAGTTCTATTGAATGCTGTAACATGACTGTTGCTTAAAAGTCACCGATAGAGCTTTCAAAAACATACAAGAAGAATAGCACTTAAAGTTTCAATAGCAATCAGTATTGGGGAGAATACATCTCGTTATTAATCTATAACAGCTCAGATTGTCTTGTGTGATTGTGTTGTGCTTTTATGTTTGCTGCAGCACTATGTCCCAGATAAAAACTGAAGATGAACTGATCCTTTTTGAAAAAGAGATCAAAGAATTTTGGACGAAATTCAAAAGCATTTGTGGTAGTGAACACGTCAATCAGACTTTGGGACTAAGAGAATCATGCAAGGAGTCCATAAAAGCACTCTCAGGTACAATATTCATGAGTTTACATAGCTAATTTATTTTTAACTCTGTCTTCAGTTGATTAAAATAAATCTCTTTATTACAGAGAAGTGGTCCAAGAAGTTAAAAGAAGGGGATCTAATGATTGACAAAATTCAGGAATACAGAAATGGTATGGTATCGGCTCGTATTTATTACTTCTAAAATGAACTAATGTGTTCTGTCAGAACAAAACACTTCATCTTAAAATGGTTCAGTTCAAAGTGAATTGAAAAGCCAAAATGAAGATGATATTAGACCAGGATTTCTGGTCAAAATGCTTTCATTAACAGAATAGGTGATGTTCTTCAAACCCAGAAATTCCAAAATCTAGTTAAACGATCTGTCTTGTATAGCACTGAGTAAGTTGTTGCCACTTAATAAGAAATGAATAAAGGAGAGCCTTGCAAAGCTCAAGAAAACATACCAGTTGTGGTACAAAGTCAGTTTATTGTGATAAGAAAACAAAAAATTACTTATCTGTCAAAGTTTACTTGTGCAATAGAGTACAGTTTTGCATGGCTAATAACTTATTTCTGGTCTAAGTGTCTCCCACATCCTGATTAGTGAGCAAAGTCAGCTTGTAAATCTACGATTAACTCACTCATTTTAGCTTTGCAAGTCATTGTTAAAAGTTAGGGATAAAAAAATCACAATGTAACTAGCTATAGGTAGTCTACTGTTACAGATAGATCTCTTGACACAAAATGTATAATGATTGGATCATTGCACCCTTTTAAAGTGACAGGAACTCAAAAGCTGTGCAGTTCTGTCACCGAAAACAAGCCAAGTTGCACTTTTGAATAGCCAGGAGATGCCAGAGAGCCTTTAGAGGTTATTCTGTGCTTTCCTTCTAAGCACGTAAACCGTTTGTTTGTACTTGATGCTTGTAGTAGAAGGGCTGCCTCATACAAACAAGAATGCTGACTTCTCTGTCTCGGTGAAATAACTTATGCACATGTGTTTTTGTAGCACCTAAGCGTAACTTTACTCACATGAGTAATCTTAGATTTTGAGGAAAACATTTGTGCATAAAGCTATGTACATGTACAAAAGTGTGTGCAGAATCAGGGACTTATTTAACTAAGGCTAACTGTAAATATTCAAGTTTTTTCTCTTCCTCACAGAGATCCTCCAGCAGAACATATGCATTGAAGAAAAGCAAGAGAACTTAACTGAAATTAATTCCAAAATAAAGCATGAAGAAGAACAAAAGAGAGACTTTATTGATCGCATCCAAGAGCTCAAGGAAGAGTTGACCAGAAAAAAGGAAAGTAAGTTGTAAAATTGAATGAACATGAAAACACTCCAAGACTTTTAGAATGTGAAGTCTTCTAAAGAGTATACTGGTGGCTTTGCAGTAGGTGTTTCCAGCACTGTAGCTGTGCGAATCTTTGTAGTTAGCATGTTGATACCCTAATGCTTGTACAATATAGACAATAGTGGCTTAGGATGTAGAGATAACTACTTATGGTGCTTAGTTTGAATAGTTGTATATAAATGGTCACTTATCAGTGGAGCACTGAATAAAAAAACTAAAATCCTGTAACTCCTCATTCTAACAAGATATATTTTCATAACTGGTAACTACATGAACAATGCTTTGAATGGCAAAGTATACTTTAAAGCAGTTATTTGATTCTTAAAATAGCATTCATAATATTAACCAAATATTTACACACTCTAGCGTGGGGCTAATTAGTGCTACTTAGATTTAAATGAATAGAAATGGGGTAGTTGTCATGACCAGAGAGATTTAACAAAGAAAAGACACTTGCTTTTAACAGACTTATTCTGTAGGATTTTCCAGTGTTCTAAAATTTGTTTAAAAATGCTTTACTCTTGCTTTGACACTTTTTAGTTATATCTACTAAAAACAAGGCCACCAAAGAGAGGCTGGAAAGATTGAGTAAGTCTAAAGAACTGTTTGAAGAGCGGCTTGGGCTAGAAATACGCAGAATTTATGGTAAGTTTCCAAGTACACACATGTTCAATTACTTACCCTAGTCATACCCCTGACAAGTTGGCAAAACACCATCACCCTCACACACTAGACAAATGGGGTAAATTTTTTTAAAAATTGTGCTTGCACATAGGAAAAAACTTACAGTAGTATTTACATGGTTATGAGTGTGACTTATCTAAATAGTCAATCTGAACAGTGTGTTGCTGATTTGTTTGCTGCAAAGCAATAGAAATCCTTTCTTCTGGCTGTTCTCTATGGCTACAAAGCAATAAAAATGTCTGCTACTGCCGTAGGAACGCTTCTGACTGGATAGAGGTGAAATAAGACAAATAGTTATAAACGTTTCAGATAAACTAATCTCAATTTATAATGATTAAAATTTTTAAAGTTTGGTCCAAATAAAGATTTTGGACTATATAAATGTAATAAAAGATTCAACATTAATTTTATTTTGGGCACTCATTGGACCTATACTCAACTGTTAAGTAGTTTAAGGGGATACTCAAATAGTTTAAGCCCAAAAGTTGGGTTTCCCTTTTTACAAAAAGAGAAGTCTAGGTTTATTATACTTGCCAGCTCAAGAATATCTTTTACTAACTGAAATTTAACTGGATGTGGATGCCACTGAGTATTCTATGTGAAGTTAGTGGTTTTGTTGAATTCTATTTCTGCTTTTGCTTTAGATGAACAGTTGCAGTTTATATTTCGATGTATTGACCACAAAGATCCTGACAAGCCATACACGTTTACTCTCTCTATAAACGAACAGGGAGACTATGAAGGTATGTGTAGATATTAAATGTGTATTTTATTTAAGTGGTTTTTGAACCAATCTCATATGAGAGGTGCACGTGCACACACACAGGAGGGGCAGCAAGTTCCATACCGAACAGTTCAGTCTTTAGAATGCTTCAGATGAAGGTCTGTCCCAATAAGCACTGTAATGGCAGCCGTCCCTTGGCAGTCTCCTCCCAGCCACTGTGGTGCCTTTCTGAAACAGACCACACTTTGAGCTCTTTATCAGCCATTGGCCCCGCCGGTTCCTAGTGTAAGAGTAGTTGGGAACTGGCAGCAGACGGTAGCAAGGTACAAAAAGAGGGCTAGCCAGGGCTAATAAGAACTGTTTCCAATTTAGAATCTGGACTGGCCCTGCCTTCGAGGTGCTAGAAACCCTTCCTACAGTGCCCATAAAACCTTCTCCAAAAACGTTAGACTGGCCAGTTTTCTAAGCGTTAGAACTGTTTTATTAGAAAATAGAGAACAAAAATTGGCCTTCTAACTTCTATGCAAACCCCCTGGCATCAATGAATTTGGCCTAGGTACCCATCTGGAAAACATCACATCACTTTAAACAAATAGGATTTCAGAAGAAAAAGTAGGATGTGCTCATGTAATTAAATCACCATGCTGATGCACAAGAGGGCTCAATTAAGGTTGCAAAAGCAACCTTAATTCTGGCATATCCTAACTTTTGAATGCTTCTCTTTGTAACTTTAACATTCTTTTAATGATAAGATAAATACACAACTGTTCCCCTCTCCCACCTTTGTGTGTATAAAGTGCTGGCCCTTGAGATATTAAGCAAAAAAAAAAATGGCTAGGGGGAAAAGCTGAGAAAAGAGGAGTGAGTGAAGCATTAAGGAGTGTGAGTGATCATCTCAGTTTTTTCCACCTTGGAATTTTTTTGGGATTCCAACACTTACAGGCAGCTCCCAATCTGTACTTTGGGAGCCCATTAACCAATACCACAACTTTATTTCCTACTGCTAACAAATCAAAATTTGTGCATTAAATGGGAGAGACACATTAAATATAGGGAAGTCACTCATGCCCCTCTGAGCGTTTCCATGTACCGCTCAAATTCAGACAATATTAACGATCCTTTCCTTCCACCATAACCCAAACGCACTAAGGAAATACAGCTTTTAGGAATTGCTTTTCAACTTACTGCTCTCTTACTGCTGGAATTTCTTGAACCTAATTTTCACAATAGAAACCCTATTATTCCTCCATCATTCCTCTGAAATTAATGCAGCAGATAGCAATGATGAGGGACCTCTATTTTTACTATTTCGGGTAGAAACTATACTCTAATCCCCAGGGTGTCTTAATCTTTCTCTCTTCCCCCACCACCCAACTTGTCTGAAAATTGATGAAGCTCAGCAGGAACCCGTAGTCAGAATATGCCGCACTTTTGAGTCAGGGTAGGCATTGTTGTGACAATAACTCGAGTAGCAGTAACAGCAATGACACCAGCGGAAGGTCTGGGCGTGACAGAATAATATTATGTGCCTTCAGACAAGGCCTCGTTTTCTCCTTGTCTGAAAGTCAGTCCATGGATTTTTAGGCTTAAAATAGACAAATGGAGCACATGCAAATCTACAGAAAATGGTTAGACTACTAAGACACTAAAAGCAGTGAAAGGGTAAGAGACCCTTAATATAATGAACTAAAATGCATCTCAGAGCTGGCATATAGCTGTTTACCCGACTCATTACATGAAAAATTCAAGTCAAACATTGTGAAATAATTGACTCAGTCTTGTTTTCTGGGGAAGAATACTTGAGACTAGGAAGTATCACAGCATGCTTCACTTGTCTTGGAAATAAAAATTGTTTTCTAATTGTTTCCTTCTAGTGACAAGCAGCTCTCCTCCTCTGGATTGTATAGCAGAACTCCAGCTAAAAGTGAGAGAAACCAACAACTTTGCTGCATTTATTGCCAACATCAGAAAAGCTTTTACAGCTTTGTCTTATAAGTAATCTGCAACTATGTGTAAAATTGGCTTCATACCTCTCTTCCTGTCCCTGTGTGCATTCCCTGCGCTTCCTTTTGTATTAACAGAACAGTGGAGTGAAAGGAAATATTTATGTATGTTTTTTAATATTCCATTTTCTAAATAAAGAAAAATGGTGAAATGTTTTAGTCCATCTTTATCAGCCAGATGTATTTTTGGTAACTCATTTAAACAATTTAATTGAAGCAAATATTTCTTCAGTCCACTGTCTCTGCACAGGTAACTGTGACCTAGCTGTAAATCCAATCACTACACCTGTAACTCAGAAGAAAGCCAGCACAACATCTTCAAGGAAATAAGGCTAAAGCAATCTAATAGGCTATGCTAAATTTACCCTCAAAGGATTTGAGTCCTGTATTTAAAAGCTTCCAAAAGAATCCAGATACCACATTAATAGAGAGATGGTGTTTCTACTCATTCAGAAACTTAGCCCAAGAGTACAGTAGCAGTCACTAGTTTGTTTTTTACAATAATAGAAACATTCATCACACTCCGGTGCTGCATCAATGGAGAGAAAGGCGTCCGTACACTTAGTTCAACAAAAGAGTCAAGGCAAACTCAAGCAACACTGGGTAGATTTCACTTCTGATCTATATCACTTTGGCAAGGAAAAGACCTTGATTATTTAACAAACTGAACAATTTAAAGAAATATGATCTTTAGGCACCTCAGTGATCTTCATTATTTTCTTATGCTTCTGAGGATGTTTCATCTATGGAAGTAGGAAACTTATCTTCCACATACGTAGTGGGAAAGTGACCTTTTCTCTCCTTTAGGGTCCCATACCACCATCCATTATCATCCTTCTGGGGAATGATAATAAAGTCACCTGTTGAGAGAATGTATTTGTATTAATTCAACTGGATTTATACATGTGTATTGTGCCATTTCTGCATGGACTCTTGTTTAAAACTTCTCTCTTCCCTTGCCTCCTTTGTAGCACAGTCTAATTAAGTTTAAATGTCGCTGTTGGCTAGGTTAAGATGGAATTAAAATTGGATGACAAACCACACTTACTACAGCATTATATCACAGGGCCCTATTCTCCACTGCACTCAATCTCATTCCTCAAGCTAGCATTTCAGCTGAAATAGGATTTTGAAAAAACAGGAAGATGTTAATTACCTTTTTGCAAACTTAGCTCATCATCCCTTTTAGCTTGGTAGTCATACAAAGCCTTGCAGGTACCATTTGCAGGATTGCTGTCCCCTGGTTGTGTAAAAGTCATTGGAATACAGTCATTAACAGGACAAGTAAAGCAGGATGAAATAAACATGTCTTGTGTAATAATAAATAGTGTTTCTTAAAGTTCATTTTTATAGCCTTATGCCTAAAGGTATTTAGGTGCTTACACATGCAGACAGGCACCTAGTGGGATTTTCCTATTGATTTCAATTTGTTATAGGTGTCTAGGCACTTCTGAATATTCAACTGGGGGCCTATCTGCATTATTAGGCACCTCCATACCTCTTAAAAATCTGGCCCTTAATAACCAGCATGTCATTACATTTATGCATGTGGCAACTATATATGTGTTTTGATAGTGGAAAGGCACAAACCTAATTTTTGGAACATGGTTATAGCTGAGAGAAAACTCTAAGAACTATTTCAGTTATCTCAGGTAAAGCGAGATTAGGTTGTAGAGTGTCTGGTGTCCAGGTAAGTGAAACCCAAATGAGGCTCTGATCAGACTCCTAATCAATGTTGATGGAAGTTGGATTAGGTTCAAACTATCGTGGGACCCCACAGAACTGTGAACCCTCTAACAAGGTGAACAGAATGCATTGGGCCTAGAGAGGAGGTTCCTCCATCCCTCTCCTTTTCCCATACTGCCCTCTGACTTCTAGAAGACTCTTCTGGCAGAAGACTGGAATTTCTGATCCGTTAATCACCATAGCAAACTTTTTTGGATTATTGTAGGACACTAGCATGACCAAAGGCTAGCCCTATACTGATATGTCTGTGGCTAAGAATTTGGCATTACTATAATAAAGGACTACAAGTTGCCCATGGTTAGAGCCACACACATATATTATCTTTAGCATAATTTATCAGTAATACAGTTCCCAGAAAACTTAATTGGGCAGTGATTCCATTTGGCACATACCAATTGTTTTAACATAGATCATTAAAAGAGACATTGTGTTGGTTGGTTTAGGTCCTGAATTCAGGTCTCTTTAAAAAGTGTTCTACAAAACTAAATCAGTGGAAATGTTTAGTGACTTAAATAAGGTGACTTGACTTTTTATGTCAATTTACACATACACACTGGTAATTTTTTTTAATTACCCGCTTCCACCCACCCAAACTCCTGCAAAGGGCATGACTGCAATGGAAACATATGGCCTCTGCAAGGAACCCCTGTGATTGTGAGGTTTCTGGACTGGACCTACTGACTACTCCATAGGGGACACATCCCATCCAATGCCAATAGAATGACGTGGGTAGGAATTCTGCGAGGATTCCCTGCAGAGTTTTCCTCTATGTTTTGCTGTGGGAGGGGTGATCCATTCAATAGAACTACTCTTTTAGTAAGTGTTGTTATGCACAGTGGTAAGTGTTGGTAGCATCAGGTCCTAAACTGTTATCAGTAATATGCATAAGAAAATGTAATGTTTTTTAAAAAATTTAAGCCACTTTGGCCATTTAAAATGCATGTTAACATAGCTACCAATGTCACTTGAGTACACAAAAATGGAGTATTGGAGGAGTCCGGTGATATGGACACTGTCATTTGTGATATGCCATTCACCACAGTGCTTCAGCTGAAAGTACCAGTTCTGAATGCATATCCTGTGCTTCATTTGCATCCAAGAGTATAAGGCCTTTTACTGCCTTACACTTTTCTAGTCACTTACACCTGTGCAAAGTGAATGTAAAGTGCTATCAAATCAGAATGGTGATGATTTAATCCCATTTGGCAGTGGAGTACTAGGATCCTATGTGCTGATCCAAGAATCAAGTGTGGAGTTACCTGGCAGAAAGCTTGAGTTATTCACTGGCCAACTGGCAGCCCCTCTGCTCTAGGTGCGCTCAAATTGTTTCATTTTAACACGGCGAGAGATGAGGACAGAACTATGTGCACAGTCCTGTTGGTGATATTTAAAAAATAAATATTAAGGAAATAATGAGAGCACTTTCTTATTATTTATCACCTTTAAAACAAATACAAGCAAGTTCTTCACGCAGTGCACAGTCAACCTGTGGAACTCCTTACCTGAGGAGGTTGTGAAGGCTAGGACTATAACAGCGTTTAAAAGAGAACTGGATAAATTCATGGTGTTTAAGTCCATTAATGGCTATTAGCCAGGATGGGTAAGAAATGGTGTCCCTAGCCTCTGTTTGTCAGAGGATGGAGATGGATGGGAGGAGAGAGATCACTTGATCATTGCCTGTTAGGTTCACTCCCTGTGGGGCACCTGGCATTGGCCACTGTCGGTAGACAGGATACTGGGCTAGATGGACCTTCGGTGTGACCTGGTATGGCCGTTCTTATGTTCTTATAGCCTTTTGTGCCCAACCTTGAGAGGTTTTTTTAGTTTCTTTAGAGATTTTCATAAACACAGGAAACATTTTAGGAATAGATTGAGTTATTTGCAACCCCATAGCGTTCTGTGGTTTCTGCCACTGTACTACAGTCTGAGTTCTAACATTTAGCTAAAAGCTTCTAATGTTTCTAACACAGAAGCCCAGAGGAAGATGCCCATTAGGCCTGCCCCTGGCATTTGATCTGTGGTGGTGGACTTCTATGCCTGTACAGAGCCCCTTTCACCCCAGACGTATGGTCTGTCTGCAATGCCTGGGTCAGACTGAGGGATTGAAGCCTTGGTGCTTCAGTATTACTAATAAATATTTTAGCTGGCTCAGATAAAATCAGAAACACTTTGGCTAGCTCTACTGGCAAGGGCAAGCCCAGAGCATTGTTGTTAATAATCTGCGCTACATCAAGTCAGTGATATAGAAAGGAAAATGGAATAGTCTTTTATTGAGAATGATAACAGATAGGTACATCTCAACTTCTGCTGTACCAAGCATAGAACAAGTAATTGCCTGTAGAAAGGTTAAAGTACATCCTAGGCAAAGTAGTAGAAAAGTGGTCATGACACTGATTACATTAACTGCTTTACCTTCCCTTTCCAGTTGGAGATACAGTCGCTCCAGGGATGCCTGGGCTTAGGCTTCTGCTCTAGTTCTGCTAGTACGGTGGATAGTTTGCAGATGTTTGCTCACAAAAGGCTTGTTTTTAGGCTTGTCTGCAGGCAAGTGATTACAGTAAATATTAACAAAGTGACCTCATATTACAAGGTATCTTGATGAAAATATCAAAGGCAGTTTTTTTCTAAGAAAGAAATCACCCTCTCAATTGGTTTTACATTTTTAGTCTTACTCTGAGACATTAAAAAAGTGTCTTTCCTCTTCCTTTCTCTCCTATTTCATTCATCTGTGAAACATTGGTTTTAATTCCGGATACTCATTATTCAGATCTCTAATTCTTGGACTCTGGTACTCTTACACTAAATGGCCACCAGTTGGTTCTGTCAAGAATTTATCACTAAAACTGGAGCCTAAATTAGCATTGAGTCAAACCTAGACATAGCCAGGTTCTCAAAATGAAATGCTGCAGTCATTAAAAATGCTACATTTAAAATAAGAATGTACCTGCTCCAGGAGCACAGCAGTGTCTTTCTGGTTCTTTAAATCTGAAAATCGGGGGGTCTCTGTGTATGTTTTAAGCATCCGCTCCAGACCTGAAAAGTATCAAAGAAACTGACAGGTGTGTGAAGGACTTCTTGGGTCCTTCAATCTAGTCCACATTGGCTAATACTTTACCCTGTTACTGTCATATTCACCCTAAAATTTCTTGTTCCTTAATCTCATCCTATTACTCCCATTTATACGCCATTGTGTTCCACTCTCAATATTTTCTCCCTCCTTCACATGTAAACTTTTCTGTTACTTGTAGACTTATTCTCTACCAACCCCAATAATCCTATAGCCACGCTGTATACTCTTTAACTTTTGATCTTTTCTTTCAAGTCAGTCAGTCTAGCCATTTGCTATTTTTGTTGTCCTTTTCTAAATGGTCTCAGATGTAGCTATGTGCTATTGTTCCCAGAACTGGGGCTGTTGGTAGGACCAGCCTGGGCTCAGCTTGGGAAGTTTGGTCAGGGAGTCCAGGCAGCATTCAGTGTGTAGAATGTTCCCAATGGAAAGGGGAGATGGCTGGAATACTGGTGTGCTCCAGTGATCCCTGACTGCCCAAAAGGTCATTTGGGGCCATGGCAGCTGGCTGCAACTTTAGAGCAGACCTTTGGTTACTTTAATTTGTGCTGGAACCAATTCAACCCGCAGACAGCCCCAAGATCAGGGGCTGCAATAGTGGCATGAATCTTTTAAAGGGCTTTTTTTTTGTACCTAATATAAAGATGAACTAGTGGCTCCAAAGTTAAGATTGCAGTGACATAGTCTCTTCTTGTCCTGTGTTTTTGTTCACTTGCATACTATTTATGTTTTGGAATAAAAAATGACAATCTCTCTGTGTTACACCCAAAGTGTGCCTAGAGGATTCTCATTTACCACCTGCAATTCCCCCACATGAGGCACTGTGACGGGGCCCATAATTTAATACAATCCATTAAGACATTCAGTGCAATAGCAACAGACAAGAACCTTCTTTTTCCTGTGCTGCCTCGTTTAGATCCTTCTGCAGTCACAGCACTTTTGCTTTGATTGAAGCTTTTCATCTTACTTTATCCATTCCATTTGTAAAATCTTCCTCCTTGAGGTCTTTAAACCACGATTTGAGGACTTCAATAACTCAGGCATAGGTTAGGGATTTGGGTGGGTGAGATTCTGTGGCCTGCGTTGTGCAGGAGGTCAGACTAGATGATCATAATGGTCCCTTCTGACCTTAAAGTCTATGAGTCTATGAGAAAACATTTAGATGTGCAGCTCAGATGACACAGGAAACATCACACTGTAGAAATAAGACCCCTATTAAAACCTTCACTGGAGATGCTGGGATTGAATTTTATGAAGAGAAACAAGCGCAAGTTCAGAACAAAGAAGGAGGTCTCAGTAATACTTGATGTTAGGAGATTGCCATCCACAGAAGCTTTAGTTTGCTGAGGGGGTTGGCCCAGTAGATTAGGTACAAGAAAGATGCAGGGTTAACTGAAATGCTTTGTTTACAAACTTGCAAGTTTATGATATAACAAGATAACTAATCTGAACTAGCCAAGTGTTGATGGCAATGAGTTTGCCTTGGTACTGTGTCTGTGAGAGTCTCTATAGTGATCAATCAGTTCTGGATGCTTGATTTTATTTCCTGACAATCACTTACCAGAATTTCCCCTGAAATATCTTATGTGTGAAAACCAAGTTTTATAGCAAGAAAGCACAGCAGAACATTTTCAAGAATATCCAAAGAGGGCTAACTAAGGCCTCAATCCTTCAAGTTGGTGGGGTCAGCATAGGTTCAGAAGTCCATCTGGGAGGACTAAAACATGGTTACTTACTGTAACAGTTGTTCTTTGAGATGTGATGCAGACATGTATTCCATGTAGGAGTGCACGCGCCCAGTTCACTGCAGCTGGAGAACTTTGCCTAGCAGTACCCGAAGGAGTGGTGTCCTCATCTCGTGGCCTTAGCTCCTCCCCTGGCCATATCAGGGTGGCACTGCCCCAACTCCGATCAATTCCTTCACACCAAATGTCAGAAGTAGAGACTCCGATGCAGAGGGGGCAGAGCATGTCTTGTGGAATATACATCTGCATCACATCTTGAAGAACAAGAGTTACAGTACAGAACTGCATTTTCTTCTTTGAGTAGATGCAGCCATGTATTCATGTAGGTGACTCACAAGCAGTACCCGCAGGAGAAGTCTGTTTAAACAAGGACTGCAGGGCTGCTCCAAAGTGTGCACCTGAGCGGGATGCAGTAGCAATGGCATAGTTGTTTGTAAACATCTGTACAGAGGTGCAAGTGGAAATGTCACTTAGAAATGCAATTGATGTCTCCTGGACACTGGTAGATTGAGCTACTTCACATGCTGTCATGATGTAGTAAAGTTATCCAACTGGAGATCATATGGTAAGAGACTGCTTGACCCTTCATTCAGTCTGCATATGACACAAACAGAGATGAAAGGGTTTAGTCCTATCCAGGTAGAAAGCTAGACACTGCCTGACCCTCCAACATGTGAAGAGGCTGCTCCTCCAGGATTGAATGTGGCTTAGAAAAAAAAACACACCAGGAGAAATAAGACTTGGTTCAAGTGAAATTGAGATACCACTTTAGGCAAAAACTTATGGCATGGCTGCAAGGACACTTTGTCTTTGCAAAACTGTGTGTCAGGAGGCTCTGGCATCATGGGCTGCAATTCACATGCTCTCCTTGCAGATGTTATTGCCACGAGGAAGGCAGTTTTCTGACACAGAAGGGAGAGAGGAAGTTACCAGAGGTTCGAACAGAGATCAGTAAGAGCCACTAGGACAAGGTCCCACAAAGGAACCAGTTCTTTCACTGGTGGGTAGAGAAAAGAATGTTGCTACCATGGCATTCAAGAACACCAGCTTCCCTTGGTTGAGTGGATAAAATGCCAAAATTGCACTCTCAATGAACTTAGTGTGAAACCAGAAGACTGAAGGTGTAACAGATTCTCCAAGATGTCCTGGATACAAGCAGGCCTAGGCTGAACTCCCTGGGACAATGACCATACCGAGAACCACTTCCACTTGGCCAAATAGGTCACGCTAGTGGAGGGTTTCCTGCTACTGAGCAGGACTTGTCATACTGCCTCCAAACATTGTTCCTCCTCTTCATTTAATCTTGCAGCATCCACACTGAGATGCAGGGAGCTGAGTGTCGGATGCAAAACTTGACCATCATGCTGAGTCAGGAGGTCAAGATGAAGAGGAAGATATGAGGGAGGTCAGATTGATAACACAAGGAGGTCAGAGAACCAGCATTGCCTCAGCCAGCCTGGGGTAATGAGAATGAGTTTAGCCTGGTCCAATTTCAGCTTGAGAATGACCTGCGGGATGATTGGAAAAGGAAGAAACCCATACAGAAGTGCCAATTCCCAACTTAAGTGAAAAGCTTCAGTCAGGGAGCCCTGGATTGAGGCTCCCCATGGGAGCAAAACATCCAGCATTTCTTGTTGTCTCTGGTGGCAAATAGGTCAATCATTGGGATGCCTCATCGTTAAAAAATGGACTGTACGATGCTTGGCGTCAGACCTGCACTGTCCACTGTCATAAGGAGTCCAAGATCAGCAGGGGAAGTCGGACCAGACTGTCCAAAGGATGGCAATTCAGACAATAGACTGAGTTCAGCCACATCTGAAGAGGATGTAGGCACAGCTTGGCAAACTGGACTACTTGTGTGCAGGCAGATTTATGAACTAACAACTTCAAGCATACTCGGGATGTGGTCGAGGGCTGAGACTGCAGCTCCAGACAAAGGTGGTGAATCAGTCAGTCGGCAGAAATGCTGTCAAAATCACAGAGTCTATCAGGGCCTCAATGCACTCGACTCTGAGTCAGGACAAATGTCGACTTCCCGCTGTTCAGGATGAGGCCCAGATGATTGAGTAAGCGTAGCACGAGAGACGACATGAGCATGAACATGAGAGAGGACTTGCCTCTCAGCTACACATCATCCAGATATGAGAAGATATGAAGTCCCTTCTTTCTGAGGTACACTGCTACCACAATCATGCATTTGGTAAAAAACCCGAGGAGCCGAAGACAGACCAAAGGGGAGCAGGGTGTACTGACAGTGCTGGTCCGCCACAACAAACTGAAAACACCTCCTGTGGCTCGGGAGAATTGCTACATGAAAATGAGTGTCCTGAAGCTCCAGGGCAGCAAACCAGCCATTGGGATTTAACGCAGGGAGGATAGTTGCTAGAGCGACCATCCGGAATCTTGTGTAGCTGGTGTATTTGTTGAGGTTGCAAAGGTTGAGAATAGGTTTCACGCCCCCCCCCCCCTTGGGATTGGGAACCAGAAAATACCAAGAGCAGAATCCCTGACTCTGATGCAGCAGGAGAACTTCCTCTACAGCTCCCAGAGCTAGTAGGGACTGAACCTGCTTGAGGAGCGATGTCTCGTGAAAGGGGTCCCTGAAGAGGGATGGGGTAGGAGAGTGGGGAGAAAAGATGGAGAGAAGCTGGATACCATAACCTGATATAATGGTGCTTAGGATCCTATTGTCCATGGTAATCGAGTCCCAACCACTAAAAATGAGCTAGCCTGTCCCTGAATAGGAGGGACAGAACTGGAGAGGTCACAACTGGATCACTGCTCTGGACACAGAAGTTAAAATGGGCTCTTGCTGGATGCCGGGGGAGGACGGGCCGGCTGGCTGGCTGAACCCAGAAGCAGAGGATCTCTGCCTCTGGGATCTATGATCCTTCCTTGGGTAATCCCGTTGCCTCACCTGTAGCATAGATAATTATTGGAGCAAGTGTTGCAAAATATCCTCAGGAGGCAATGGGTAGGGCACAATAGACAGCAGTTTTCAGCTGCTGACTTATGGCATCTTCTTAGCCTTAACATGGGCCAGGATCCTCAGTACTGGAGGACTCCTCTTGTTCTACCCACTAGTACGGAATGTCCAAAATTCCTTTGGGATTTATTGGCAAACATTTTCCAGAAGAAGCTCAGGGATTTAATATGTAAACAAGTATTTCACCATGCCATTATGCAGGCTATCATTTTGAGATCTGCTCCCCCTCTGTTTAGATTGCATATGCATAATAGCAATCCCAGCATAAATGAATGTTCTCATGACAGACTAAGCTTTCCAGCATATGTAGCAAACTCTTTACCTGGCAAAGTGCTAGAGCAAACTGTGTTGCTTGCATTGCCAGAATTCCTCTATATGAAGTTCAAGGGAAGTATGTGATACATGACAGTAACAGTGTCATTATGATGTATGAATAATTCTCCTCATTATGCACGGAGATGCACACATATAGCTAGGGATAAGTTAACCAGGGGGTTTGGCCTGCCATTATATTAAATTTATATAGTATTAAACTCTTCGTCAAGCCTCCCCTTGGGGTCAGAGGCAGCCCTAGTGTATGTCTGTGCAGAGCATGGCACAATGGAGCCCCAACTTGGCTTGGCACTGCCGTAATACCAGTAAAAAACAGCAGCAGCAGACGTTTCATTGTGTCATGCTGTTGAACTGCAGCATCGCTTCATGATGATGCCTAGGTGTCACTGTCACAACGCAGCAGCATTACGGAGGATCAGCAATCATAAAAGACTTCTCATCAAAAAGAAATTAGGGGAAACTGCCTGACCCTGGGAGAAAGGAGATGGCAGAGACAGCATCACAGATCAGAAATGGGCACTAATGACAAAGGGACATAGAGTAAGTCCCCAGAGTGTGAAGCCATGCCCAGGGTGGACTGTACCACCTCTGACAGATACCTACGGGGTTGTCTCTTTTTCAAACTTTGGCAGAACTTGCATAGCTTGTCATGCCAATTAAATCCTACTGAACTGAACTGAGAATGATAATATTGCAGCATTGATGGGTGTTGCCATTGTGCTGTGATATTGCATTGTGCTACATAGGCACAGGAGCATAATATATTAGCTTGTGAAAACGCCATTCCTCATCCTTATTTGTGGCCCCTAAATATATGTCCCCAGGGACCTTCGTTCTCCTAATTCATTCCGGCAAGTAACTGTAGCTACGTTAAATAGATTAACCCTTTATGAAACAATTTTGAAAAATCACTTGCTACGTTTTATCGGGCATTAAAGGGTCCAGCTTATGAATGGAATCGTTAATAAAGTGCTCAGCTTTTGGGGTTTACACTTCACATTTACTTCTCATTTTTAATCTAGTTTTCTTTATGCTAACATTCAGGGTATTGGAATGAAAGAAAGAACAGATGGCAATAACAGAATAATAGATCATACGCAAAGCTGCCTTCCTTGTGCTGTACTTACATAATAATCCGTTAATAAGAACATAGATTTGATTTCAGGCGAGGACACTGACATTTCTTCCAGTAAAGTCTGAATGTCCTTTTCAGCATCCACCTGGCTGACGGCACTGTGAATCTGGGTGTGACCCTAAAATAATGGCAGAGGGTGGGACACCAGTTCAGAATCAGGAATTGCAACAGTGTCAGGGAATTTAAATAGGAAACTAAAAATCTTAGGAACTCCATACTGCGACCAAGTTTTGTCCAAAACTGGAAAGGTGCTGGTTATAAGTATTTAGGATATTGCACAGAAGCTGCAATCTTTCCTTCTCCAGGTCTAGAATACTCTGAAAAAGGATGCCAGCAGTCAGTGGCAGCAAACAAATCCGTGACCACATCTTAGGGACAACCAACCAAAGATTAAATGTTCTGTTGATAGAATAGATAAGATCTTTTGTACAGCTGCTTCAGGGCATCAGGAGTCATTCTTCCCCTGCATCTTAAATCTATATAGCTCCTTTTGTTCCAAAGTGCCTTCTGCCTTTACACAGAGCCCCACTGATAATGCACTCATTTCCAGGCTGGAGGACAAAAAACACCTGCAGCATTGCGCAACAGCGGCAATGGAGGAAGTTGTGGCCTTAGGGCAAACCCTTAACTCCTATGAAAAATGCCATGGGGTATTTAATGTCCATACAGCAGCACCTCAGATTTGATAGGCTCATCTCACCAGGCGCACATACGCACATACACCCAGCTCTGATTTATCTTCCTCAGAAAGGTGAAGGGATGAATAGACTGTATTGGAATTTAAACCTCTAAGTCCAGGGAGCCTATAACCCATGATGTAAGTGGCCACAATGCCATTGACTTGGATTTGTGCCTCCTTACAGCCAGGTCTAATTTGACCCTAGCAGTTTGAACTCCAAATCTTAGACCACCAAGTCATCCCTCCAGCTAAGAAAACAGTATTTTGTAAGCTTTTATTTTTGAGCCACCAAGGACCATCTCCTTCCTGCACACATCCAACTCCCATTAAAGTTCACCAGCATTCCAATATACTAATGTCACCATGTTTGGTACTACTGTCAGCATAGCTGTGTCAAAGCCAATCATAAGTCAGAAGCTGCTTGCTCATTATGAGACTGCATGATCCAAATTCCTTTGCAATCTTATGCCTGCCCCTCAGTTAACACTGAACATCAGTCTATGACGCTCAGTTCCCAGCATCCTAGCTGCAATACTCCAGTTAACGGGTGGCCCGGTGTCTCAAATGCCATTCTCTCTGATGCAGGGACATTCTAAGAGCTGCCTATAAGGGTATGTCTACACTGCACTTAAAAACCCGTGGCTGGCCTGTGACTAGGGTTTGTGGGGCTTGTGCTAGGGGGCTGTTTAATTGCGGTGTAGACATTTGGGCTCGGGCTGGAGCCTGGACTCTAGGACCCTGAGAACTGGGAGTGTCGCACAGCTCAGACTAAAGGAAGTACTTCTTCAGATAACACTCAGTCAACCAGGGGAACTTGTTACCAGGGGACATTGTGAAGGACAAAAGTATAACTGGGTTCAAAAAAGAATTAGATAAGTTCATGGAGGATAGGTCCATCAATGGCTATTTGCCAAGATGGTCAGGGATGCAGTCCCATGCTCTGGGGTCCCTAAACCTCTGATGGCCAGATGCTGGGACTGGACTACAGGGGATGAGTCATTTGATAATTGCTCTGTTCTGTTCATTCCCTCTGAAGCATCTGGCATTGGCCACTGTCAGAAAACAGGATACTGGGCTAGATGGACCATTGGGCTGACCCAGTATGGTCATTCTTATGTTCTTATGAAAAACACTGAATGGTTTGGAACAATTCTGAGTATGTAATAAATACTATATCTCTCAGTGGAGAGGGTAATGTTTAACAGGCTTTAATTACATTTGAGAGTAATCATTAAAATGATCTATGTCTACTTGTGAAAAGAGATTGGCATAAATTTATGGCTAATTCAGTTGTGCAGAAGTGAAATCCATAGCACATTTAATGAACACTTACTTCTGATTACCTTTTTGGTCAAGCTGTAAACTAAGTTACAAGAAAAAGTCATTTTCGTAGACAGCCAGTAGTGCAGAGCGCTATAGTCCAGTGGCCTGAGCACAGGTCTAGGAGCTAGGAGCTCTCAAGCAGTGTCTCTGGCACCCACTGCTTTGTGACTGGAAGCAAGTCACTTAGCCTCCCTGCCTCGGTTTCCCCATTTGTAAAATAGGGATAATGATAATTACTTGTAGGGGTTCTATCATGATATGTACTTATAGTATCTGTAGTGTAACTCAGCATAGTGTCTACATTGGGGATACACCAGGGATGAAGTTGGCTCAATGTGTCTAAAGCATTCCAAAAATGAAAAGTGCTATATTTGTGCTACTCCAATGCACTCAGCTTCACACAAACAATACAATACAGGACAGTCACTGTAAAACAGCAAACAGAGGGCTGGCAGCAGTTTAGCCCATTTGTCATGGAAAAGGCTTTTAAAGATAAAAGTATAAAGTGTAAAGGTAGTGTCAATCAATAGGACAGGTAGCTCACGTGAGATGTTTGGGCTTGCACTGACAAAGTCCTGCCTCCCATACTCAGTGTTAGTTCTGGCTGCTTTACAATCTTCCACAATAAGCTGCATCATTACTAGTGTGCACCTCTCCCTTCCTGCTACCACTGCCAGCTTCATATGGAGCATCAATGGAGCAATTTCTTCCACTGGTAATAGAGCACAGGTTCAGGGTCTGCATAGGTAGAGAAAGGGCCCTTGAACACTGCTATAGCTCAGTTCACCGAATATTTTATAGTCTAGCGCACAGACTGAACTACTCCCCCAGAGGTCAATCTGTGATGTGTTTAATGTTAAGACAAGAATAACTACACTAGATGGACTACAGCAGAGTGAATTCAATGGGCTGCCTCCCTTTCCATGCCAACTTTTATTTCTGTCCCCTTGCGTTTCTGATGGGGAACCAAGTGCATATGTCGATTCACATGTACAACAGGATAATTGACTAAAGGCCACAAGATTATCTCCACATAATTAACCCATAATTGTGAGCTAAAGATGTCCCCTACTATTTCCCCTTGACTAGAATTACGAGAGTGTATGATATTAAAGACCGTGTCATTATGCCAATGAGGCAGATAAGAGAGGTATGTGAAGGGAGACAGAGAAAGGGGAAAGATAAGGAGAGGGCAAAAGAATGAAGCATCTTTCTCTCTGAATTTCCTAAAACTGCCCTGCAACATTCCCTTACTGAAGTATTTGGGGCTGTTTCTGAGGCAATATGAAACAATGATACTTCAGAGAAAGGAGCAAAACCAGGGTTGTCTTATTCCTTCACAAATACCAAATACTAGTTTTCACAGTGAATATTCATACACTAATTATCTTATTTATATTAGTGTAAATCAGGAGTATCTGTATTGAAATAAATGGATTTACATTGGTGTGAAACTGGCATGAGATCAGAATCAGACTCTTTGGAAAAATATCAAAGTTAGAGACAGAACCGCAACAGAAAAGAAACCAAAATGCTTGCCTGGTAGCTATTTTCTAAAGCTGTCTCTCAGCTCGGTCTAGTTTCGTAGCCAGTTATATTTTTTTGATAATAATCTTCATCTTCCTTTGTTATTTTTGTTGCTGATTTTTCTAGCCTTCTGAGCAACTAAGGTAAAATATAAATGTATATTTATAATCATAAATATTAAGGCAAACACAAAAGAGATTTTGCAAATGAATATAGTATTCTATTTCCTTCATTCACTTAAGACACAATTTGTGAGCCTGATTCTGATCTCTTGACAGGTCTAATTTTGCCAGCTTCAGCGATTACACAGGATATGTATGCACCTGAGATCTAAAGCAGGACCAGTGCTACCTAGACTACAAAATATCAGAGTCATATCTAGCTAAAAGATACCCAGGCCATGGACACAAGTGATCACCAAATACAGGACAACAGTTGAAGTTTAGTGAACTGAAAACAAGTGTGGGAGGCAGAAACATCTAAATTCTTATTACTAATTAATGTATGGACAGCAGTTTGAAGATATAAATCGCCTATTACTTAAAGCATTTGTGTCTATATTCTGTCTGCTTTTCACTCTTTTCTAACACAGGGAACTTAACCTTGAAAGAAACATTTCCTAATGGTGCTTGAACAAATTATTTGTATCCTTAGTAATTTTATTGCTCTGATCAGTTTGTTAACAATTCACATGTTGGCAGTTGAGAGTCTGACAGGCCAGTGGAAGGCACATTTTAGTTTTACCTGGACCTGAAATGCAGTTTTACCTCTAATTGCAAATGTAAATTATAGGGAAAACTTTGGTTAAGTGGTTGAACTTATTCTTTTGATATCATCCCTAAATGAATCTCTTCTCCTTTTAATGTGCTCATTTCTGTAGCTAAAGAAAAGTGTCCAACGGGATGTTACATTGAGGGGGCCTTGAATAGTCAAGGTTATTGTTTACTAGAAAGGGGTCTTTTGTGAAAGACTTAGAGGAGGAGTCCATTATTAGCCTGGGAGACTCTCAGCTGCAGCTGTTCTAATTGCTTTTAATTGGCTTTCCCCTTCTTTTGTTTATTTCTTGGTACAGGTTTTGCATTAGGCACCTGTTCTCATTGAGGTCTAGGACTATGTAAAAATTGGGTCTAGTTAAAATTCACATTATTAAAGAAGAATACCTGTGTCACAAATAATACCTTTAATTCCTACAACGGAGAGAATTTTAAAACCTAGCTCACTTTTCACCTTTGTTATGCTTTACTCTTGGTTAATTTGGGGCAGTGATCATTGTCTCATCTTATTATTCTCTGTAGTCTAGAAGAACTTACAGGGACCAAACAAGACTGAGGCCCCATTGTTCTAGGCACTTCACAAACATCTGTCTAAGGGTTTTATACTCTCGCCCATCGCAGTGGTATCTGAGAGCCGGCCACTTCAAATCAATAGTGATAGCGAAAGCCCTAGTGTTCTTGGTAGAGTCTCTGGCATGTCTTCCATTTCAGGGTCAAAACTCTAGTTGGGGAAGGGGTTTGGGATGTTTTTTAAAAAATAGATAAAGGTTGGAGGGGAAACACAGACCCTGAAAGGTAAAGTGACGTGACCAAGGCCAAACAACAAATCAGCATCAGAGCCGAGAACAGAACCCAGAAGTCCAGTTCCTATCCACTAGACCACATTGTCTCTCTTTGGACAGCAGAAACAGACCAGTCAGTTTAATGTTTGTTTCTAGCCAGTTACAGTTTGTGGCTGCCATGCATCAACACAAAGCTATAACCTCTGGGTTCCAGAAACCTGTTCCAACTGGAATTTCTAATAGTCTGACAGTTTGTCAATACTGGCCACTAGGTCTGTTTTAAAGAAGTTTTGCCGCCACATTATCCTCATCCCAGTTGAGGGTATGGACCTGCGTCTTTTGTGAAGCGTATTTTTATTTTATTTAATTATTTATTTTGAGTGGCATAGCTTAGAGTAATGCTTTAAAATGGGTACTTTATGAAACAAATAGATTGCACATTGAACTCTCTTTGATAGGTACATCTGAAGCAAAAGTAGTATCTGATTTTCTTTTCTAATGTAGCCATGGATGGTCTAAGTACATCCAATGCACAGATTCATGTACACAGTTGACTCTACGGAGGAGTTACCTTCTGCTTCTTCTTCCCTGTAGCAAATTGCTTGGTGTTTTCTACATAACGGAAGAGTGCTTCATGTTCCTTGGTAAACTGCATTAATTTCTTCTTGGCCTCCAGCCAAATACACCAATAAAAAAAAGAAGTCAGGTATAGAGTGCCAACAGACAGTCCTAACATTTCCAAGCAGAATGGCTGCAGAGCTTGCGAGACGTTTCTATAATATCATCTCACATGAATTATGCTTTCAATTCCTGCCCTCTCCATAAATCCTCTTGCACTGACTAAGAAGTTGTAACTGACACCACTTTATTGTCTGTTATGACCAGACATACTATATGTTCTCTCATATATTTGGTATTTTGGAGAAGGTAGCAACCCTTGCAAAAAACACTAAAAAGTGATGCAAACAACAAATACCACTTCCCTTGGGGACAAATCCGCACAATGCTTATTTGAACCCTGTGTGTCTTTGCTTAATAGCCACTTTTGGCAATGCAATACGTGAAAATCATGTCACCTGAGTCAAACACCACTACAGGGCTTGGCACAGAGGAACTGCACTGGGGAATGAGGGTGGTGGGAGAGCAATTGGTAGGCTGAAGAATGGGAACAGAGCCACATCCATCACTTCTGTAGCCTCAGAGTTGCACTAGCCTGCATGCTGTAGCCCGCTCTGCTTTGAGCGATGCCCTGCAACAGCCATTGCATGCATACTCTCATTCTGCTTTTTCGCTGTCACGGACAGGGTCTACCTGCACTTATGCTGCACTCACTCACTGAGTCTACACCCTTGACAGAATACCTCACTTGTAAAATTTACCAACCACTTCATATCCTTTTACAACCCCTGCACACTTGCACACAGGATACCACCTAAACCTGTACTTTCCCCCACCCAATATTAAATCCACAGGCTGCTCTCACATCTTACCTCACTAGAGGCATGGCAAGAAGACCCCAGTGCCCTGCTACAGACACAGCCTACCCCATTTTGTATTGAAATGATGTAGACTGGAACCACAAGGTAGATATGCACTTCTTTCCTTTGATAACATACAGGGGGGACTTTAACTCAGATCTCCTCAGATCACTATCAGAGCTCTGTGAAGGAGTTTTCCATCAGTGTAGGAATACCACCTCCCTGAATGAAGAAAGCCATATCGATGGAAGCATTCTTCTGTCAGCATAGCTGCATCTACACTGGGGCTAGGTCAGCATAGCTATGTCAGTCGGGGCTGTGGGTTTTTCGTCCCCCTGACCAATGTAGCTACATTGGCCTAACTCAGTGATACTCAGACCTCAGGGGTTCAGGAGCCAAATTAGCGATCAACATTACCCAAAAGAGCCGCAATAGTGTCAATTCATTGTTTCATTTACTACAGTGCTATATATTCATATTTAAACAGTATGACGGGAAAATATTTATTTTTTATATTCTGACAGCAAATAAGTAAGTTAATAACATAGTGAAAGCATCCTGATTGGTTAATAATTACATCATACAGTGTTTTAATATAATGTGCTGCAAAGAGCTGCAGGGGTCACATTCAAGAGCCACTTGCGTCTCTCGAGCCTCGGTCTGAGTATCAGTGGCCTAGCTTTTTAGACCAAGCTCTAGTGTTTATACAGTGGTTTTCATCAGTAGATTTCAAAGAACTTTACATCATTATCCACATTTTACAGATAGGAAACCGAGGCAGAGAGGTAAAGCGACTGGCCCAAGATCACCCAACAAGCCAGTGGCAAAGTTAGGAATAGTCCCAGTCCAGTGGTCCTTCCACTAGGCCACACGGTTGCTGTGTGATTCCTAAGTGTTCCTCCCTCTTCAGTACATTTTGTTTTAGTGGAATGGGCTAATGGTCATGTTTGCAATGTGTAGTTACTAGCAGGGCCAGCAAGAGAAATCTCATCCATGATCTATGTCCCAAAACCTTGACAGTTTTATTACATGGTTGTCACTGTAAGTTTAAGCGTGTGAGAGAAGACTGGTGTGTCTCTCTCCTTCTCCACGCCAGGCTCCACCATTCTCAGCAACATGTAATCCCCCTGCCAACATTTCAGCTCCCCTCCTCACCCCTCCCCAGCCCATTAAGTCATTAGTTGGCAATGGAGACTCCTTTAACATGTAAGAAGTTGCTCCTTGCTGTCTCTTGCCCTCGGCTGTTACATACACAGCTTACTGGAGGACCATGTACACCTTAGTTATGCCACCTGAACTGCACGCTGAGCTGGGCCCCTCACGCCTATTACCCACCTCCAGTGGGGACTCCTGCCCCTGCTACAGACACACTTCTCCAGCCAGGTCCATTAAGGGCACGTCTTCACTGGCAACGTTAAAGTGCTGCCGTGCAGTGCTTTAACGTGGCTTGTGTAGTTGCGGCACAGCGCTGGGAGAGAGCTCTAAAAAACCCATCTCCACGAGCGGCGTAGCTTCCAGCGCTGGTGCACTGTCTACACTGGCACGTCACAGCGCTGAAACTTGCAGCGCTCACGGGGGTGTTTTTTCACACCCCTGATCGAGAAAGTTGCAGCGCTGTAAAGTGCCAGTGTAGACAAGCCCTCAGAGTCTGCCCCATCTCCAAACCGGGACGTCCACTCCACACAAGTGGAATGTGTGTCTTAAATATTCATTTTCTGGGTTTCAGATGTTTAAATTGGTGTTACCTTCATTTCCCCCCCCCCCCCTCACCAGGTCCCAGCTCCCATAGAGGAGCAGGGAGAGAAATTCAGACACTCCAAAAGGAGCAGAGGGCCCCCAGATCCCAGAACATACAGTGGGCAAGGAGCGGGGTTCAGACCTCTGAAGAGGGGTAGGGCTCCCCCAGATCCCAGGACACACATGGAAGGGTAGTGTTGAGGACTGACAGCCTTCCCCAGCCCCTAAACCTCCCAATGTCCTCTGCTACCCCTCATTATCTAACCCTTCCTGTCTTCTCCCATCCTACTCCCCCAATCTCTACCCCTCCCCCTTACCTGAGCCCTCCAACCCCTCTTTCCTCCCCATCACCCATTCCCATAATATCCCCATCCCTCACTGCAGACCCAAACTCCTCTTAACATAAGAACAGCCGTACCGGGTCAGACCAAAGGTCCATCTAGCCCAGTATCCTGTCTACCGACAGTGGCCAATGCCAGGTGCCCCACAGGGAGTGAGCCTAACAGGCAATGATCATGTGATCTCTCTCCTCCCATCCATCTCCATCCTCTGACAAACAGAGGCTAGGGACACCATTCCTTACCCATCCTGGCTAATAGCCATTAATGGACTTAACCACCATGAATTTATCCAGTTCTCTTTTAAACGCTGTTATAGTCCTAGCCTTCACAACCTCCTCAGGTAAGGAGTTCCACAAGTTGACTGTGCGCTGTGTGAAGAAGAACTTCCTTTTATTTGTTTTAAACCCGCTGCCTATTAATTTCATTTGGTGACCTCTAGTTCTTGTATTATGGGAATAAGTAAATAACTTTTCCTTATTCACTTTCTCCACATCACTCATGATTTTATATACCTCTATCATATCCCCCCTTAGTCTCCTCTTTTCCAAGCTGAAGAGTCCTAGCCTCTTTAATCTCTCCTCATATGGGACCCGTTCCAAACCCCTAATCATTTTAGTTGCCCTTTTCTGAACCTTTTCTAGTGCCAGTATATCTTTTTTGAGATGAAGAGACCACATCTGTACACAGTATTTGAGATGTGGGCGTATCATTGATTTATATAAGGGCAATAATATATTCTCAGTCTTATTCTCTATCCCCTTTTTAATGATTCCTAACATCCTGTTTGCTTTTTTGACCGCCTCTGCACACTGCGTGGACATCTTCAGAGAACTATCCACGATGACTCCAAGATCTTTTTCCTGACTCGTTGTAGCTAAATTAGCCCCCATCATATTGTATGTATAGTTGGGGTTATTTTTTCCAATGTGCATTACTTTACATTTATCCACATTAAATTTCATTTGCCATTTTGTTGCCCAATCACTTAGTTTTGTGAGATCTTTTTGAAGTTCTTCACAGTCTGAGGTTTTGGAAAGAATACCAATAGGTGGATAGATTGGTTAAGATGAAAATCTGATGCAACCTTAGATAAGAACCTTGGATGAGGATGTAAAGAAACCTTATCATGAAAGAACATGGTAAAGGAGGGATTCTGCCATCAAAGCTCCAATCTCCCCAACCCTATAAGCTGACATGATGGCAACTAGGAAGGCCATCTTCATAGATAAGCGAAGAAGGGAACAAGTAGCCATTGATTCAGATGGAGGTCTTGTGAGGTGGTAGAGGACCAGATTGAGGTCCCAGGATGGAGTTGGGCATCTAATGTGGGGCAAGAGATTAATTAGACCCTTAATAAATCAGGATGACACTGGGTGAGGAAAAATGGAGAATCCCTCAACTTGAAGATGAAAGGCTGATATGGCAGCCAGGTGTACCTTGACTGAGCTGATATGGATAACATGGATATCTTCAGATCCAGCAAGTAATTCAGGATGAGGGAAATGGGAACCAACTCAGGCTACAGGTAGCGATGACCACAACTTTGGGCAAATCTGGTCCATTTCTGCAGGTAAGTAGTGTGGGTTGATGTTTTTCCACTGTGTAATAACACCCGCTGCACCTCCGTGGAGCAGGAAACCATCTGGGAGCTAGGCTCTGAGACACAGAACTGCCAGACTCGCATCCTGAGACAGGAGATGAGGAATAACTGGGAGCTTGATTGGGAGGTTGGACACAGAAGTAAAGCAGGTAAGGGTACTAGGCTTGCCTCAGCCAGGTAGATACTATGAGAATAACACTGGCCTTGTCCTGCCTAAGCTTGTTCATCACCTTTAGAACTAGGAGTTGGGGGAAAAGTCATAGAACAGACTCCTCTCCCAGGGTAGAAGGAAGGCGTCGCCCAGGGAGAGGTGACCCAGATCCCCATTTGAACGGAAAAGAGGACACTTCCTGTTCTCAGAGGTGGCGAAAAGTTCAATATCTGGCCATCCCCTTCTCTGGAATATGTCTTGGAGGATCTGAGCGTCCACCTCCCATTAGTATTCATGGGAGACGTGTCTGCTGAGGGCATTGGCAGTGGTGTTCCGGATGCCTGGAAGGTAGGCTGCTGAAATTTGGATGTGGTTTGTTATGCACCAGCTCCAGCACCTTTTAAAAGAAAAAAGTAAAGAGGAAGGCCACATATGCTCTCAGTGCACATGCTAGTGTTCTGTCTTGGGCCAAGGTGGGAGAGAAGGAACTCAGGCCAGTTCGCCTGCACACCTTATTATATAGTCTTGGTGTTTGGTCCACATATGCCTCCTCATGACAAACAGGCACTGCTAGCTAGAAATCTCCAGTCAAGGGCTCAAGAGGTGCATGCAACTTGAAGTGGAGCACATATGGGGACACTGCTCAAAGAATAATCTACATTAGCTTTTGCAGGATGACTCCTAACACCATCGAGCAGTTCTGATTCCATCCGCTAGGGGGCAGTGCTACCGACACACATGAGCTGATTCAAGTTTGATTGTAGAAGTGGTCAAAGAATTTGGTGGACATGTGCTTAATTTCTTTATGCCAGCTCAACCCTAATTATTACATAGGATCTTCATCTCCAGATCCCTTTCTCATATTAAACACCTAGGGCCAAATCCAAAATGGTGTTGAGCTCCTGCAAGCTGTTTAGCTGGTGATCAGCACCTTTCGGAGTTGTCCTATACTGTCCTCCACTGTAGTCTAGAAGTTGGGAAGCAGTTTTTTGAAAAGTGTTGTATTGACTTTTTGGATATTGGAAATATACTATGAGTCTAAGGAATGTTGGTCAGCTAACATAATAATGGCTATTAAGAATCAGTGTATTGTGTGCACTTAATCACTCAGCAAAGTGCTAGGAGTTTGTATATACCGGCTGGATGTCAGACGTAAAAAGAATTTAGCTTGCTATTTTAGTCATCCTGGCTATTGGAGCTGAGATTTTTGGTAATTACACATCCATACAATTAAGAGTGTCTGGTGTGTTGTGCTCACATGGTTTTCATTCCTTTGCATACTGTTGGATGTTTTATACATACTAAAAAAAGAAACAATTGTTTACGAATGTGAAGATTAAAGAAGAGGAAGAGCCTATGCTGTACTCTTTTCATTTACACTCCATCTCATTTTTGAATTTGGTAGATGTTACTTACTTTAGCTTCATCTTGACCAAAGCTTTGGTAAGCTTGTGAGCCAGCTTCTCCAGTCCTTTGGCATAGCTAATTTCTAAGTTAGCCCTGTCAATATAATAATAAAAATCATAATGCAATGTAATAATTATTCAATCATTACCTGACCTGTAAGCTTTGGACAGCTCTGCTTGAGCCAAAGATTTGGTGCTTACAATGAAAGAAAATTGCTCCAACATAAAAAAGGGAGTGATCTCATAGTGAATATACACATATGCAGATCCTTCAGTCACACAGGCATATTCCAGCAAATCACACTAGCTCTGTAACACTATATAATCATATAATGTATCATGACTCAATTAACATGGTGTACTTAATGTAGCTGAGAATAATGGCAATGACTCAAATCAGGTTAGCTCTTACTACCTGTACAGGATTGAACTCCAGGGGATACTAGGACATTGCCTAGATAATACCAGACAGCAAAACTTTTATTATTATTATTTTGTGGTTTTGAATAGATCATAATTAGGTCTATTCAAACATTATATATAAATTCCATACAAAAGAACTACACTAAAAGAACATGAAGGTTGACAAGTCAAGCACTCAGAAGTTAGGAAATGCCAGTATTAAGGTTGCCTGCGGAACCTTAATTTGGCCCCCTGGTGCATTTGCACTATTATATAGTCTTTAATTATATGATCGCATGCTATTTTTCCACAGGACCCCTGCCTCATTTAGTGCAGGATGGATGGTGCTTTGGGAATGAATCAGGTTTGTATTGTTAATTAGGCTATTGTCCCAGTCTCCTGGCCCAGCCAGTCCAGTCAACAAGCCAGAGCAGGGTCCAGGACATAGGCACCGGCTTTTCCCTTTGCGCGGGGGTGCTCAACCCCCGCTCAGCCCCAGCCCCACCCCACTCCACTCCTTCCCCCAAGGCTTCACCCCCGCCCTGCCTCTTTCCACCCCTGCTCTGCCCCACCCCACCTCTTCCTGCCCGTTCCGCTCATTCCTCTGAGCGCGCTCCATCCCTACTCCTCCCCCTCCTTCCCAGCACCTCCTGCACACCGCAGAACAGCTGGTCACAGCAAGTGGGAGGCGCTGGGGGGAAAGAGGGGAGCTGGCTGCTGGTGGGCGCTAAACACCAGCTAATTTTTTCCATGGGTGCTTCAGGGCTGGAGCACCCACGAAGTCGGTGCCTATGGTCCAGGACCAGTTCTAGACACATAAAAGGGCTAAACATTTAGATGGTGAAGTTAAAGAAGATATAAATAGTGTTAAGTGGATTTCCCCTCACCTAAAAATTAAGATATCTACAGCTGGGAGATCTGAACTGAACAAGGGCCTATGCTAACCTTTATTGGCTATCCCATTTTTACCATGGCTGTTTTCCAGATTAATTTCTACATGCTGGCAGGGCCGGCTCTGGCCGGGGGGAGGGCGGCCAGAGCACCGGGGGGAGGGCGGCGAGCCCTGCTGTGGCCCCGCTCTCCCCGGCGGCCGGAGCGCCGCGCCGCCCCCCTCCAGGTGCCGCCCCAAGCACCAGCTTGGGTGCCTGGTGCCTGGAGCCGGCCCTGCATGCCGGACCAGTTCTTTTACTGACTTGCCTTTGTGAATTTTTTTGGACTGGGTACAGCAGATCATGGGCCCAATTCATTATTATCTTGCACCTTATGTAGTGATTTACACCAGTGCAAAGTGCACCAGAACTTCAAGTGGTGGAAATTGACATTCCCTTTATTGGTGCTATGCTGATTCATATCAGGTGAGAATCTGGTCCATTGAATGTAGAGTGGGTAAAAATTGTTACCACTCTGATTGAGCAGTATCTGAAATGTACCTTACACAGGTGGAAATGACTGTAAAAGGCACAGTGAAGCCGAGAATCAGGCCACATATGTTAACTTTTGGCTAACACGTCTAGGAAGTAGCTGATTCATATTTTAGAAGCTGGAAAGACACAGGTGAGGGAGAAGTAGAAGTAATGGAAGAGGAGAAGCCTGATATCTTTGTCCATGTGGGTGATTTATTAGCTGTCTGCATTAACTCTGGGTACATTTAATTTAAATATTTAGTTCATGTAAAAAGTGACTGGATAATTAAGAAGCTTGTACTTAAGCTCATAACAAGAGCCAAACAGAAGACAAACTTGATAGTCTAAATCCACCCTGCTGTAGCGCCATTAAAGGAGCACATCAGGGATGAATTTGGTCCACTGTATTTTTAAGATTAATTCTGGATATTCTGTTGCAAACATCATTTCCTGCTGGCAATTTTGCTGAGCAGTTTGTAAAGTCAGGGAAGCAAGCTGGTAAAATTACATTTCCAAAGAACAGATCTTCAAAAAAACCTCCTCTGATGTGCAACCCTAAGAACAGTCATCTGCAGTATTGCAGCAATTATCTGTCATTTTAGGTTCCAATCCTCACCCATATTGGTCCATAATTCTTGTAATCCAGGCTGCATGGGATGGCATTGAAGCAGACATCACTGTGTCTAAGTGTTCTGCTAATGCACCATCATGAAATAGTTATGCCCACTTGTATTCAACGTTCATGTAATTTACATGAGAAAATTGGTTTACATCCCTCAGCCATGCCTGCCGGCTTTCACCAAAATGTAATTTATCAACATGGGTTCTTGGTGCAGAACAGGGGAAACAGAATATGAAGAGAGGGAGCCTGACAAAGAGACAAGAGAGACTGAAGGAAAGGGAAGGAGCCTGGCACAAATGAGGAAAATAAACCCAAATCTGTGAACAGCCCTCACCGCCCACTACTGAAATATACCAAAAATCCTGGTTCTGCATACTGAAGGTACTCAGGCGGCCAGAATTTACACAGCAAGATGACACTGATGCTGGCAGCATTATCAGGGTAATATTTTCACAAGGACAAAAATGGCCTTGTCCAATTTCTCTGTTGCTCTTCTGCAAAGGCAGGCAAGTATGTCTTATTGGTGCTCTGTGGCAGTGGGATTCGCAAGAGGATCATATACATGATAAACCTGTATCTCCTGGAATAAAGTAAAAGGGACCTGAGACAATTCAAACCCCCATGCGGGGCTTGAGTCTCTCCTCATTTAGGGCCTGCTCCTGCTTCCATGGGTGTCAGTCCTATTGAACACTGGGAGATGGATCTAGTCCTTGCACTGGTCTTACACCAATATAGCTCCCTTTGACTTCCATGGGCATACTCCTGATTTACACTGGTGGAAGTGAGATCAGAACCAAGCTTGGAGCGTGAAGTTTGCCTGGTCTTGTTCCCCATAAACAGATTGGTCTAAATTCTGCCTGATTAACATGGATATACACTGTGCGAAGGAAGAATTTGGCCCAATGGATTTTCCCTAGGTGCAAGATACAGTCATCTGTTGTTCAGAAAAGCAGCTGAGATGTTTTTCAACACATTGAAAATGCATTACCATTTTAGTGAATCTGGACTACATTTGTGTTCATGACAAAACCAAACACCATGCACGTTTTGTGTGACTTTGAATTTTGTTGCCATTAAGACAAATATCTTACCCTCTTCGGAGCTGCCATGTCCCTGCACCCTACACTTGGATGGAGGCTAGTCGGTCTGGCATAGTGAATAGAGTGTGTAATAATAATAATGGGAATTCAGAGCAGCATTGATTGTATGGGCAGAAAGGTGATGGGCTCAGCTCTGCAGTTACTCTTAGAATTCCAGAGGCTAGGGGAACAGCCTCAGGCACAGGCACAGGCTCAATATTTAGAGAATGTGTTTAATCACGCAATTGCCGTCCATATCCTGGGTGCTGAGAAGTGCCTACCTACTGCTTTTTTCTCTTATGAGGTTGGCAGTTAATGTACCCACCTGTCCAAGTAAAAAAGAGAGAGAGAGAAAGTGAGCGAGCAGGGGCAGAGTGGCCCAGTAGATAGGGCACTAGAGTGGGACTTAAGAGGCTTTGCCTCAGTTTCCCCATCTGTAAAATGGTGACAATGCTATTTCCCTCTATTGTAGAGCACGTTGGGAATCTCTGGATGAAAAGTGCTGCATAATTGCTCACTAGGATACCTCCTTAAATTAAATGAAGACCAGATGAGAGCAAATTTATTTTGCCAGCTTCTGCAAACATGTCTGTAAAATGACAAGCTCTTGTGCTGCAGGCAAGAAGCAGCTCTTTCAAAGCCACTTTAGGAGGACAAGTGTAATTAAAAAGGAAGATGCTCTTTAAAAAGAGTCCAGATTGGAAAGAGAGCTGCTGACTACATTAATATACGACAGAGGTGATTAAATATTTATTTTCAAATTTAATTAAGAATTGCATGTTGCTGTTGAATTTCAGGTTGATTTTTTCATGTAGGTAGATCACAAAACTTTGCCTAATTAAGGCAAGACAGCCCATGGCCAAGCAATTATCAGACTGTCTTAACTAGCAGTTTTGGAACTACTGAACATCAGCGGCATGGAATTTCTATTTCTCTCAACTGATAGACAATTGGACAAGGCTTGGGGTTTGATTTCCCACCCAGGTTCAAACTGACCATTTTGTAGAGGTATCAAAGTCTATGTTAGATTTACTGCAGTTCCAGAAATACTAAGTTATTCCCTATCAACTTCCAACTGTTCAGAAATGATGTACAGCCAGCATGCAAATCTGCCATTCAAAGGAGATTGAATATGTGCTGCATTGCAGTGGTAGGTCTTGCCTGATTTGTGGTGAGATAAACTTCTTTAGATAGAAGGTTAGCTTGTTAAGTTTAGGCTCCAGGTATCATGCTATGATTTTCTTTTATCTATAATCCTTATGTTTGCATTATTCTTATTCATTATCTCTTGAATCTTATATCTTGGATAATCAACTGGTTGTTTTAATTATAAATACATCTCAGTGCTGTGCTATTGGAGAAGGAGCTGATCCTGATCTGAATCACACACGCTGTAGTGTACACTGTTCCCGTGGGGACAGCAGACATGTATGACTGTAAGTGTTCATTGGATAAAGGGGCTGGACACTCCATGGAAATATTTCAAAGAGGCTCGAGGACTGGGGTGCACCTACTGTTAACCTGCAAGGCAAAGTAAAGGATGGCCTGAAATTGATCCTTCAAATCATGACTTGTCTCATTTAAAGAAGCTCAAACATGTGCTTATATATATATATATATGTGTATATACACACACACACACACACACATATATATATACACACACACACACATTATATATATACATATATATCAGAGCAGAAAATGTTGCCTCTGTAACTAATTGCTGTTGAGCCCACGTAGCTTTGCTGGAGAACAAACCTGAACTGTTTGCAGAAATTCTCTCCGTTTTTCGAAAACAGTTTTAGATCTTGGTACACTCTGTCATACTGAAACACAACATACAATTAGGAGATGTGTGCAGAAGTACTAGCTGAGAATGACAAAGGTATTGCCTAGCACATTTGTATAGGATGCATTCTTGGACTGAGGAGGGTTTCTTTGTATTCCAGGAATAGCTGGGATGTACAGTAGTATTGCTGTTTTGCTATTCACTTCTTTCTTGACCCAACTTTCAAACAGATCAATTTTAAATGTCACCACAGAAACATCATTGTTATCCATAAATAATAAAAAAAATCCAGTAGGATTGATGTTTTTGTATTTTTCTTCTAATATAGAAAATGAAAATGTATGTAAGTTCCACTGTGTGTATCTCTATGCATCAGCATGAGAATACACTATAAAATATATTTTTGTAAAAAAACCAGAAGTACTGAAGAAATACAGAGGGCCTGACTTGTATGTATTGACATTTGATCCAATATATTAAACTAATGTCTGATCCTGCTCCCATGAAAGTCAGTGGGAGTCTGACATTGGGCTCGGTTCCCTGCTGTACCCCAGTAAAGTTTTCAATGATACTGCTAGTGGAAGTACTTCTCCCAGCAGAGAATCTGGTGTAGCAGAGCCTCACTAGACCACGCCCCCTTCCCTTGCCTCTTCTCCACACCTGTTTCCACTCCCTGCCTCCTTAACCCCCACTATGCCAGGCTGTGCAGCTGATGTTTGGGAGGCAGTGGTAGTGACCAGCAGAGCTGCCTTTGCCAGCTTTACATAGGTGGAGAAGAGATTCTCTTTGCACGAGGGGAATTCCCCAGGAACAATGTCTGGCTAGTGAGAGTTCACTTTGCACTGGATAAACAGCACAAAGGGAACTTGCAGAATGGAAAATCTGGCACATGACTTCCATAGAGCAGGGCTGTCCCAAGTGAAGTAGGACATATACAATAATAATGTTCTTTACCAGCATGGGATTTGACATACCAGGATATATATCCTCAAGTACTGAGCCTCAACACCCTTCCCAGGATCATTTATGGAGAAATGACTTCACCCTCCACTGAAATGCAGTCAGCTCTGTGAAATGCTACAGTTGTTCAACAGCAAGCAGCCACACTGCATTACAGTGTAAGACAGGAAGTGTCTTATCCAACTAAAACTACAGGGGGATCGTTAGATAGACAGAATGTAACTACTCATTGAAACTGAGCCAGGATACTGGGGCTAATGAAAATTGCCTTAGGAAATTTAAACCACTCAGCATCTGAAAGATGGCACCTCAGCAGTGCCCTGAGCTTAGACAGGGATCCAATATTGACTCAGAAGGAAGGGTGTTGTTTACTGAATCATAATATCACTTTTTGCAACACTCCTCCGAGTACAGACCCTGCCTGGCTTATGAGATCTGGTGCAGTCAAGAAGGTATGGCAGCTAACTCTTACCTTCAAGTTCAGCCTTTATGAAGTTGTTGTCTCTGTTAGAAGTTTTCATATAATTAGGTAACAACTGACTTATTCCTAATACTCGTCATTGTGCACTTTATGAAGACAAACTCTGGCCATACAATGAACATTTTATATGTATTGCAGTGGAGAGCGGCATACAGCCTATACCATCAATATACATGTGTGTATTATAAACACAGCCTTAAAAATCAGGGATGATTTTGCTGTTTATGTAACTTCCTCCTTGTTAGTCTTTCCTTAATGTGGACCAAAAGGAAGCTCTGGTGAGTGAAATCTTATTTATGAGAAAATTTCCTTGTATTTGATCTGTACATATTTTATATAAAATGTTGTGTTCTCTTTTTCTAGTAGAAACATATACAACTCTAGGTAAAATGAGGTAAGTTAACATGCAGTAGGAAGTGTTCAATTCTCACATCCCCATTTTTGTATCTATTATATGCACCCATTACTCTAATATCCAGTAGAGAGCATACTTTACAACGTGACTGAGTTCTCTAAAGATCATCTTTTTTCCCAAGGGATACTACAACATTGCTCAGAGAAAACATTGTCAATAAAATTAAAAGGCTGCAAAAACATATTGGAATCAATGGCAACTCTGCACACGCCCTTTTGTTATTATTTGGTACATATGTTACTTTTCAATGAAACCAATCTCCCACACGACAGAAACACTTAATGATAGTGAGTTTCTGATGACGCAGATGCAAACATTAGGAAGTAAGACTCCATACTCCATTGACATATAAAATACCCACCACAAGGTTACTCACCATACAGCCTCTCAGCGGGGTCATCATATTAGAATGGTTTCTGCCTTTGCTTTTTCACGCTTGAGCCCAGCTCCCTGGAGCCTGCTATAAAAACTGGGTGTTTCCTGGGTTTCAAAGGTGGATTATATAATGCCAATGGATTACATATTGCCAACCAAATACAATAAAGATACCTGGGGAAGAGACTCCCTGTATTTCCTGTTAATGTAACAAGTTCCAAAGCAGAAAGAGATGCAGATGGGGAAAAGTATCTGCGAAGAACCGAGCTGATGTTTTTCTTAACAAATGAGGTAAAAATCAAGCTGAATTGTTGTCCCCTTGCTTTTCTAATTAAACTACAGAATGGGTCTCATTCACCAATGCACTATTTCAGTTTCACAGTAATGATTTTAATGGTGATACATAGGCATAAACCTGAAGTAACAGAGTGGTAAATCAGATGCAGTGTGCTTTGCTTCCCCCGTTAGTTGATACTAGTTCTAGCAATCAATAACAGCAGTCTGTTGCTCCAATTCCCAGCTCTGCCTCTTCTTCTGCAAAGCCTTCCCTTGCTCTCCTCACAGGCACAGGGCCAGTTTTACTGATAACCTCTGGCTGTCTTGTACTATTCCAACAGTGCAAAAGCATCTCCACCAGCCAGTTAAGCCCGGTTTACAGCTGCTTTGCCTGAGCAGAGTGGCACAAAGCAGCCAGAGCTTCTCAGTGAATCGAGGCCTGTGGGCTTTATTCCATCTTTGTTTGAAGTTTTGTGGCCCATTGATTGTATTAGTCTGAGGTAGTGTGTTAAGGTCTCACCGCTCTCCATTGCCTTGCCCCGTACGTACTCATTTACACCCGTGCAGAATCAGCGTTCAGCCCTCTCAGAGAAGAATGCGGCTCTTCCTGAGAGGATTAAGTAACATTCTTCTAAAGTGCTTGGAGGATAAGAAGCGGTAATTGTAACTTTACCATCACACTAATAAATTCAAATAATGAATTTAGCAATGGTCTTTCCATCATGTAGTTAATCGTTATAGCATTTCATTGCATCACAGAATTATAGAAGCAGCAGGAAGAAGCACCTGAGTCATTTAGACTCTGTCAGGGCAGGATTTTTTCCCTATAGCTCTTTTTCCTTCCACCACATCATGTGGTGGAGTATTTCAGAGTCTCACTGTCAAGATGTTTTTTCTGCTATTCAGCTTACGTTTTCCCCTCATGTAATTTCCTTTACTCCCAGCTACGGCTCCTTGTACCACAGTAAATAATTCCGCTCCATCCTGGCTGTTAGAATGAGTAGTATTCACATACTAATTCAGACTCTCAGGTGTTTCTTAGTTGCAGCTTAGACAAGGTCTATATTGAGGCCCTGATCCTCTGACTTCCTGTGTGCAGACTGCTACTCACATGGCACCACACTGAGTAACATGGGGCTCCGAGGCAGGCCATTTGTGTGCAAAATGTTGCAGGTTTGGAGCCTTAGCTTTTTAATATTGCTTCATTAGTCAGTCCCACTTATCATTTTGGTCGCTGTTCTTGGAATTCCTTTTAGTTTGTCAATATCCTTCTGTTAATGAGGTACTCAGAAGTGAGAGTCGCACTACAGGAGCCATCACACCATAGTGTGCAGAGCTTCATGATGTGCCTCTTCACAGCTGCTCAAAATTTCATTGGCATATTTTTGCCACCATCTTGCATTGCAAACTCAGGCCTGATTTGTTTTTCTTATTATCCTTGAGACTCTTTCATCATTCCTGCTTTTCAATTTCTTCCTCCCACTGAATCTCTGTGTGGAGTTCCTCTCTCCCAGGGTGCATTAGCTCGCATTTCTCAAAGCTGATTCACAGTTTGTTATTTTGCCCACATACCTGATCTTTCTAGGTCTCTTAAGTATTATTTCCCTTGTCTCACCCGTGATTTGCAACCCCTCCTACTTTAGCATCACCTGTGAACTTCACAAATGTGATCTCCTGTCTGTCAGAGATAATCTTGTGCTTCTCTTTCTGGGCTGACTCTAGGCATTTATGTCACCTCTCCCTTCAAACCAGCCTCAGTGTCGATATGCTCTTCTTTTAGCGCTAGATTGTGACTAGCAGTCAGCAAGGGAGGCAGTGCAGGAGACACAATCTGCCCACAGCTCCAGGAGGTACAGGGACTACGCATGCTGTCCCATGTTTTATGATCCCTGGCCCTGCCCCCATTGCAGTGGCTTCACCCTAGGGAGCAATTCTGGTGCTTCCAAAGCAGAGACAGTACTTGGTCCTGAGCCTCGGGAAGGAGGCACACAGTGGGAGGCAGCCTGCTCATCTGTGCAACAGTCAGGCAAATTCTAGCCCTTAATATACGATGAGCTTATAGCCAAGTTTCACAGGGATCAATCTTAAGGCTCCAGGTGTTAATGGAGAATATAAATGGAAGTCAAATAATTTGATTTGCATAAAGCAAATTAACCTAAATTTGAATAAGCCTTAGAATATGAAGACTAATGGGCAACTAATTAACAATGCATTTTTCACACAGCTGTGATCTAAGATTTTAAGTTCCAGAGGGAAGCATAATAATTGGTGAGATTTTGCATATCTAAATTAGCCCAAATTGCATTCTAGCTTCATATTTGTTACTTACAGAAATATTTGTGCCCTCCCGTCTTTCACCATTCAAGGTTTAATGTGCTCACCTTTGAGGCGCCTTGTTAAAATGAAAAAATAGAAATGGACAATATACATTTTGTTAAAGGCCAGGGTGAGATTATTAGTTCTGGCATGTATGAATGTGTGTATGCAAGAGCAATCCTATTTGCATTACTTGTCACTAATTACACCAATTTATGTAAGACTATAAACATTGTGGTTAAGTTTAATAAAAACTGAAGGGAAAAAGCAATGGCTTTATTATCAAAACCCATTCTAGACCATCCCTACACACAGACCCAGGTCTGCTTCCTCACAGAAACCACTGATGAGGTCAACTTACCCTACCTGCAAAAACTGCTAGGTTTTGGTGCTATAAATGCATTGCTTAATGGCTGCTGCACAGAGGGAGCAGGGAGGAAGCCAGAACGCTCAGCATAGGATAAGGCTCTATGGGCAATCCTTGCCCCTACCATGGTGGGTACCTCACCAAAGCAGAAATGCCTCCATGCAGATTCCAGGGCTTCCACTTATAGTGGCATGGCTTGCTACTGAGACAGCAGCAATTGGCTTCCCCAGCACGGCTGCACATTTTGATTCCCTCCACCTGAAGTCAAGCCATAGTGTAGCGCTACCACTGGTCTGACAAGTAGCCATGTCTATGGTTGTTTGCCACAGGGTTTTAGCCCTTGTCCTAAAGAAGCATGAATCTTCTGTTCCTATCCCAGCAGCTGCACCAAGATCCAGCTGAGTGACAACATTGCATCCGACGACGTGGGTATTCACCCATGAAAGCTCATGCTCCAATATGTCTGTTAGTCTATAAGGTGCCACAGGACTCTTTGTCGCTTTTTACAGATCCAGACTAACACGGCCACCCCTCTGATACTAAACATTGCATTCTGTGTGCAAAGGGAATTCTGTGGGCTCAGGGGCAGTATACTGGGGAACCTCAGGTCCCCTCCACATTATCTCCAGCCATTTGCCATGCACACTGCTGGCTTCCCACCATGCTGTGTAAGTGGAGGGGGCATATAGGCCATGGACAGTGCTAGATGTCAGACACACTACATGGGACAAACTCCCGCAGAATTAAACCTCTTAGTGAAACTCCTAGACAAGCAAGGACTTAAATTATGCATTTTTTTTTAAAAATGATATGCTAATGTACTTGAAGGCTATGTCTACACTACGAGCTGGGGTAGGGATTCCCCAGGTCCCGTACATGTACTTGTGCTAGTTCTCATTGAGCTAGCACACATACAAATAGACCTGCAGCTGTGGTAGCGCACGTAGCTGCAGCATTGGCAGGCTGAGCTGTGCAGAGTACAAACACACCTGAATCTGGTGGGTATGTACTTGGCAGGACTCAGCCGTTCCCAGGGCCGGATTTACACATTATGCATCTCTAGGCACAGCATCTTCAGCGCCCTGCCTACAGCTGACCTTCATGTGTTCTGTAAAATATACCAACCCCCCGCCACCAATGCCAGCACTGCTGGTTCCATAACCTCTGACCCCATTGCCCAAACCCTAAAACCATCTTTTCCCCTTGTCCCCTTCTCTGCCTGTTCCCAACCTGCCCCAGCCCCCCAGATCTCCCCTGCCTCACTCACTGCTCCCCGCCTGCCCCTACCCCCAACCTCCCCAGCCCAGTTCTCCCTGCCCCACCTTCCCCAGCACTCCCATGCCTCTGCCCCCCAGCTCCAGAACTGGCCCTGTTCCTCCCCACAGCAGCTCCTCAAATCAGCACTGCCCACCCCTAGCCCCCCTCTCCACAGGCAGAGCAGCCCCAGGGCAGCAGCAGGGGGAGGGCAGGGCCAGGGCCAGGGCCAGGGCCGGCTCCAGCGGAGGAAGCACGTGCCTGGGGCGGCATATGCTAAGGGGCAGCATTCTGTCCATTCTGTCCGGGCGGCTTTTTTTTTTTTTTTTGCTCCGGCAGTTCGGGCGGCAGTCTGAGCGATTTTGGTTTTTTTTGCTTGGGGAGGCAAAAATGGTAGAGCTGGCCCTGGCCAGGGCACAGCCTCCCTGGGAAGGCACAAGACCCTCCTGCAGCCCGGCGCGGCAGCCACACTCTGGCTCTGCTCGTGAAAGTGAATGGGGTGCTCGCCATGCCTCTCCGTCCCTCCCCGGCACAGGGTGGAGGCAGCGGAGCGGCTGAGATTGGGAAGGGGCTGGGACACTCCCAGCACCTTCTGCAGCTGTTCCACCCAGCCATGCTCACAGCACCACCAAGCAGGCTGACTCGGACGCTCACCCTAACCACTTTTAACCGGGTATGTATTAACTTTTAACCCACTTTTTACGATTAGGTGGCCCTAGAAGGCCGGCGTCCCTAGGCATGTGCCTACTGTGCCTAATTGGAAATCTGGCCCTGGCCGTGCCTCTGCTGCCACTACCTGTGCTACTGCGGTATGCTGCTATTTATACCTGCGCTAGCTCGACGGGAACTAGTGCAAATGTGTGTAGGAGAGCTGGGGAACCACACCCCCAGCGCGTAGTGCAGACGTACCCTATGATGTCATGTAGATTTTATCATGTAGGTATATTCATTGTGGTGATTAGCTATTTAATTATTATATAACTCCCCATTTCTGCATTCCTTACCAAGGTGAAACATCAAATGATAGGTGAAGGTTCTTATACATCTGATGCCTGCATTATGGAGGTGCTTGTCTCATTCTCTGCAAGGCTCAGACCAGGCTTTTGGGCCTCATGTCCCATGTTGCGTGATCCCGCCTCACTCATTGACACTTTATCAGACATTGCCCGATGCCCAGTCTTTTGTGGGTTTTCCTTGGGTGAACATATAGAAGTGTTTCCAGCTCACTGCATTCTTACATAGCCAAAGTTCTCCACATTATAATAAAAGCTTGTTCTCTTTTGCTCTATGAGATCAGTAGTGAAAAATGGAGATCTTCTTATCGGTAAGCCAGCGTGTCTATTCTACGGACATTTTCTAAAAAGTTCTCACCTATGCAAACATTGGTGCAGTTGTGTTGGTTATAGCAACATTGGGAGCCTAGAGGAGACATTGCTTCTGTGATCACAGACCTTTTAAACTCCAAGTCAATTAAACCTGCTCTGTGAAGCCTAAATAATATGATGCTAACAGTAGCTGCTGCAACTACACCAGTGTTAGCAACAGTGGGACATTTAAATAAGATTTAGCCTAGTGTAGACAGATACCAGCGTACGGTATCTGAGAGACAAGGTTATTGGACCAACTTCGGCTGGTGAGAGAGACAAGTGAGGCAGTGAGGAGTTGTCCCTTTTTCTTGTGTACATTTTTTAAACGGGCCAAGCTTTCCAGAAGTGACTCTGATTGCTGAGCACCCACTCTCTGAACCAAGCAGACCCCTTCAAAGCGCCTCAAGTTGGATGCCATTCCAGGGGTACTTTTTTCTCATCTACTGAATTCCATAAAATACCAGAGACAACTTCCCACACATATACAGAACTAAAAACATATATGGGACCGCTGAAAAAAGTGTTGGAGTGTGTACTGTGGGTAACAACCCATGAGCTAGGAAATGGTGTCACGGACACTGGAAATACTATATTTTCATTTCATAGAACAGAGAAGGAAATTGACATTACATTCCTAATGCTTATGTTTATTATGAAATTGTCTCCAAATTAAAATAATTCACAATATTGATTGGTTCCATATTAAAAATAAAACCAAAAAACAATAAAACACAAAGTAACTCCCAAAGTTTTGCACAATATCTATGCATAAAAGAATTCTAACTACTGAATATAGAGCTGTACTTTGGACAGTGGAATTCTAACATGTCATTGTATTTCTGAGAGAGTTGCTGAAGTACAGAACTGCCATGAAAACACAGGTGAAATTGTGTCATCTGTCCCACCCTGGCTCTGCAGATAAAAAGCACATATAACATCGCTAATGTGTATGAAAATAAAGCCTTAGAATTCACGGACCCAGCTAAAGGGACTCAAAGCTCTATGGGACCCAGAATTTATGTGTTTTTGTTCCATAGATCATTTTAGACCAGTAGAGGTCTACAGAACATTACAGATCACTTTGGTTTACAGTTTGACATGTCTGATCATTAAAGCTCTACGCTTGATGAGGTTCCAAAATGTCACATCATAATATATACACTGTTTCCTCCATTATTAGAACTGGAAGCTATTTCAAAAATGGAGAACTCAGTACAGACACACTCAAACACTGTGTTTTCATTGCAACTACAATCAGAAACCCTTACAATGTAAAGGCTATATATGTATGTCAACTTTTCCAAACTTCCACCATTGTTTAAAAAAAAAAAAAGCTGTCTTTGTAAAATTCCCATTAGGTCCCATTTCTAAACCAAAAGCACTCAAAGCATATAAATAATTCAAACTGATTTTGCTTTGTGGTTTCAAGGCAACTGTAATTTACAGTACACTGTGAGGTTGGGCCTATTCTGGTCTATGTTACAATGAAGGGTACAAAGTGTTCAACAGATCCTCTCTCACAAATCTCACAAGTAGTAGCTAACTGGAAATATACAAAGAATGAACTTTAGCAAACAGGATTTTTTAAAAAAATATCAAAGTATCAACAGTAGAAAACCAATGGCATACTGTCTTTCATTAAGAATTACAGGAGGTTGGAATAATGATGTGCAGTTAAGTGAGATGAATAATATAGGCATTGAATTTCTAACTAGAAAATTCTGTGTAGCCTATGCGTAGTATCTAGCCAGAGACACTTATGTTGATTATCAAAGGCATTTGGTTGCAGAGCAAATTTTTTTTTTAAATAGTATTGTGTTCATAGCCAAATAGTGACTTTCTGTCACTCCTGATGGACTCAGATTTAACACAAGAACCACTTGAAAGTACGTGAAGCTTTTTGTGCACACGGCTGGTTCTCTGAAAAGGGGTTTTGGCATTAATGACTATGCTGAATGTTCACAAAGATTTGATGCCAGGTTGAAGTACACACATATGGATGCATATAGAGGGAAGCTGCGCCCCCATTCTACCTCTGCTGGAAACATTAAATGGAATAATCCACAGAAATATCTACAAAATGGCAACAAGGAAACAGCATGAGTCACTTTTTGGTATTTTAGAACTGACACAACATAACCTTGGTCAAGACTCAGATGAATCTAAATTCCACCCCTATTTCTTTGATTGACGAGATCTTTAGCATATTCAAGGACTCTCAGCTTTTGATTAAAACCATGTGCTTTCCTTTTTGTATATTGCATGTCAATGCTAAAAAAGAGTAAATGCAACAAGAACTGAATCTTAGTTTACTATGTGTCAGGGATAATTAGAAACAGAAGACAAATTCTTACTATTTGTTAACAAAGTCTATATGTTGCTTTTTCATTTTTCTACTTACCTATTCCAACCTCAGTGTCTCTTAACAAAAAGGGAGCATAGAAGTTGAAGTGAGGGAAAAATGATAAATGGCTTATTAGGAGGCGAAGAGCTTGAAAATACTAATATATAGTTGGAATACAAATTCTTGTTTCTATAGGAACTGGATAATGATACTGTGACATGTACTGATGTACACAACCTTCCAATCCTTCGCAATTATACAGAGCTGTGTGAACCATTTACAGATCAAATCTCTTTACAAGTTTTGTGAAATACATCATTACCCAAAAAATATACAACAGCCATCAAAAGTGTTCCATCCCCATTACAATCTCTCTCAATGCAAGAACATAAGCACAGGTTCAAATTCAAAATATTTTGAATGTATGCCACTCTCTTCATGGAGTGAAACATTGTTCTTCTGCAAAGGCTGAGTCAGAACTGTTTTGACTCCTGTCAATTGACGTAATGACCCAGAACAATACTGTAAAGCATGTTCAACAAAACCTTTTGGTCGTGTCTGATAAGGATGGGAGAAATTCAATGAATTTCCCAGTTCCCTCAAATACTGTGGATTGAATGTTTAGCAATGGTTCAGTGATGGTTAGCAAAGCTCTTGATACATTCTGATCCCCATCCCTATTTTTCCAACTACCCACTTTTAATATCACATCTTCCTCATGCAGATACATCTTAATTAGAGTCCCATTTCATGCTACTAATAGGACTCGGAATGTCTAGGACAGCCGGAGAGGGTTGATAATGAAATGAGTGGGATACACCTGACGTAAAGGCCAGATTGTGATGACTCTTGCATGACTATACAGGAGGGGAGGTAGAACCTCTAATTAATCTCGGTCTCAGATACTGACGTGGTGCTGGTGTCATATGTATATTGCTATTTTAAAACAAGACTGCATCCTTAGATAAAATGAAAAATTTACCAGCATTCTAGAACTTTGGAGTTTCAAGAATTCCCAAACTTTTCTGAGACATTCTACTTCTTACACCTTTCTTTGCATAAGGTACATAGTCCAACAGAGGCAGCCATCTACTCCACTGAACAGCAATGTTTAAGCCTTTATTCTTAATGATAGTCTTGGCAGTTGGTCTTTCAGAGATTATAATTTTTAATTCATTACATCCCATTAATATAGTCTCACCATAAAATCTCTCTCTCTATAATCCCAACATCAGCGTACCATTTCAGATCTCAGGGTATTTTCTATTCAGACTAGTAGTGCATTTGCCTTTCCTTCCATCTCTTACTCTCTGCCATTATTCTTGCATTTATCCTCCCTGAAGTGGAAGGGCCATTTTTACTCTTGATGTCTTGCCTTTACTGTCTGCACATTTTTGGCTAGTACAAAGGGCCTTTGTGCTTAATGATGATTCCAGAGACTTTCAAAAACCAGCACAAAACACTAACTGAGTAAAGAGATGGGATAAATATCAATCTTTCAAAAGAAATAAATGGTCTTGTAGCTTTTTTCAGTACCATTCATATGGAATAAAGCCACTAATAATAATACTCTACGGCCTGAGAAATCATCTGCATTTTGATACTTGCATAGTGTGAGGAAACAAAACTATTTTCTGGCTCACAGTGCTCCTGCTGAAGATCGCGCTCTCACCCCTGGTAATGCAACAGATGATTTTCTGGTTTACTCCTTCCTACCTCTTTCTAAATTTCTTTGGTCTATATGCACATTGCTTCTGTGCACACATACACAACACTGTTGAAAAGCAGGATGCATAGAGACTGTTCCCCAGAAACACTCCTACTGCTGGCACTGCCATTGAGAGCACAGAAGACTAAAAAGAGGTCCTCTTTGCAATACTTCATCCAAGGATTTTCCACAAACTGATGATCACATCAAAAAAGGAATAGTCTATTTCTCCTCACATGGACTCCTTTGGGAGCACAGTTTGCGCCTACTCATACATCTCAGATTGAATAGTAGAGCAAAATTATTTTACAGCTATTCCCAGCTTTATTTCTGTGTCCAATAAAAAATACTGAAGCGCCCTAAAAGTTTGCTATGAATAAACTTCTCTGGGTCTGGTAGTGCAGAACATTTCGCGGTCTCCCCACTTCTGTATGACAAAAAATCTGGAATGATCAGAACAAGATCTCCACTGAATCCTGTTGTTTGAAGCAATGAATGTTCAGCTGCTGTTCTGTCATTGTGCCACTGCTCTCATCCTTTCCAGCTCAAAGGAACAAATCCTCAAATTCAGGAATGAATTCTGGATTCACAACAGTGGACATCAGCAAACATCTCTCTTCTGACACTGGATCATCTCTCAGCATGAAATTTATGCAAGAAACTGAAGTCTGTAGAGTTAAAACTTGCAAAGCAGAACTAAACTTCAAGTACGAGTTTATCATTGCTGTTGACATAAAGGTATCTTGTGTATTTGAACAAGTAATCAAGTCTATTCTAATGCAATTAACCACCAATTGAGTTTAAAACAATGCTAAAGTAATACCCTACAATAACCACAGATTTGTCTGAATTGCTAATTGACCACATTAGACACTATTTAAAATATTAATCCATCCTTTTAAAACTTTACATTGGGGAAATGGCCACTGTGATTTCAGAGGTGATTTCAAAACTAGCACTTTAAAACACAAAGATAGCAAAACTCTCTGGAGCTGAGCTAGAATCTGTAAAGCCATGTTATAGCTTACTGTAAGTGACAAATCAAGCAGACTACTACTTATAGAAGACTGGGCAACAGGAATGGACCGAAGAGATCTTAGCGTGTCGGTCTCCACTACTGTAATTCTAAAGAGCAAAAGAGTAAGGACATTCCCTTTTGTCCGTAAGTCCCCAAACATATTCAAAATAAATAATATTCTAAGACAGTACAAATAAAAATACTGCTCCCATTGTGTCAATTACATACATGTACAGCATGCCTACATATACAGAATGGTGTGTCTCTTCGTTCACAACAGGAAATATGGCAGTGCACTATCAGTATGCTTTGATACTTCTAATTTTTTTTCTGATGCTGAGATATATGAAGAAACTGCATTCACAACTTATTATTTACTTCTAGTAGTAAAGAGTTCACTTTGTTCATGTTTCATGAGTTAGCTCAAGGATTAATGGTCCTCTGAACAAGTGCTACCAGTAAGATATCCATTTGTCCCGTTGGCACCACTGGTCCCATTTGTGGTGGTAGTGTTGTGTGGATTATTTGAACGAGGTACTGAATCATCCTCATCCGAACTGGATTCAACATCACTTCGGTCATCCTTTGCTACCTGAAGAACATGTGAGAAGGAGCATGTTATAGGCTATTGCACGACAGCATGATGAAGCATGCACTAGTTCACGCCAGAATCAGAGAAATTAGAGCCTGAAGAGACTCTTCAATCTGAACTTTAAAAGGGGCCTCACCCCTGACATGCTTTTGTGCAATTACCTTCCTAGGCACCCTTCAAGCACTGATCGCTGCACAAAAGTAATTGGTTCCTCTTCTCTTCCTTGATTGCATTCCTCAAATGTATGACCTTGGTCATATAGTGTAAGGTGTAATGCAGCAAAGCCAAAAAGAGGCAGAGAGTAAAGAATGCCTGAATTGCCCTCACTGCCCTGTTTCAGGGCACTCATGTGTTTACCATGGCGGTGAAGAATGCAGTGCCAGCATGGGCAGCAAGCAATGAGCGGGGAAATCAGTGAAGGTGCATTAGGCATAAGGCACTAATGGGAAGAGGCCTGCAGACCAACAGTGATGTGCAACTTTCAAGTTTTTCCTTCCATGTTTGGTTCTATTAATATACATATTATTATAATACTTGTATTAAGAAGACATCCATGCTGTAACAGCAGATTAGAAACACAGGCACTAGCTTTCTTCAGTGTGATACATTTGTGTGAATTGGTGGGGGGCAAAAAACAGCTGATGACGTGATTTCTCTGAAATGTTAAAAGTGCTCTTGGGTAAGAAATTTAACTCTACTTGTTTCAGTTTTTACAGGGATCCTTCTACATTCCTGAAGAAGCCCAGAGTATCTCCCCCTCTGTTCCCTCTTAATAGCCCAACTGCCTTGAAGGCTCCAAAGGCTCCAACCTCACAATTAAGGATGACTGACATGACTCCTTTCAGACCACGTTTGTTAATTGGGCAACAGAGAATAGAGCACAAGGCACACTTGGGAGTTCCAAAGTACCTGCTAATAAGTACAGTCCCTAATGCCAGTATCTTATAATGCTGCAGATATGAAGCCCTTGAAATTAGACTTCTGCTCAAATCAGAATTTTGATTTTATACTCCTGAATTAAATATTACTATGGACTCTTCCATATAATGGGACTTTTATGTTAAAGCTCTTGAAATAAAATGATGCACTTTGAATTACACTTTAGTCAAACACAAGTTATGCGCTCAGTACTGAGGTTAGTGGGTGAAATTTAATAGCCTGTGTTATACAGAGACAAGGTGGGTGAGGTAATATATTTTATTGGACCAACTTCTATTGGTGAGACAGAGAAGCTTTCGACCCACAAAGAGCTCTTCCTCAGGTCTGGGAAAGGTACTCCAAGCATCACAGCAAGGTGGAACAGATTGTTTAGCATAAGTAAGTAGCACATATTATAAGGGACCATTCAAGGTGGAGTGGCCTGTTAACAGGTTACACAGGTCAGACTAGATAATCTGATGGTCCTTTCTGGCTTTTAATTCTATGAATGTATGAAAATTTAGGGCTAGATCCTCAGCTGGTGTAAAACCAGAGTAACTATAGTGAAGCCCAGTAATCCAAAACACTATTCTAAACTGTGCTCCCAATTGTTAAATTATGTGATCAGATATTATATATTCAAAAAATGCAATATGTATAATAAGCAGGGGTTTTGTTTTTATAACTTTAGATACAGGTGTAGCACCTTGTTGTACTGTGTACTACTCAGTGTATGTCAAATAAACAGAATCCGGGTGGTCATTTATATGACAACTACACGGCACACCATTTTTATAAAACAAACTGCAGGTGACTAGACTAGATGACCTCTCGAGGTCCCTTCCAGTTCTGATTCTATGATTCTACAGATTAGGTATAACACAGAGTAAAAAATGAAGGTAAGATGGCATATGTTGACTACCTAAATTAGCTGGTAAACTACAGTCATACACCTCTACCTCGATATAATGCTGTCCTCGGGAGCCAAAAAAATCTTACCGCATTATAGGTGAAACCGTGTTATATTGAACTTGCTTTGATCCATCAGAGTGCGCAGCCCCGCCCCCTCCCCCAGAGCACTGCTTTACCGCGTTATATCCAAATTCGTGTTATATCGGGTCGTGTTATATCGAGGTAGCAGTGTAGTTGATTACCTCATTAGCTCAAATGCACCTGATGAAGATTATTGCTGGTTGAAAATAAATTGAATATTATATGGCTGCTGACTAAATTATTAACATACAGACCTCACTGAAAAAGAGAGCTTGTTGTATAAGTAGTTGTGACACAGACATACTCAGACAAGTATATTACCCCAAACCATCTTCTCAATATTTCACCAAAGGGGGAGTCATGGATAGTCTCTGCCGAAAGCTAAGAACTAGCTGATTGTCACAGTTATTGTGAGATGTTTGTACAATTTTAGAGCTATCTAACATGTAGAATACTGTGTTCCAACTCTGTTGGGAGTGAAACCTATCACCTGAGACCTGACCTACTCAACATGAGAACAAGGGACATCCGTGGACTGACCCAGTTTGTGTTTACAGTCTAGGCCAGATGCAGTCTTCAGCATTTTCAAAGACAAAAGAACCCCAATAAAAAAATCTCTGAACATGGGAGCCGTGGGTTGAAGGACAATAGTCTGTAACTGTGTAAGAGAAGAAACAAGAGGACAGGGAGGATTACAGAGGAGTGACTCTGCCAACAGGGGTTGTCTCATGAACGGTAGATCCCAGCTTTCTAGACTGTACAAGAGTTTTATAGCACTCATTTGGGTATGAAATACCTTATCAGACAGGAAAGTAACTTAATAACTGTAACTACAGTAACTATAGTTTGTGTCTTATGTTTTTCTTTTACCTGTAGCCTGATGTTTCCAAATCCTTTTACGTGCCTGTATTTTGAATCTTTATCTCATGTTCGCGCAAATAAACTTTAATTTGGTTTTACTATAGATACATCTGAGTGCCTCGTGCTAAGAAGAGTGTTGAACTGAGGTGAAACTGCTGAAGTGGGGGTGAACTGAATGGAGGCAGTGGATTGGTGTGATTGAGGGGGTCCAGAAGATAGTGAACTTGATACTCCAGAGTAACAGAGTGGGGTGTGTAAATTGCTAGCTTGCAGAGGGAAAGAATAGTGCTTGTATAGCCTGGAACAGCTTGTGTTGCAGCAGCTAGCTGGTGGCTGGAGAGAGTTTCTCCTTGTGGGCAGGAACAAAACTCCCTCCCACTGTAAGCAGGTGGTAGTGATTCACCCCAGACACCTCGGGTAACCCCAATAAGTGTCCCAGTAGTCCAACTCAATAAAAAAAATACTAGACCATTATAACAATGACTCAATTTGCAAGAATGAGAAAAAAATGCTATGTTATACCACACTGTATATTTTATTGTATTGTATTATCTGAGAAACAGAACAGTATGTGATCATGTAAGTTAACATTGCAGTGTTGAGAGCAGAGTTAAGGTTGCAGGTGCATCCTTAACCTTAAAAACAATGAGGAGTCCGGTGGCACCTTAAAGTCTAACAGATTTATTTGGGCATAAGCTTTCGTGGGTAAAAAACCCACTTCTTCAAAATTACAGATGCAGGCATAATGCATCTGTAATTTTCACTCCATGCATCTGAAGAAGTGGGTTTTTTACCCACGAAATCTTATGCCCAAACAAATCTGTTAGTCTATAAGGTGCCACCCGACTCCTCGTTGTTTTTGTGGATACAGACCAATACGGCTACCCCTCTGATACTTGACATCCTTAACCTTGTCATTTCCTTATTTCTCAATGCTTAACTCTGCAGCCTTAACGATGTCTTAACAGTTTTCTTTGATGGAATTAATTTAAATTTAAATTCAATTCTTTAGGTAGCTGACATGCACTGAAATACACAACCTGAATTGTGCCAGAGCAGAGGGCTAGGCTGTTCTACAGTCTGTTATGTTTATTTGTATTACAGTAGCTGGACAGCTCCACCAGGACTGGAGTCCTTCGGGGTTAGGCACTGCCAGTGCTTAATTTGTAATGAAAGAGGTGCCGGGGCTCAAGCAACTAAGTGCTGGGGCTCACACAATTTTTTTCCTTTCATAACGGATGTGACAAGCCTAGAGAAGCCGGGGCTCAGCCCTGGCAAGCCTTGGCACACAGTAAGCACTGGACACTGCAAAACACAAAGTTAAAAACAGTCCCTGCCTCTAAACACAGCCTAAGCAAGAAGCAGGTGTAACAATCAGAAGAAACAGGGAGGAAGGACACAGGGAATAGCAAAACATAGATTTGTATGCATGCGTCTTTTGCACAGCAGAATCAGAGAAACTTACATGCAAAGGGTTCCACTTTCCAGCCTTCCAGGACAGCACAAGGAAAAGGATAAACACGTAGAGTAAGAAAGTCACAGTAATGCTGGTGTGAAATCAGGATCACTGAGGCTTAGAATTGCTAAAGCAGAGGTGTCCCAACTGTGGCCCTCAAACAAAATCACAGACCATGGCAGTACACATCTTTAATACAGAGGGGGCAGCTGATATCAGGTGGGCTCAATCCAAAAAGGAGCTGAGCACTTTGGCCGCAATCTTGTAAAGCAGTTAAGCACATGAACAGTCCCATTCACTTCAATGGGACTATTCACATGCTTAAAGTTAAGCACATGCTTAAGTGCTTTGCCCCTTGTTAGTTAGTCTGCGCCCACAGACTGGATGGTTCAGCATCTTGATCTGAGTAGTCTGGACATACTGTATGCTTGGACTTGTAGACGCTGTGAACCACACCCCTGTTTTTAAATAGAAGTGGCAACAATGTGTTAATTTTGTACAAAGAGGTCTGGCCCTTTGGCTCCTGGAAATAGGGCCCTCTATTCAGCCAAAAGGCCCCTGAAGCTTAAGACTGTAAAGAGTTCAGACCCACATCTCTGCCAATTACCAAAGAGGCAGCATGACAGGTTTCAGTTTATTTTATTGTTCTTCTCAGTTGGGAGGCAGATATTTTTCACCAAATATTCTAAGAAAGGAAGTAAAACAGAACTGGCAGAATGCAAACAAGTGCTATTTACACAACTCCTATATGTGTAGTGGGATTTGACACACCTATTTTTAAAAAAGGAAGCATTAACAACAACATAATCCTAGTCTTAAAAATGCATGTATTTGGAGTTCACACATCTAGTACATTTGTTATCAAGGAACACAGCTAGTAAGCTTTCCATTAAAGGAAGGAAAAGCATATCACAATACAGCATCTGTCCTCAAGTCTGTGTTTTGGGTCAGATAAAGAACAAATCACTGGACAATTACTAAGTGCTATTTACTAATTTTAAAAACATTACAAACAAAATGTTTACTGCAAAACATCAGACAGTGTTTGTGTCATCTTACCTTGCCTCTGGAGATAGCTTTATAAGCTGCTTTTATGATTAGATAAGACCAAAAACAGTGCAGGACTTGAAGTACTATGAGCAATATGTTAAAGAACCACAGGGCAGGAAAATTGCCCAGAGCTTCATACAATTCAAACAGCATTGTGTTTAATATCCTAAAAGAGAGAGGGAGACAAAAATACTTACATTTTGTTCAAGTCAACAGTAATCTAAAAAGGAGCCCTTTTTCTAATTAAGATGACAAATATTTGATTAGATGGTATCCACACATATATTCAATTCTCAGATTTATAATGAGAGACTGAATAGCACTGGAAGAAGAGTGATAAAGCGTCATCTGTGGCTCTGTGTCTCCAGAGGTAAATGACTGCATAACATCACCTTCACTATTTAATTTCAATCAGCAAACACCACATATACAAAGCAAAAGTTCTACACTCCCGCCCCCCTTCCTTTTCAGAACTGGTGAGTAACCAGGCATGGGTTCTCTCTAATACCTCTTTATCCTGGACAATCCCAGAGGAATGACTGATTCCCATTCTTCAGATTATTCTCCTCCTCATGCAGAGTATACACTTTCCATCACGTCCATCATAGGCTAACAATGAAACACTTAAGCAAGAGGGACACCTCTCACTTCCAGGTAACCTAATTCTTCTGAGAAGGAGGGACCTTAAAATCAGACTGTACTTGAGTACAACATAATGACACCAACACTCCACCCATCTTACCAGTATAATGAGTTTTTCCCCTCTCTGAAAGGGATTTGTCTGATTTGGAGGAAAAAGATACATTATAAATAGTAACCAATACTTGCTATCAGACACTTCTTATAACAAAGAACATTAAACCATATGGCAGTAAATACATTATTAGCGCATTTGTCAATACTATTTACAGCTCTGTTAATGTTTTTACTGTAAATTCCCAGTCTTGACATGAGCAAAGCCTCCAGTGATGGTTTGTTGATCTGAACCTGTACTATGGGACAATTCAGGTAACATGAGACTTCAGCAATTGTGGTATATAAGGCAATAGCATGCCTATGATAGGACTCAGAGTGTAATAGGAATTAACTCATTCAACACTTGAAAACTAAAACAGTGCTTGATACAATCTGGGTCATAGTGAAGAGTGAGGCAACAACCAAAACTAACAGGAGATTGGGCAATAATAGGATGTAGGTAGAAGAAACAGCAGTACTTATGGCAACATACAGCTATCTAGGAATGCTTGATACTTTCAGGAGTCAATTAAAAAATGAAGAAGATCACGAGGGTTTCTTACATACCTTCTACTCTATACCCCTCTTGCTGATATCTAAAGTATTGGAAAGTTCATTGCATTTAATATTTTAAAATTTTAATTATCACTACATAGCCAGCAGATGGCACATTTAATCAAGCTAACAAATGCGCAGCTTTCAATCTGCTCTTGTTATGCTGTGTTTAGAACATAGAAATCTAGCTAATGTCCTATAGGGCTTTAGAATAGTTCAGATCTCATTCTCTTGGACTGAACCACCAGACTGTGTTTGAACGTTGACATATCTTGTACACTTCAAGAATTCTTTTTACCTAATGACTGACTTGGTCACTATTTTCTCCAAAAACACTTGTGTATAACTCCATCACTATTAATGGGAAATATCCAAATGCAACAAGTATTTATGATTTAATTAGGATAAAACTGTTTTGGTTAAAATTAGTAGATGATTTCTAATAAACTAGCTTAAGCAGATTAATCTTAAAGCTGTAGAGCATCAGAATGCTGTTTTGATTCTATTTAACATTGGTCCTTTTTTATTCCTGGTCCCTTATGCTAAATTGAATCTGCCTCATAAATTTTACAATGCTTTTTGTGAGAGAGGGAAGTTTCATTGCTTCATTATACAGTCTTACTTTTACAATTCTTTCTGTTTATGGAATAAACATTAGAAAATGAAAGAGTTTGCAGTTAAAGCTAGATATTTGGCACATGATTGCTGTTACTAGCTAAGATTTATAGTCTCAGCTTTGTGCAATTTGTTCTGTCAACGGTAGCGCTAAATGGCACAGTAATGTCCCACTTCATAATCCAAGGTGACACTCTCCATGCATATCAAAACATAGCTTTAGTCAGCTTTGCTTATTTCATTAGTAGTTATTTCAGTTCTAATTACAATATCAAACTCAACTTTTAAAATAAGCAGCTCTTGCATGTAAAGTTACTCTCATTACGTTGAATCTCCTTTTTGATGTCTAAAAACCTACCCATTCCAGAACTGTAAGGAGTAAGTTATGCTGCACCAGGGATGAATATGGCCCATTCTAACGAAGTCTGAAATCTTAAGAAGATAGAGAGGCCATGTAGAGCATGTCTGAGGCCTAACGCAATATCACCGCACAAATGTTACCTGCTGGATATCAGAGATGGGAAATAAGCATCCATCAGAAGATCAGAACCCTCTCAGATCTGCTCATGTTTGACAGATTGAGGAACAAACTAGAACTTTCCAATAAGTGTCTGATACGGTTTGCACAAAGATTATTGCACTGACTACTCAAAATGCAATTCAGGGACAGTGACATGACACAATGTGGTTGGCATGGGAGGGACAGCTGGGCCTTTAAAGATAATCGTTATGCAATTCAAGTACATAATGAAAAACAGAAATAGAATCTGAACATAGAAGACCACAGAAATATCAGACAGGTAAAAAATTGGTTTATGCCCAAAAGAAAGAATATCCCATTTTGGAAGGCTGTGTAAATAGGGATCAGCTGGTTAGGTAGGAGTGAATATGAAGGGAGCTGGTTCTATATTTAGATTTTCAGGGCAGGGCAAGGCCACTAAACTCCTCAAACCTCCCTTCCAACTTCCATTCTTCTAAAGACTCATTTGAAACATATTAACAATATACACTAGACTAAAACAGAAAGCCTGCGGTGGCAATCGCACAACTAAGTTGGTTCTGGGTAAAATTTACAAAAGGGCCTAGGGGCCAGATTTTTTGAAGTATTTAGGTGCCTAAAACTGCAGCTAGGCACCTAGTAGGATTTTTAAATGCACCTAGGTGCTTAACTCTCAAATTTTCACAAGTGTCCATTGATTGTGGAAGCCACCATTTTTTGTCTGCCTTACCTGACACCTTGAGCTTGATTTCCACAGGTGATCTGGTTAGAACTGCTGGTGCTCTGCACTTGTGAAAATTAGGCCCAAGATGTCTCAAGCTGGTCACATAAAAACTTAGGCACAACAAAATCAGAGACCACTTCTGAAAATTTGGCCCTAGGCAACTTGCTCCTGCTTCTCAGCCAAAGGAGGCAGAACTGAAATGAAAATTACTGTGAGTAGCACTAGCTTCTATGGTGTTTCCCAGCATATAATATACCGTGTTTCTAGGGGAGACTGCTGCACTGAAGGTCTGCTCCTCATGTCCACCCTCTTTCTGGCCAGTCACTTCTCCCCAAATTCACCTAGCGAAAGAAAGGCACATGTTGCCAAAATGGGGCAGCCAGCAGTTACGCTGAGATAGGGGAGAGCAAAGGAGCCAGCACGCCCCTGTGTGTGGCCCGTCTGCCATTTCAGTATAGTTGTCCTGCTTTTGCTTTAACACTTCACAGGAGCGAGACATCCTGCAATACCACACCCACCCCATAGCATATCGATAGCCAGGTATAAAAGCAAATGTAATTGTAACTTAAACCTTATTTATTAAAGCGTGTTCAATGATTATGTCAGTTATTTTTCAGCAACAATTGTTTTGTCCTTTCCTGGATTTTTCGCCTTAAAAACATTTCTATTTACTCCTCCACTTCCAAACAAAAAGAGCTGGAGAGTTTCCTTGCTCCAGTGTCTGAGGCTAGTCAATTTGAGCAGAGAACTGGAAGTTGGGACTCCTGGGTTCTATGTTTGGCTATTCAAGTAACTTGCTGTGTGATCTTAGGACACTCAGCTAAGTTCCCTGTAAGCTGCGGGGCCGCACAGCAGCCTATTTAGCGCTGCGCAGGCACTCAGCGAACCTGCCCAGCCGGGACCTGCTGCGGCCGGGGGAGGGGCACCCCTCCTCCAGCCCAAACTCAGTTCCAGACCTGCTGCGGCTGGGCGAGGGGCACCCCTCCTCCGGCCCCAACTCAGCTCCGGACCTGCTGCAGCCGGGCGAGGGGCACCCCTCCTCCAGCCCCAACTCAGCTCCGGACCTGCTGCGGCCGGGCGAGGGGCACCCCTCCTCCGGCCCCAACTCAGCTCCGGACCTGCTGCGGCCGGGGGAGGGGTGGCTCTCCCCGGTCCCCAACCCAGCCCTGGATGTGTCATGGCCGGGGGAGGGGCGCCTATCCCGCGGTCCCAGCCCCGGAGCTGGAAAGGCGGGGAAAGGCACCTCTCCCGACCAGCCCAGGTTCTGCATGGGGGGAGAGAGCTGGGGGGAGTTCTTTCTCCCCGCCGTAGCCCCAGAGCACCCTCCTGCACCCCAACCCTCTGCCCCAGCCCTGAGCCTCTCATCTCTGGCCCCACCCCGGAGCCTTCCCCCCCCCACACCCCAACTCTCTGCCCCATATCCCCGGCCCCGCCCCAGAGCCCACACCCCAACCCTCTGCCCCATCCCTGAGCCCCTCATCCCCTGCCCCACCCCAGAGCCCACACCCCCAACCACAGCCCTCACATCCCTGTACTCCAATCCTCTGCCCCACACCTGAGCCCCTCCCACACTCTGAACCCCTCAGCCCCACTCCCACTACATGAATTTTGTTATGTGCATCAATATGAAGGTGATGTGTCACACATCAGCTCCATATTGGTGCACATAACAAAATTCATTCCGCATGTGAGTGGGAAAAATTAGAGGGAAAACTGACACTCAGTACTCCTTTGCCTCAGTTTGCTCATTAAAATGGGTATAATATGACTCTTACCTGCCTCACAGGGCTGTTGTGAGGCTTCAGTCATTCATTAGTAAAGCACTTGGAAGAAAGGAAGAACAGTAAGGTGGAAAAAAACAATGTTATGGGAGGGAAAAATACTCCTCAGCCCTGTCCAATCTAGACTCACAATTAAGGCAGTGGTCTCTCTCTTTACCAGCTGGCAGGATGTCGAGAGAGAGATTCTTAGTCTTTTCTAATTTCTATAGCTTCCATGGAGCATTCAAATTTAGTTAGTCAATAGTGTAATGATTCAACGCACTTTAGCATTATTGACAACAATCCCTGCTCCCAACACACGCACAATATATGCAATACCTGGCACTCCAGAACAGCATGTTTGCATCAGTTATTTGTGCCAGAGATATCTGCTTAACCCCAACTCCCCACTATTCCAATCAAGTTAGAACATTGGGCACAGCACTATTACTACCTCTATCCCCTGTTGTGCACACTAGAACGCCCTGAACACCGGACAGAATTACTGCTATTAAACACTCTTCTCTTGGCCAGCAGACTCTGTTCTACACTTTCAAAAAATATATAATAAATCTGTTAAACTTAATTATCCAGCTGTGCTCTGAGCCTGAAATTGCCTTCCTGAGTCGGAAGCTTGAAGGGGTGTGAATTTTTCAGCTGGACCATCATAGGAAGGTGGGGAGAGAATGAGATGTGTATGTGTGTGAGGGGACAAGGGATGGTAAGTCCCCCTCAGCTGACAGTGATTATGACCTATCTTCCAGGTAAGGGACCAGTTTCTGCAGGGGATCACCCTGTCTTTTTACCAGGATTAGAGTTGAATGTGACCTATATCTCAGCAATCACAATTTCAACTGGGTTCTCTAGCTATTTGTAATGATCCAAACTTTAGTTATACAATAACTTCGCACATGTGTTAGGGTGAATAGAACTTCTGACCAGGCTCAGTTAAGATGAGTTGCCAAACTTCTTCTGAAGGGAGTATGAAGTGAAGGGCTCCTCCCCGGGACAAAATTAACCATTAGACCCAAGAAGCCTGGGTCTATACCACTGACCTGCCAAGGGGCCTCAACCAGCAGGTCTGCTAAATATTACAGCCTAACAGAGCTAGTACTTAAAGGCCTGTCTTGCCAATTCTTCTCTTTTCCGACTGGCTGCTCAGCCAGCTGCTGTTCCTTTCACGTCACTGCTCTGGAGGGACACTCTTTGGTTCTTGCTGAGTGGAAGGACCAGCTGGTTTCCCTTTCCTTTTCTGTCTCCCAGATTTTCTATTCCTTTTCAGTGCATGGAAGTGGATCTTATGCCAGTAGTCAGAGCATGGGAAATGAGAACAGAGTGACAAAGATCTAGCATAAGCTGACAGGAGTAGTTGGATGGTCCAGTTACTCTCAGAGCATCAGTGAAACAGTGAAGGCCTGAGGGGAAGGAGAGAGATGGAGTACCCAATGGCATTGCAATGGGGTCCTGGATTTGCTTGTCAGCCCTGTTCATGGTCTCTACTTCTCTGGTCAATGAGCTCCAAGGCCTGGACCAATACAAGGAACATAATGCTGGAGCGGGTCTGACACATTCTATCTCCTGGACAGCTATTTGTGTACCAACTCCAGTGGTAAAGAGTCCTGTGGCACCTTATAGACTAACAGACGTATTGGAGCATGAGCTTTCGTGGGTGAATACCCACTTCATCGGATGCATGGGTATTCACCCACGAAAGCTCATGCTCCAATACGTTTGTTAGTCTATAAGGTGCCACAAGACTCTTTGCTGCTTTTACAGATCCAGAATAACACGGCTACCCCTCTGATACTTAACGCCAGTGGTGACATCTGTAATCATGAAGATAGCCCCAATGCAGTATAATGATGTTCTCTGAGATGGCTTCTGTCCTTTATTTTTCTTTTCATCTCACTCTCAGGTTTGCGCAGACTCCTGAAACACAGAGCAGGCACTGCCTATTCTACCAGCTCAGGGCCAGCTGCCTCCAACTGGCTATTTCCATTGACGTCTGCAACTTTCACCATACCAAATGATGTTGGTGATGCTACCAGAGAAGCCACTTAATCTGTCTAGCTGAGAGGGAGACCTGTGCAGATAATACATTAAAAAAAACATGCTTTACAATTATTCAAGGCCCTTTTCAAATCAATCCAGACTCTGCCAGGCTCCTCCCTGTTTGGGCTATGTGTGTATCTGTAGCCGAGATGTATCATCAGCCATTTAGGTCAACAGTTACAGTTTTCCTTTCTCTTCCTTCATCACTGCTGTCCTTTTCCAACCCTCCCTTGTGTATTAGTTCAGAATTCTACCAGTGACAAAGAGCTCCCACAAAAGTGAAGGTAAAGCCGACTCTGTGAATGAACCAGAGCCATGAAGGCCAGGGGCCCTAGATCAGTCATAAGCCTAGAGCACAGAGATCTGCTCAGCCTCCTCTAGAGCAGAGAGGGCAGTATGAAGTGAATATATTGCTGCTTTATCAATAGCATTAGAAACATACACATACAGCCAAATTCTGCTCTCATTTACACAGGTGTAAATCCAACAGACCCCTACTAAAGTCAATAGAGCGTGTAATGGTCCTCACTCAGGGTCTGGTTGGGGAGCATGGCCTAGTGGTCATGACCGCAACCGCTGACTGCCAATGGGGTTGTGGGGAGGGGAGCCTGGGCCCTCCCACTCCAAGCGGTTCTGACCCAGGGCCTTTTGGGCTACCAGTGGACTGGCAACCAAGGCTGCTTAAGGCTGTCTTCCCTGGGACACTTCCTCCCTCTCCCCTCCCCAGGTCAGCTAAGTCCAAGGCATTCCCCTGCTGGGGAAGTCCAAACCAAATAAGTAAGAGTGGGTTACCAATGTCCAGAGTCCACAGATGAGGGAGAGGGGGATACTTCCCTCTCTGATTGTCTCTTGGGTGGGTCCTCCCTTCCCTCAGGGAGGGCCCTCTTGAGCAGCTGTGTCAGAGCCTTTAGGCTTCCCTCTACTCTGTGCTGCTGGAGCTGTGGGCTGCAGGTCTGCTCACCTCCAGCGTTGCCACCCAAATGAGCTAATTCCCTGTCTTAATTACTCCAACAGATGGAGCATTTGCTGCAGGTGTAGTGGGGCAGGGCTGGCTGAGCCCAAAATAATTCCTTAACCCCTTAGTGCCCAGTGTGGGGTTTGTACACTCCATCACAGAGCATCTCCGGATTTACATCCTTATAGTTAAAAGTAGAACTTGACCCATAGCTTCTTTTGATTTTGAGTCACTTGTCAGATGGAGAGGGAAATCAAAATGAGCAATGGACTAACATGTACTTGTGTTTGAAAGCAAGTGGTCATTCATGAACGACAAAAGAATTTGGCTCGGGATCTTAAAGAAGCCACGTTCCCGAACAATCAAGTGAATTCTGAGTTGCTCAATGTGCTTCAGTGCTGTCACATAACAACCAGGGATTTTGACTCTGTAAAGTACAGACACCTGTGTTGTGCAAGAACAAATCAGACAGATCAAGGAAGTGACACTGGCCCCAAGGTGGGGTGTCCACTAGGCATCCTGAGGGACAACTGTGACCTACAATGTCTTGCCATGGGACTTATGTGTAAGTGCAGGATGAGACCAAAGATGATCAAAAGCTAAATTTTTTTTTTTTTGTTAACCTATTGAGGAAGATAAAAGTACAAACAAATATGCTGCACATTTATTTTTGATAAATTAACCACTAATTAACTGCAGCCCCGGGCTCCTGGCGAGAGGCCAATACAGTCTGACTGTCGCAGAGTTGGGCACGCGTGTTTTAATACTAATCAGCAACAAAACATCTTTGCAGAAATCACAGAATTGCCACTGAGACAATGTTATTTTAAGCCCCATATAGATCAGTAGGGCTTTCAGTTATTTAACTAATATAATGCAACAGACAGGAAATTATTCATGTTTGATGTAGTGTAAAAGGAGCCATTCTGATCAAGCTGTCTATTGTGCTGAGTTCAATTGTGCTTATCTGTTCACCCAATTGCTTCTCATCAATGGCTCCTGCCCACTAACAGATTTGCCGTCACTGGTATGAACACTAATATCTCCACTTTTGTTGACAGAACAACTGAAAACCCAGGGTCATATACACCTTCACAATCAAAGCACATATCTCAGGAGAGTCTTTCTATAGAGATTTGAATAAAGGAGGATTTCAGATTCCCTGGCAGAATGCAATTATACTCAGCAAAATGTTTTATCAGGAATATGTTCTGCCAAAATGCATGTGTACGTGTCTGGGATCAGAGCACATAGATAGAGGAAACAACGTCATTTATATTTCCAAATCTGAAAATCTTTAAGAACATATTAAAAGCTTGCACAGACAGCACATAATTCATGTCAAGAGGCATCTGTTTCAGGGTCTGTATTGTTCCCTGCATAAATGAAAGACTTGGCATATGATGTATGGGCCAGATTGTCCCTAGCCTTTGCAAGGGTGTGCAGGGAGAGAGTAAAAAAAGCCTTTGCCATGCTCACTTCCTCTTCCATGCTTCTTCTTGGCACTAAGGACAATCGCAGTTCCTGAGTGCAAGAAAACTTAGGAAATGTTCCCTCCATTTCCCCCAGGGAGTTGGGAGGAGGCAGGGTTAGGACCCATCTATAGAGCAAGTTAGACACCCCAGCAAGATGACTGTACCAACTTCTCCCAATAATCTTTTCCACTGTAACTCTGCGCTGCCCCAAACCAATGCAGTAATTCAAGAGCACGATTTAACCCATAGTAATTTGCTTCCAGAGTTTTTTACACTAGAATAACTGAATCACCTGCAAGACCCCCAAAGATCGATCATATTAAACAGAAGCGGTTCAATGCATAAATTAAGAGAAAAGTTGTCGAACATATGATCCAAAGGTTACATTCTTGTTGGAGAGTAATTTTATCTACTTGCTAAAGGACTTAGACAAGCAAACAAAAAAAGTATCCTCGCAGCTGATGGACAGAACACCACACAGAATTCAACACCTGGTCATTAGAGAATAAGCAAAGCTTAACTAAATAATACAAATGTTAGCTGAGAAATTCAAAGCATCAACACTCTAATGCAAGTCTATGGTGCTACTCCAAGAGGTACAGTAAAGTAGCCATCTTCTAGAAACAGTCAAGTAACAGTTTCATTTAAAAGTAAATTGAGTCAACTTTGGATTTTTTTCCCTCTCCTTTTCGCAAAACCAGAAAACATAAATTCCTTTAGTCTTGGTCTCTCTCTGTAGGTGGCAAAGTTGTCTCTCACAGAGCTCCCCTCAGCTCCAGATTAGGAGCGTATAGTGGAATCCATCGCAGTGGATGTGTGGGAGCAATCCTGATAGCCGTTGTTCATCAGTATTCTGTTTATTCTCCAGCCTTCATACTTCATTAATCACAGTGATTTAAAAACAGCACCGCAAATAGTTGTGGCAGCAGCAAGAAGGTGAATGCCCCTTACTTTCTCTTGAGATATTTACACCCATCCCAATAATTCTCAGCCCAGAGTGCTGCGGTAATTGTTTCTATTCTATTTGTATTTTAGAAAAGACACTATTCAAAATAATAACAAATCCAAAGCCCCAAGAACACTGATTGAACAATCTGTCCCTGCCAATAGAATGTGTTATTGGAGCCACAGGGAACAATCTGTCTGAACCAAAATTGAGGATAATAAGGATTGACTTTGATAAGTCTGATGATACTCTTTTTATTTAAATTTTGCTTGTTATGATCACATGAAAATCCAAAACCAGAAACACTGAGCAAATGTCACTGGTTGTTATTTACATTAAACCTTTCACTGGTGAATGACATTTTTAACTTTTGCATTGGTTAGTTTCCCTCTAGGAAAAGCTGGCTTAGGGCTAACCTAAAACTGCTGAGGCTCAAGTTCTGCTTCAGACAGTATTTGAAGCTTTGGGTTCTCAAGAACCATAAACAAGTCAAAGGGATAAAATAACCAGCCTCCGTTAAGGACAGCATAAGCTTACACTTCATCAGAAGCAGATAGGATGACAATGTTACATCTCCTCTGCTAAAGAATATAAACAAGGGTTTATTCAAGGGAGAAGATTCAAGGTGAGTTATTTATTTAATTCATCGAGCCTCTTTTTTATCTTAGTTTATACATGAATAGTTTATTACTTCCTCAAATTTATTCATTGTTCAAAATTATTTGCCAAAAGTTTCCTTCAAATAATTATTGGCCAATAGCTGGTTCATTAACTGTTTGTTGTGACTACAAAATATCTGAAATTCAAGCAGCATTCCTTAGTTTTGATTATTAGTCCTAAGTCCAAGGTCTAGTGCTATTGTTTCTGCTCCTTGAGAGAATGAGTAACTCTGTAAATCAAGTTCCTGGTATGAAAATTGTTAATTAGTCATTCAAAATCTGCTGCCTGAAAATACAGAATAGTTTGCAGAGTTGTTGTAGCTATGTTGGACCCAGGCTATTAGAGAGACAAGGTGGGCGAAGTAATATCTTCTACTGGACTAAGTTTGAAAGCTTGTCTCTCTCAGCAATAGAAGTTGGTCTAATGAAAGATATTACCTCAGTTACCTTATCTCTCTAGTAGGACCAACACGGCTACTAATTTCTCCAATTTGTCCACATCTTTCCTGAAACATAGCACCTAGAACTGGACACAATAATCCAGTCCTGCTTATAACACTCGTGCTAATACATCCCAGAATGATGTTTACTTTTTTTGCAGTAATGTTACATTGTTGACTCAGATTTAGCTTGTGCTCCACTATGACCCCCAGATCCCGGTCTGCAGTACTCCTTTCTAGGCAGTGTGCAACTGACTGTTCTTTCCTAAGTGGAGTACTTTGCATTTGTCCCTACTGATTTTCATTCTAGTTACTTCAGACAATTTCTTCAGTTTGTCCAAATCATTTTGAATTTTAATTCTATCCTCCAAAGCACCTGCAACCTCTCCCACCTTGGTATCATCCACAAACTTTATAAGTGTACTCTCTATGCCATTATTAAAACATTGATGAAGATATTGAACAGAACTAGACCCAGAACTGATCCCTGCAGGATCTCACTTGATATGCGCTTCCAGCTTGACTGTGAACCATGGATAACGACTCTCTGGGAATGGTTTTCCAACCAGTTATGCACCCACCTTATAGTAGCTCCATTGGGTTGTATTTCCCTAATTTGTTTATGAGAAGGTCATGCGAGACAGTATCAAAAGCCTTATTAAAGTCAAATTATACCACATCTACTGCTTCCCTCCTATCCACAAAGCTTGTGACCCTGTCAAAGAAGCTATTAGGTTGGTTTGACACGATTTGTTCTTGACAAATTATATTACATACCATGTAACAGTTCCAAAGTGCTGTGCTATTATTAATTTGTTATATCCTGCCACCAGTGAACTAGGAGCTTTACAGTCAGATATTAAGACAGAGGTCGCTGCCCTAAAAAGCTTGCAGTTTAGATTGGCAATGTAGATGAGGAGGTAGAATGAGAAGATAGAAACACTCAAGGGGAGAGGACATTGAGAAGCTAGGAACACAGTGCGATTGAGTGGTGATGTTAGACAAGTCTTGGTGGTTACACAGCATTTGCATGGATTTTGTTTTGCCTTTTTTTGGTGGGGGCGGGGGAGAGGGAAGGGTAAAAAAGTAAAGATTTTCAGTCACCTAGTTCAGCTGTTTTCAGCCTGTGGCCCCTGGACCACTGGTGGTCTGCAGAGAAGTGGCTGGGCACATGGTGCTGGCTCTCCTCCTATCAGGAGGCCTGTAGAAGCAGCTGTAATCAAGAAGAAGGAGGCAGCTTTGATGCAGCTAGTAGGAACTACTCTACATGAGAGGAAACCGAAGCAGTCCTCATGGACCAGTGAAACTGAAGTTGCCTGCACTTCAGTAGAACGCTTGGGGACACGGGCCATGCAGTATATCCAGGAGTGGAGGAAGACAAAGAGATCGATGCCTGGGCAGCATGTGCAGGGGAGAAGGGGATGAGGCAAAGGAAGACAGGAAGGGGGTGCATGCACAAAGAAGGAAAGGGGAAAAGAATAGATGGGAGGGGAAGATGAAATTAAGAGTAAAACTGACAATGGGATTAACTTTTTCAAACGAGATAAACACTTATCACATTAAATACACCCAAAATAAACAGATCAGATTTGTAACATTACAATGCCATGTAAAGAATTGCTAGTTACCTCTGGAATGTTATGTGATTACAAACAGATCCTGGAGACACCCTTTCTATTAAAATGTTGCCCATGCTGTGAAAAAGTTTGGGTACCATTGGCCTAACAGTAAAAGATTTTCTACGGCATACACTCCTGTTGTGGATTAATTAATTAATCCACAAAACACTCCTATAAGGTATGCAAATATCTCATTTTACCGATGGGGAAACTCACACCACAGAGAAATTAATCTTCAACAGAATGCCTCCATTCTGCTCATGCAGTGATTAGCTTTGGCACCAGTTAGTTGATTTTGGATTAAGAGGATGTGCCAAACTTTATCTGAATCATTTAACCTTGGCCGGCTATATTTCTCCTGGGAAAGCTAACATTACAATATAATTTGAAAGTAGAAAAAAGAAGAGCTTCAACCTACTTAATCTAATTTAAAAACATTCATAAGACCCTTTACTGATTAAATTTTGTATTTTGAGAACATTATTTTGTACACTGTCATTGGAATAGAAAGAAAAGAGCACTTTAAATTACTACTGGGCTAACGTGATAGCCCCTGTTTGTTAAATAACTATAACAAGGCTTCAGTGCAAGTGAGCAATGTAATATTATGTTGAGAGCATTATGCAGAATGATCTAGAATTTAAAGCAGCACTATTATAGTCGAGAAGCTGAAAATGTGTACATTTGACTTCATCTATCTGGTAGCAAAGTGGATCTAAATCCCCCCCCCCCCCTTTAAGCAATGCTTTATGTAAATGCTAAAAACCTACATTTTGCACCAAATGCTGAATCACTTTCCATGGGCATGCAAAGCCTGTAATGCATCGGAACCGGTATCTAAATTTGGACCTATCCTACAATGGTTATAATTGGCAAGGAAATAGTTTCCAGATTTTAAATACATTTATTAATACTATCTCTCTGGTATTGGTAAATTAGAATGAACCCAAACAATAGTTACTGATTAGATAGGACCTACATTATATTGCTTTATCATCTGCTTCCACCCCACTGGCTAGTCAGCAGAGAGAATATGAATTAATTAATAGTTCCAGTTCTATCCACCATCAATAATACTGTGTCTTCCCAGACTAGAGCAACTCCCGGCATATTTTTAAAATGGCTTTTAAATAAAATGACAATAACAATACGATCACAGGGGGTAAAGCTGATTACACTACTGTTAAAGCAGCATGTTTTGCTTTCTCCTCCCTCCTTGCATCTGGCCATGCCTTGTGCTGTAGTCTGTTGCCCTCTTTAACCTGTTAAGTAGCACACAGGAGTTGCTTGTGGCTTTGCAGTGAAGGAGCATGCTACCATATAGTCACCTTCTCTCCCCCCCCTTCCCCCCGATTATCACACTTTTTCTCCCTACTGAGCTGGGGCTTAGGTCTTTGCTTCTACAGACCTGGATTCAAATAAGGCTTTGATCAAACGTGAGATGACTTTGTTCTCATTTTAGGCATAAAAGGATATTGGTGCACACTGCAAAACCACTGCACAAAATGGTAAGAATGTAAATCTGTGCTCAGGCTGTATTTGCTAGATAATGTAACACTATATTGGTAATCTCTAACTCTAGAAATTGGTGTCTAATAGCAGGGCGGGTGTGATCAGACAGAGGGAGTTGGGTAGGAAAACATACACAAAACTTCTGTTTGTATTATGCCTGGCTCTCACCAGTTATGTCAGGTCTTTAATTTAATTGTGAACTATAAAAGGTTGCCTTATGATTAACGTGAGAAGCACATCAATAATTTCAGTTTTTTCCTTAGACTTTGCTGTATAGTATGACATTTGGCTGGAGTGCTCCAGAGAAATTTGTCAAAATTGTGTGAGGCTTCATTTCCTGATCTTCAACCCAGATTGTAAACACTTCAGGCTAACTCCTGCACTCCCAAACACTTGACTTGAGTGGGGTTGCACGGAGGTAAAGGAGAAGCAGAATTTCACCCTTCTTATTTTCACATGCCTTGAGAAAAACATACTCTGAGTAGCTACTTTCAGTTGAGAGAAAACTAATGAACTCCCCTGAATTTGTGGACTTTAGTGAATACTTGGAAAAGAGCTTTGGGTGAGATCAATCTTGATCTCACTCAAAGCAAGCACATAGCAGTGCTCTGGTAAATGTTGGTGTTTGAAAAGCATAACAGACAGACATCTAAAACTGGCATTCTCCCCTTGGCTTTTCAAATACCATAGAGCGGGTTTAAAGTGTTATTAAAGAGCTAGAGTGATGGCTAAACAAACTAGACAGCTATCTACTCAAGGAGTGTAAATCTGTTATTCCTTTAAGAACACTACAGGCAAAGCAGGAAATCACACAGAGGAAAATGCACTTGATTTCCATTTGGAGCAGTACAGAGACCTAACCTGTGTTCAAACTGAACCTTACCATGGACAGATCCCCATAGCCACAGTCGTCTGTGGTGTCTCTCTTTTGGCGGAATTTGGCTCTCACTGTTTCCCCAATTTAAACAGAGATATGGGAGGATGCCACCATATGGAAAATGCTGGCTCTGCTGTACATCTCGTAGCACACAGGTGGGAGAAATCTGTGTACTCCAGCTACTGATGTTTAATGTGTGACTAAGAACCCTTTGGTGGCAGAAGGTGAAAAAGGTCATTTTAAAAAAGAAGTCCATCCCATCCTCAAAAATGTACTGAAGGCTTTAACACAGAGTTTGGGTTTCTGTCGGGTTTGTTTTTTAAATCTCTGGGGTTATTGAATTCATGGGGATTCTCTGGCTCGGAACGCAGTCGTCAGCACAGCACCTCTGGACTCTCTGAGCACTAGGGGAGTCTTTTGCATTTCACAGCTGATGAGATGACTCCCAAAAGGTAACTTGACTTTATCCAGGCTTCATATTAACAAGCCCCCAAAGAGATCTCATTTTACTGGATTGGGAAAGGATCTGGGGTGAGGCGAGGGGTTGGTATTTGTGTAAGTCAACCACATGTGTGATTAAGTAATGAGCTTTTTGTGGCTGTTTCTCTCTGCAGGATCACTAAGAATTTCTGCTTACCATAGCATCCTGGCATTAACTGTGCTCTCCAAACACAATGGACAAAACTGTTATTCCACTACATCCCCAAACTATCCTGCCTGACAGGATTAGTTTTGTTTCTGGAACACTGATTACGAGTGTGGGGTCATGAACACAGTGAGGTGGTGTTGGAACTGTCTCACCAACACTTCTTAAGGGCAGGATGCTCACTTTATAATGGGGCTGCTCCTTTCAAGCGCACGAGTGAGAGACAGTATTTCATACTCCAGCTTTAAAGAAAGCTGGAAAGGACTCTCCCTTGGGACACAGCAGTGCTACTTCCTCATTAGACAGAGGGTTTGCTATTGAGAAGTGAAAAGATTCCGCCCTTCCCAGAGCACATACATTGCTTCCACAGCATATACACTGCTTTCCAGCTGCTTTAGGAAAAAAGAGAGGCACGGGGCATTACAATCCTGCATGGCAGCAGCACTGCCATCAGGCCAGACTCCTACTTCACTTGTTTTCTGTGTTTTTCCTAAGGGCTGGTCCACACTAACCCCCCACTTCGAACTAAGATATGCAACTTCAGCTACGTGAATAACGTAGCTGAAGTTGAAGTATCTTAGTTCGAACTTACCGCGGGTCCACACGCGGCAGGCAGGCTCCCCCGTCGACTCCGCGTACTCCTCTCGCAGAGCAGGAGTACCGGCGTTGACGGCGAGCACTTCCAGGATCGATTTATCGCGTCTAGACAAGACGCGATAAATCGATCCCAGAAGATCTATTGCTTACCGCCGGACCCAGAGGTAAGTATAGACATACCCAAAGACAATGAAAGTGGTAAAGCATGTGCTGAAAGCCAACTAGCTCCAACCTCACCTATTGGTCTCTGCTTTCAGCACCTAATTCTTGGCCCCCTACCCTACAAAGGCAGCTGCACACTTACCTGTGGCCGTCTTGTGTCCAGCCCATTTCTGTTTTAAAACCAGCTCAGACCCTGCCCCCTAACTTTTACTATTTAATGACTGTTGACTGCCATGGTACTCTATAGCAGTAACCAGCTAGGATCTTCTCTAGTAAGGGCATCTAGTTATCTCTCAAACTTTTCTTTAATGCTTGTGAGATACAGGCCAGTACACACAGCTGGCACTCTACTGTAATGTATTTATTTCCAAACTAGTCTAGGGCCAAGTACCTGAGGAAGGAGGCATGCTTACTCACCACAAAGGATATATGCCAAGCCTACTGATGATGAAGACAATGGCAAACATAAGGAACAGGAGGTCACTCAGTTTTTGACACTTGCAATAGTTTGCCATTTTGGCAGCCTGCAAAAGAGAGGGATGAAGAGTGTTTACTCCAGTTATGATAACAACTGCAAAAGTCTTACACTGTGCATGAGCTGCGATGAGCAATTAAAATGCAAAGGAGCCAAATACATCAAGATTCACATTGTTCTGCTATACAGTGACCTTGCTTCCTCTCTACCCTGGAGTTGGTCAATTTCTTCAATAAGAAAATCCAGCAAGAGTTGCCTCTCACCTCTACCCATTCCCACCTAACTGTTTCTCCCGCATCATTCCAGTTTCAGACTCTCAGGTATCATTTGTAATCAAGGGATTAGAAATGTCCTCAGGCATCTCCCTCTGCTCCTTTCGCTCAGCTTTCAAGTACATTACTGTTTTCCCGGCCTAATGAAACACCCCACTGTCCCCCGACTGCACTTTCTTCTTCAGCTAATGCCCATCTCCCTCCTCCCCTGTGGTCTCCAACCTCCTGGGGCCTACTATAAACATTGCCTCAATGTCTTCATTTCTAACTCTCTCTTGAATCCCCAGCCCTCTCCACTACCCAGAGACTGCTCTGAAGGTACTCAGAACCTTCTCCTGGCCATGCATAAGGACCTCTTCTCTGTACTTCTCCACCTTGAACTCTCTGCTGTTTTTGACTTGGCCTATCACGCCTTCCTGTTCCATCCATTCCTCACACTCAGCTTTGATGACTGTATTCTTTTAGATATCACTGCACTTCTGATTGCTCCTGCACCAACACTTGATTGCTGCTCTTCTTCCCATCTCCTGGGGTCTCCTGCATCAATCTGCGCTCCCCTGCAATCCATACAAAGCACTGCTTCTAAAAGCAATCATCCTTGTCCAATACTCAGACCATGTCCCTCCCCACCTCAAATCCCCTCACTGGCTTCCTTTTGCCCTCTGCATCAGAGACAAGCTTCTTGTTCTCCATATCAAGGCCCTGTACTCCACCACCACTGCCTTAATCCCAGCTCTCATTTCCTCCTACTTCTCTCCTGCTGCTTTTGCTTCTTGCAACTTGCTCTTCTACACATCCCTTTGGCATGCTTCTCCCATTCCTCTTTGTTCATTCTTTTATGCTGGCTCTTAAGCTTGGAACTCCCTCCTTTTCCCTGTGTACCAAGCAACCACTTCTTCATTCAAACCCCTCTTTAAAATACTTTTCTTCCTTGAAGCTCATCAACACAAAAAGAAAGAAGTGTGTGTATAAATATATATAAAGATACCCGCATTGTTTTAAGATTGTTCATGTAGGTGAACAAAACGGCCTATTTTAGAACGCTTACTTCTTGAGAAAGGGACAATCTCTTTGTCTACACTTTGCACTGCCCATAGTGATGCCCCCTCAATAAATGATAAATAATAGTGCATCAAGAGCCTGATTCAATGCCCACTTTAATTAGTAGGAGACTTTTCATTGGCTTCTGTGGGCACTGCATCAGACTCCTTCACGTCTAAAGATGCATAAGGCTTAGGCTTATTAACATAGCAATAATAGTGAGAAAAACTACCACATGTTCTGACTTAAAACCTTGCACAGAATGCAGAAATAAATTCAGATAATTTCTTGAAAGGGTGAGAAGGCAGCACTGCTGCATTACATATGACCTTGTTAGCATCATGACACTGAACCTGAAAAGTGTGAAACAGTCACATTAAACAAACACCAGAGTTCAAATTCTGAGGCGATCCTGAATAATCTGGCATTTGCATAACTTCAGTGGTTTTTCCATTTGTATTTATAATTTAAAGGTGATTTGCTGGCTTGCAGAAAAACTAGGAAACTGAAGGGATACTGATAGTCTACCAGCGTAGACTAAAATAAGGCTTTGATGCTACCTAAAGATACCTACAAATTCATTCACATCTGCTATTCAAAGTAATATTTTCTGGCTGATCTTCAGATAAAGGAATGTTACCACTTTAGATATCAGCATATAAAGTAGAGTTATATTTACAATTCAATGATTTTTAGACTGAAAGTCCAACTAGGAAGGAAGGCCATATCTCCCAGGCAGACTAGTATAGAATTTGATTTCATGTGCTTTTGTATTTATATTGCTGTACCCCTTTGTGCTGAGATCATGCCAGATTTCAAACTAAGAAGGGATGAGCTAAGTCAGTGCTTGGATGAAAAGTCTGCAGAAAGTGGTGAGGGTGATTTGTTAGATGGAATTTGTCCATTTAGTCAGTAATGAGCAAAACAAAGTGTGGAAATGATATATGCTGATGGAGGCACTTGTTTTTGGAAGTCAGTCACTTAAAACTAAGGCCCTGGACACTTGTGGTCATTAACAATCCCATGACACTTTCCGTAAGAGTAGGCACAATTCAGGTAATTATACTCTCCTAAATTCCTCCTGCAGCTTCAATAGAGTGTATAAAGATTCTTCTTCACTTGCTGTCCTAAAATTGTAAAACAGCTGCTGGTTTCTACCCTAGTGATGATTGAGTTTCATATATAACCTCTCTCCCAAGCCTGTGGTGAGATTTTTAAAAACCCTGGCTCTTTTTTAGAGGTACAATTTTATGAGTGTAAATGAGGGGTTACAGACATCTACCTAACTTAGAGTTCCTATCAATCAGGTAGCAAGCTCTCTACCTACCTTCACCTGTGCCAGTGAACATGCCATACAGGAGGACAGATTTTTAAAATCAGTCTTTCATGTTTGTAAAGCACTTAATGATTCTCAGATAAAAGAAGAAGTGTAAGGGTTGTTATTAAGAAGTTCTTACAGACAGGGCCCCATGAACTATGTGGCAAGCAGGACCTAAATCCTCTGTCCAATTCTGGTGCAGCAGCCCAGAAATTCTGTGGAAGCTTCTTTTCAATTAAAAAAACAAAACAAAAACAGTTTTAAAATGAATTAAATCTGAAAATAAATAATAGAAGCTGTGCAGTGGCCCTTTCCTGATTTATTCTGATATTTAATTCAATTTATTTATACTACCCAATCTCTCTGGCCTTTCATATGCCAAAGGATTTGCATTGACAACATATAACTGTTGAGGGTGTCAAGGGAGAAGCTGGAGGTTCTGGTAGGTGAGTACATGTTAGTTGGGGATTTTGGCCCTGTGGTGAGGCGAGAGACAATTTGGGATCCTGAGATAAAGACATTTGCTAGATGTTTCTGCTAAAATGATTGGCGGTTAATATTCTGATATTTAAACTGTCATCTTTAGTCTTCAGACCTAACAACCCACTGAGCTGAATGGGGCAGTTCACACTTCTCAGAGCTATTGTTTTAGACTTGGATTCTGCAGCACAATTCAGTGGCCAGGGTAACAATTCCATAGCACAGTTCTGTGGCCTCTCCGAGTCATAGAACTCCTGGGGCCCTTGCTTTAGAAGTTCAAAATATAATTACGAGTTATCACAGAGCTTTTTACGATCCAAAATTATATACCATCAGTGTAGTTGATATATAGGCACGAGACACATTAGACCCTTCACTCAGCAGTAATTCTCACCCGGCCCTTGGATATCATAATGGCAGAAGGAATTGTTTGGCCTGGACACAGAGTGTATCCCCTATTCTCTTTGAAAGGTGTCATGGGAACTGTACTTCCTCTTACAGGGCAACCAGAATTTGACAGAAAAGGGTACAGTTTAACATGTCACCTAAAGGATGACACCATCTATGCTAGAGCAGTATAAAACTAACAAATTTGAAATGTGTACCAAAACTGAAAGTTTCATGGTATAGTATTCATGAATTTGAGCAAAGCAAGGGCATATATTCAAAGGTATTTAGGTACTTAAAAATGCAGATAGATGCCTAGTAGGATTTTCAAAAGCACTTAAGCGGGTTAGGCAACCTACCTTCCATTGGCAAGTTAGATGCCTAACTCCTAATGAAATCAAGTTAGGCACCTAATGTGTTCAGGCACTTCTGAAAATCCCACTAGATGACTAAGTACCTTTGAAAATCTGGCCTGAAATGTCCACATGTCCACCAGTGTGAACAGCATTTTGCAGTGAAAGTGTCAAAAACTCTTCCACCCTCAGACAAATTTTTCTTTTGGGCATTCACCATTATGAATTTTTCCCTAACAGGAAGCCAGCATTTTTTGCAGCCAAAATAAAATTTTGTGGCAAAACAGCCTGTGGAAACTGCTTTTCATTTCTACATAATATCAGAGGTGAAAATAGCGAATGCTTTGCTGACTCAACTTTTCCTCTGGTGAGATTTGTTTTCCCCTGAACAGCCCTTCACTTAGTACTGCTTTGTAGTCAGCAGCCATTATCAGTTCAAGTTCACTGGTAAGGAATTGGAATAATGACCTTCAAGTCTTTTATGAAAGAGGTATGCTAATGATAATCATTGTTTTTATTTAGAATAGCCTCTGTCTTAGGAAAATACTTTTTTTGTGCAGGCAACACAGGTAGGATTGTATCCTTCTGTCTGGTAGCTAACAGAACACAGCATACCCAGTACAATTAGTAGGGTTGATTGACTTTTTGTACAGGATAGATCCTGATGGCACATGAACAATCTCACCTCCAGCAAAATGTCAGCTGAATCATGAAGACACAAGGTCAGGGCTCCCACTCGTGTCAAATTGGTTACATATGAAAAGGATATCAAAATGACTGTTACAATGTGATGCGTAAACATGATGCTGAAATCCTAGAATGGCAAGAAGAAGAAAAAAAACAGTGAGATATTGTGCAGCAGATTCAGCATCTTTACACAAATGGATGGGTGATTTTTAAAGTTTAAGCTCAGGATTAGAGGTTACAATACTCAAAAACCTTGCATAATTCTTTTAACTTGGTGCACATTAAATACACATAATTATGCATTTAATTTAAATTAAACAAAACAGTTATTGTAGGTAGAGCAAATATAAATAGATTATTAAGAGTTATGTAGCATTTCCATTTCACAGTTCACAGTGAATAAATCTAATGAAGTAAAGCTTTTACAGCCAAAATTACTTATAAAAGGCATTTGTGCATACCACTCAAATTACACCATTTCTCTTATGCCCTAGCCAGCTTACAACATGCAAAACAATGCAGCCCAAAATCACTCATGTACAAGAGCTCAGACACTGTTACAAGCTTTACTTTGAGTGCACCTTCAGTAGATACAGAAACACAAACACATGTTTATATTGTATTAAAGGCCGCTCATAGACTGCTCCATGATACAGACCCTCAGATCTCTTAGCACCGAGGATCCCATTTCTAATATTTTTAAGAAACTGTTTCTTCTCTCCCATCCCACATGCTGTCACAGGGTGAGGTAGCCCTTTAAAGGAATCAGCTGATGCTGTGATGCTAAGGATCAGGTGACAGCTTGAAGATCCACTAGTCTTCTTAAGAGCCAGCAAGTATCTCAGCTGCTGGTGAGAACTGCAGGAAGAAGGAAGGCTCCTACAGGAGGCCTGAGATCAGGGGACAGAACTCAGTTCTGTGACTCCCAGGTAGATGGCTGGTGGAGTGTAATCTGGCAAGGAGCAGGCTAGAGGAAAGGCTCACCTTGACGCCTAGGCAGACGGCCTAAGGAGTGCAAAAGCTGCGGGGAGTAGATAGGCTCCTGCAGAAGACCCCAGATCAGGGCAAAAGGACTTGACTGAGATGTTGAACTTGTGTTAAATAAGTTTTATTTTGAGGAAATAAAAGCAACACCCTGAAGAAGAGAACTGGAATTGTGCGGTGGGAGAGATTTTTTGGTGCACGGGCCGGTGAGACAGCCCGCAGGCTTACATATGCTAACACCAGTGTCAGTGAGAATGCAGGCACTTTTCAGATCCTGTCATCCCTCAAGTCTCCATGGATCTCTCAGGGACCTGGACCCCAATTTGATAAATCCTCTGCTCCAGGAGGCCTGTATTTGGCCTCCTCAACAAATACAGCAGCTTCCAGTTCAGGCCAATAGTATATGCCCGGTTGTGATATGGATAGGTTCTACCAGTGCCCGTCCCATTCTCAATTGCTCAACCTCTGGATTGAGAAAAAGGAAGAGAACGTGAGTTGCAAAGGAGTCCACAGATTAATATATTGGGATAAACCACCTCACCTCCTCTGCTTGGAAAGTTCTCCCTTTTTCTTTATAAAATTATAAAATATTTTATTTCCTTTTCCAAACAACAAACCCTAATTCTCCATTGCCTGGCACCTTGTGCCATCATTTATAGGTGCACAAAGTGATTTTACACTCACTTTGCACAGGTATAAATGTCCAGAGAAGGCGCAGAGGGGAGAATCTGGCCCATATAACAGAGCAGAAAACAGAACCCAAAGAGCCTGATTCTCGTCACCTGCTCTGAAAAAACATCATGATGTTGGCTCATATGGAAGCAGTGACATCAGTGCTAGCATTTGCTTTGTGTAGATTCCAGGCATTACTATGACTTCATTCCACTATTATTTGCAAGGAAAGTGAAAGAGTAAAATATAACAAAACATTGTCCCTTTGGGCGTATGAATTTTGTTTGTACCTTATAGTACAAGTAGCATGTACAGAATGATCTAAAAAATCTGCTGCACATTCTTGCTTGAGAAATCTCCCTAGTATTAACAATGAGAGGATACCACTTCCCACTCTCCACTTTACTGGAAAACATTAACAAGTGCTCTGGGTGTCACACCATCTAGAACTGGATATCACTAGTAAGTCCACCGTGAGGCTAAAAAATAATGCTAAAATCAGGCATTTCTGTTGTAGTTTGATAATTGTTTTGGGAGGAAGAGATACAAGCTTGAATTATTTATGGACTTTTTTCAAACATGGTCCCTGACATTAAGGCTGCTGACTGGAGCACAGTGAAATATATTTTGCAGTCATCTCAAAAAACTGCCTCAATTTCAATTTCTTAAGACAAATAGAACACAAAGTAAGAAAAGCAGGATTAAATGTTGCTTCACATTCCAAGGGTCTTAATGATCGAAATAGAGAAAAATGGTCTGTCTTTCTCACATTCAATACCAGTCCAGATATTTATGGCCATCCAGCTGAAAATTTAAGCCTTCTATAATCAAAATAGTGACGCTTTTACCTTTCCCCCAAATATTAGAAAAAGCATGGCTAGGAAAATAATGTGGTCTCTGAGGTTTCCACACTGACATATCGTGCCTTGTTTCCTTACATGTTGCCGTTACCTGTGGTACAGAACTGCCTTTTGATTTTACTGCCAATGGCAATCAGGTTAGTACAGACTCAATCCAAATGCAGGGGTAAGCCAAGCAGCAAATCTTCTCTGCTTTTGTCGCTGCTACATCCATGCTTGTACAAATACTAGATTTTTCCAGTCTCTTTTTGGAAGTCTTTAAGGAGTTCTTGACCATTTGTATTGTGTGTCAGAGGCTTTAAGATTCGTGAGCAATAGGATTCTTTATTTATTATCTACTTATGGATCAGTTGTCCAGTGGACTACTTCCTTCATGTAATTCACTGTCTCTTTTAAAAGTTTTATCTGTTTTATTCTCTTTTCATAGTATATAAGAAGTACCACAAGACGATTGGAATGGGACCTTGGGTTTGTGGCAGGGTCAGATCCCCATTCCCAATTAAGGTACCACAGTGTTGGCCAAGCCAGTGTTTGATCTACCAACAGAATCTGGTAGCAGGAAATCCACTCACCCTATGCAAAATACAGACACTATGGGGAACATTCAGAATACCATCAGTGGTCACTTTGCCCCTCTCTTAGATCTAGAGGACACAAGAGTAGAACAACTCTAGGCCATGAATGGGGAGATTTTAGGGATGAGCCCATATCCAAAAAGCAAAATCTGGATGGCATCAGAGATTGACAATCTAAGAAGAAGAAAACAGGAAGCATATCAAGAACATCTGAAATCTGAACATAGCACTGAGCAGAATAACAAATACAGACATCTCAACAAGGAACTAGAATGCATGGTCAAAAAGGTGAAGAAAAACTGACTTGAGAGGTGAAGAGCTTGAAAAACACTTTCAAAAAAGTAATTCAAGATGGCTTTTTCAGAGACTTAGATTACTATCAAAGTTAACACCTGTAACAAGTCAGCTAAGTGATGCTCAGGGGAACTATATAGTAGATAAAAAAGTCAAAAGCTTAAAATGTGGAAAGAATATTTTCATCAGCTATTGACTGTGAATAGTTGAGTTGACCAAGCTGTTCTTGAGGACATCAATTGTGAGGGCAACAATGAAAAACAACTACAAACATCAAATGGCACCAATTACAATGGTTTGGCCAGGTTGCTAGAATGCCCCAGACCAACTGCCTAAAATTCTTCTCTATGGAAGAGTGCATGTTCAAAGAGGCCATGGACATTCAAGGACAAGTGGTATATGGTATAACACTGTATATAAAACCACCCAGACAATCCCCAGCAGACTCAAATGGCAACTCAAAACAGACGTGGATGGAAGCTGCTCATAACCTTAGCTCTACTCACCCTTGACATTGCAAAAAGGAGATGACAATGATTATATTATACATATTCTATGGGGCTTTTTGGATCCCTTACACTATAGGTCAAATTCTACCATCGTTTACACGCAAACAAAAGCCCGATCACTGAGGATGCAGAATCTTTAAGGGCAGGATTTGGCCTTGTATTTGCTTCTGTGTTTGTGATTTTAAATTTCTTCAAAAATTTTAACTAACAAAATAGTTTGTGTCCTTTGTAGAACTGATCCAACACATCACAGAGAATATATTTTTGCAGGATCTTCTCAAGGGAGCGACCTTCCTCTCTGGAATTTGCTTCCCTGTTGGTCAGACAGAATGTAAGCCCAGGGATTTTTAGGATTCCCATGCAAAGCTCACTTGTGAATTCCAGCCCTTCCCTGATTGGTGAGTGGGGGCTGAGAGGAGGTTGTGACGGGGGAGTTCATTTTATTTGGAATTTATTGTTGCATAGCTTGTACCATCCACACACACAGAACCAAAAGATAGGTTTTTAAATTGTGTATGTACAGAAACCGTTTATATTCAATGAGGCACTCTGGAAGTGAATTGTACTGTGTGAAATTGTGGCACTCAATAGTGAAACTGAGCAGACTTTTCACATGACCTGCCCAAAAGTTCATTCAAATACTTTGTATTTCATCATGTCAGACTGTTTCTTTCCTTTAAAAGGCCATGCGGTTTCCAAAGAGGCCTTCTTAAGTTATGTTTGAGGTGTCTCAGACATAGGACAGCAACAGTGTGGTGAATTAAAACAAGCAAACAAAATAGATTGACGGAGCCAGAGGATATTTCCCACCGGATTATGGATGGAATTTTCCGAAGTGCCTAAGTGACTGGGGAGATCACATACCACTGAAAGTCAATAGGACTTCTGCTCCTTTGTCATCAGGGTGTTCTGGAAAATTCCACCCTCTATTGAGCTTGTTCCATTAATATTATATATTAAGGATGGTTTTTTTGGGGGGGGGGAGGGGAGGAATCTCACCTAGTTTCAAGGCTTCAACCATAACAGTTCCATCCTACTCACCCAAGCTCCACAAGATCAGCACAACCTGCATTTTTTCTCTCTCAGACTAAACACATCACTGTGATTCTTCCTCCTTTCACCAGGGCATGCAGAAAGAGTTCCAAGGTCTAACTATAGACATTGTGGAGCAGATTGCTAATGAAATATGGTTATAAACTTTCCATAAACATAACACACCATGCAGGGTAATTAGCAGCTAGGTTTTTTAAAAATGAATGGAGAGGATCTAGGCACTGCTAAGCCACCTGAAAACATATAAAATTTGTAATCACTAAAGTACAATTTGCACAATCTTTCGTTGATCCAGGAAAGCATGGACTGAAGTAGCAATTTTACAAAATCCCTTAAACTGACCTTAATAAATAATATTTATCTCAAAATACATGTCTGCCATGCTACCGACAAACACATACATAAACTTCACTGATTCAAAACTAACTGATGCCCTCTGACAGCCATAAGTTTCTTAACAGATCTGGTTTTCCTCTTGCAGTTTGTGCCCTTCAGAAGTGGAATCTGGGAAGCAGCACAGATGTGTAAAAATCATAATTCAGCTGCAGTCTTTGTAAACTGAAAACACCTTAAGGTTAGAAAATTATTACAGCAACACAGTAGAAGCTTATGATCAAACATGCCATTATGAAATTATAAAAGTTAATCTACCCTGTTTCATTGCCTTAACTGAATGCTGATGCTATGTAGTGAGCAAAATAGTTACATTTTTGTCCATCTCTTTTCAGTCACACACAGATAATCTGATGGAATGTGTAACAAACAAATAAAGACAAAACAGGTATTTGAAAATCAGCAATCCCACAGAAAGTCATTTTCAAGTCATGAATTTCCTATATGGGAGGAATAAAGTAGAGATGGAAATAATGAGTGCATTTCTCTCAAGATGCACAAAGTGAAAGACCAGTGTTGGAATGATGCCAGCACTGAGCACCTGCACTTTAAATAAGGAGCTCTAGCACCAGTCATTGCAAGAGGTCAGACAAAATGAAAGCAGGCAGCTGAATTCCAGCAGGGACTCAGACAGCAGAAATAACTGCCGAGTCATTTCTAATCACTCTGGACTATGACACCATTGCTGTGGCATTCAAAACTTCTTAGAAAGAGATCCCAACTTACATAAGGAATTAATTTTCTCACTGTTAAAAAAATAGCAACAGATTTGTCAGGCTGAGAAATGGAAATCTGCCATCTGTCCATGAAGTACTCCAATAATGTCCTGTATTGGGTGGCAAACTTCACCTTCCGTCTAGCCAAACAGCAGCTTAGTTAAATGGGTACTACGGTAGGTTAAGACACAGATGAGCTGTTTGTAGATTCTATCTTCTAATATTCATTAGCTACCCCTTATAAAAGTAGCAGTCACAAAAAGTGACAGTATGAACAGCAGTTATAGGTTACAGAATCCCACAACAAAGCTTTAGAAAATGCAATACCAAATTCACAATGCATAGGATGTTTCCCATTGGCTTGCTTCTTAGTGAGACTTTTTGATTTAGTGGTCAAACTATTTCACAAGATTTTAGACACTGTAGTCTTTGATAATTGAATATTCAAATTGTAGTGACCTCACAACTAACCAATACTCACTTGATGGTATTTCTTCTGTATATGAGGATCAACAGTGTATATATCACAACTCACACTATGGGCCTGACCCCTCCCTCACCACTTTTACTCCAGTGTGATTCCCTTGGCTTCAGCAGATTAACACCTGATTTACACCAAGTTAGTGGAGTTCGAGGCTCAGCGTGTAATCATTTGGGAACAGAAAATCGACATGATGTTGGTGTATAGGCTGTAACTGATGCAAGATATTTCCCTTGTAGATCTCAGGGCTTAAATGCTATTAGCTCCATTTTTGGTTTTCAGCATCTGTTTAAGAACTGTTTGTTCATTTGCCTTTTTTCATAAAGTTATCTTGCTCTCAACTACGCTCATGCCAGTTCATTGACTCCAATGCAAGTGTAACTTAAGAGCAAAATTTGGACCTGAATCTACACAATTAGAAGCCACAAAGTTCATACCACAATACTTTAATATCACTCACGGGTTGCTAGTAATGAAAGCCACGTACACGGGACAAAAATAGCAGCTCAAGATCTGGGCGCAGGCCATGGTGACCAAAACTCAGTCAGACACACAGAAAATAGGCAAGGTTTAAATGTCCCACCCCCAAAGGACAAACAGAAAAGAGTGGGGGGGGGGAGGGAGTGAAAGCATTGAGCTGCAGTCCTTCACTGTGGCTGGCCTTCGCTGTATATTGCAAGTTCAGCAAGGCAGGAACCTGGCCTGCTTACGTGTCCGTAAAGTCCATTCACACCTACACTGCCAGGTAGAAAGGTTAGATATCCACAAGCACAAACAAACTTAAATAAATAGAATAGTCAATTTTACCCACGTAAATTGCGTGCCAAAGCCTGCATTCCAGACATCAACAGAAGTTTTGCCCAAGTAAGTATATAGGGCCTGATGCAAAGTCCACTGAAGTCAATGAAACTTTTTTCATTGATTTCAAATGAATGGGACCCATAGAGGTAAATTGTACAACAAAGCAGAACCACTCACAGCATTCCACTCCATAAGGCAGTTCCAGGTGCAAGAAGGCTGCATGGGGGGAAATTCTGCCTCCCTCTGAGACTCTCTCCATGCAACAGTGTGGGGCCAGAGAATGGATGTGCCCAGAGGGGAGCAGCTCCGCTAGTTCTCTGTATCCTGGAGCATGAGAGGCTAGATCTCAACCTGACCCCTCAGGAGAGACCTGGCCTTTGTGCTATGGGCAGGTTTTGGCCCTGAGTAAGCACTTCAGGAATGGGCCCTGCTTGCGGGCCCAGAATCCAAAACAGCAAGCAGTAATTGAGAGGTTAGATGCTCAGCTAGTCAATTTGTGTATGCAAATATCTATCTGTCTGATCAAATGTGACAACTCTCTGAGGGTATGTCTACACTACAAAATTAGGTCAAATTTATAGAAGTAGATTTTTAGGAAGCAATTTTATACAGTCAATTGTGTGTGTCTTCACTAAGCGCATTAAGACGGCGGAGTGCGTCCACAGTACCCTGGCTAGCGTCAACTTTCAGAGAGTTGCACTGTGGGTAGCTATCCCACAGTTCCCGCAGTCTTCGCTGCCCATTGGAATTCTGGGTTGAGCTCCCAACGCCTGATGGGGCAAAAACATTGTCGCAGGTGGTTTTGGATACATGTCATCAGTCGCCCCTCCCTCCATGAAAGTAAAGGCAGACAATCGTTTCATGCTTTTCCGTGCAGACGCCATACTGCTTTCAGCAGACGGTGCAGTAGGACTGCTAACCGTCGACATCCAACCATCGCTTCCGCTGCAACTCTGCTCTCCTGGTGCCATGAATCCACCTCGCAGGTCCTTTTGTCGTTCTTTATAAATATCTATTCTTGTGGCATCCCGTCGTCATTCACTACTTCTGCTGCAACTCTGCTCTCCTGCTCATGTCTCGATAGCGAATTTCTCCATGTTGTCTGTCATGGGCTCCCGGGAACGTGTGTTCTTCCTCGGGAAATGTGCGCGGTGCTAACCGTCGTCCTCCACCACTTCCGCTGCAACTCTGCTCTCCTGGTACCATGAATCCACCTCGCAGGTCCTCTCGTTGTTCAGAATAAATATCTATTCTCGTGGCATCCGTCGTCATCCACCACTTCCGCTGCAACTCTGCTCTCCTGCTCACGCCAGACCACGGCAAGCATGGAGGCCGCTCAGCTCACAGCTGCTGTTGTGAGCACTGTAAACACCTTGCGCATTATCCTGCAGTATGTTCAGAACCAGAGCCTGCAAAAGCAGGCAAGGAGGCGACAACAGTGCGATCACGATAGTGATGAGGACATGGACACAGACTTCTCTCAAAGCATGGGCCCTGGCAATTTGGACATCATGGTGGTAATAGGGCAGGTTCATGCCATGGAATGCCGATTCTGGGCCTGGGAAACAAGCCCAGACTGGTGGGACCACATAGTGTTGCAGGTCTGGGATGATTCCCTGTGGCTGCAAAACTTTCATGGAACTTTGTGACTTGCTTTCCCCTGCCCTGAAGCGCAAGAATACCAAGATGAGAGCAGTCCTCACAGTTGAGAAGTGAGTGGCGATAGCCCTCTGGAAGCTTGCAACGCCAGACAGCTACCAGTCAGTCGGGAATCAATTTGGAGTGGGTAAATCTACTGTGGGGGCTGCTGTGATCCAAGTAGCCAATGCAATCACTGAGCTGATGCTATCAAGGGTAGTGACTCTGGGAAATGTGCAGGTCATAGTGGATGGCTTTGCTGCAATGGGATTCCCTAACTGTGGTGGGGCGACAGACGGAACGCATATCCCTATCTTGGGACCGGACCACTTTGGCAGCCAGTACATAAACCACAAGGGATACTTTTCAATGGTGCTGCAAGCACTGGTGGATCACAAGGGAAGTTTCACCGACATCAATGTGGGATGGCCGGAAAGGTACATGACGCTCGCATCTTCAGAAACTCTGGTCTGTTTGAACAGCTGCAGGAAGGGACTTACTTCCCAGACCAGAAAATAACTGATGGGAACGTTGAAATGCCTATAGTTATCCTTGGGGACCCAGCCTACCTCTTAATGCCATGGCTCATGAAGCCATACATAGGCACCCTGGACAGTAGTAAGGAGCTGTTCAACTATAGGCTGAGCAAGAGCAGAATGGTGGTAGAACGTGCATTTGGACGTTTAAAAGCACACTGGTGCAGGTTACTGACTCGGTTAGACCTCAGCGAAACCAATATTCCAATTGTTATTGCCACTTTCTGTGTGCTCCACAATATCTGTGAGAGTAAGGGGGAGACGTTTATGGCGGGGTGGGAGGTTGAGGCAAATCGCCTGGCCGCTGATTACGCGCAGCCAGACACCGGGGCGATTAGAAGAGCACTGCAGGGTGCGCTGTGCATCAGAGAAGCTTTGAAAACCAGTTTCATGACTGGCCAGGCTACGGTGTGACAGTTCTGTTTGTTTCTCCTTGATGAAAACCCGCCCCCTTGGTTCACTCTACTTCCCTGTAAGCCAACCGCCCTCTCCCCTTCGATCACCGCTTGCAGAGGCAATAAAGTCATTGTTTCCAAATCATGCATTCTTTATTAATTCATCACACAAATAGGGAGATAACTGCCAAGGTAGCCCGGGAGGGGTAGGGGAGGAGGGAAGCACCGGGTAGGGTGGTCGATGAGGGGAGGAGGGAAGGACAAGGCCACACTGCATTTCAAAACTTATTGAATGCCAGCCTTCTGTTGCTTGGGCAATCCTCTGGGGTGGAGTGGTTGGGTGCCCGGAGCCCCCAGCCCCGTGTTCTTGGGTGTCTGGGTGAGGAGGCTATGGAACTTGGGGAGGAGGGCGGGCAGTTACACAAGGGCAGCAGTGGCCGTCTGTGCTCCTGTTACCTTTCCTGCAGCTCCACCAGACGCCGGAGCATATCAGTTTGATCCTCCAGTAGCTCAGCATTGCATCCTGCCTCCTCTTATCACACTGCCGCCATCTCTCATCTTGCTCCCGCCACCTCTCATCTCATTCGTCCCTCCTGTCCTCGCGTTCATTTTCTGCTTTCCTGGACTCTGACATTGTTTGCCAAGCATTCTACTGAGCTCTTTCTGTGCAGGAGGACTGCATGAGCTCAGAGAACATTTCATCGTGAGTGCATTTTTTTCGTCTTCTTATCTGCGCTAGCCTCTGGGACAGAGATAAGGGGAGCGTTGAAACATTTGCAGTTGCGGGAGGAAAAAAGGGAGAGTAGTATTTAAAAAGACACATTTTAGAGAACAATGGGTAGACTCTTTCACAGTGAACCAAGCTGTTAACATTACATAGCACATGTGCTTTTGGTACAAGGTTGCATTTTGCCTCTTATATTGAGGGCCTGCCGGTTTGGTGTGAGAGATCACACACGCAGGGCCAGGCAACAGAATTCAGCTTGCAGGCAGCCATGGTAAGCCACAGTCTTTCAGTGGGAATGGTTTCAAACAGCAGCGCCCTCCTTTCCTATACCAAGCACCTGTTGGGTTGGCCATTTAAAAGGAGGGGCTGTACTGGCCGCGAATGCATCCCAAGTCTTCAGGGCAAATTAATCATTAAACACGCTTGCTTTTAAACCAGGCATTATATTTACAAAGGTACACTCACCAGAGGTGCCTTCTCCAGCTTCATGGTCCGTGAGCCCGCCTTGGGAGGGTTGGGAGGGTATTGGCTCCAAGGTGATAAACAGTTCCTGGCTGTCAGGGAGTACGGTTTCTCTGCTTGCTTGCTGTGCGCTATCCTCATCCTCCTCCACCTCCCCATCTTCCTCGTCCCCCAAATCCTCATCCCTGTTTCATGAGACTCCCCCCTTGCAGGTGTCCACGGACAGGGGTGGGGTAGTGGTAGGGCCCCCCCCCAGAATTGCATGCAGCTCGTCATAGAAGCTGCCTGTCTGGGGCTCTGACCCGGAGCGGCTGTTTGCCTCTTTGGTTTTTTGCTAGGCTTGCCTGAGCTCCTTTCACGCGGCACTGCTGCGGGTCCTGTGTAGCCTCTGTTCATCATGCCCTTGGAGATTTTTTCAAATATTTTGGCATTTCGTCTTTTGGAACGGAGTTCTGATAGCACGGATTCGTCTCCCTAAACTTTGATCTGATCCAGTACCTCCCGTTCGGTCCATGCTGGAGCTCTTTTGCGATTCTGGGACTGCATGGTCACCTGTGCTGCTGAGTTCACCACGCTGACCAAACAGGAAATGAAATTCAAAAGTTCCCGGGGCTTTTGCTGTGTACCTGGCTAGTGCATCTGAGTTGAAAGTGCTGTCCAGAGCGGTCACAATGGAGCACTCTGGGATAGCTCCCGGAGGCCAATACTGTTGAATTGCGTCCACAGTACCCCAAATTCAACCCGGCGATGTCGATTTCAGCGCTAATCCCCTCGTCAGGGAGGAGTACAGAAATCGATTTTAAGAGCCCTTTAAGTCGACACAAATGGCTTCGTCGTGTGGACAGGTGCAGGGTTAAATCGATCTAACGCTGCTAAATTCGACCTAAACGTGTCGTGTAGACCAGGGCTGAGTCATGGGAGTAATGGTCACTTTATTCGTCCCCAAGAGGTTTCAAATTAGGAAAGTTTTGGAACATCACAATGGACCTTTGGAGAGCTGCATTTTTAACACTGTTGGATACTGTTCAGTACTTTCCCACTTTTTATATAATCAAAGACGTTAGCAGGCATTTTAAAAAATGCATCCATGTCAGCATTCCATAGTTTTGCAATTATGACACTCCTCCCCCGCAGAGGTGCACAGAGAAGGTGGAATAAAGATATAACTGAGCAGTACATAAGGCTAAATACATGCAGTGGGACTGCTTAGATATAATGACACATGTCTGCAGGAATAACCTGAATGATACTGTCACATTTCTGCAGAGATTGGGTATTGGTTTTCATATTTGCAAATGGTTGTGTCCTGCCTGCTACTGCTGCTTACACGTATCGTATTTGGATTGAATTCTTCTGCACTGTGAGACCCCTCTGCTGAGCCACGTTTCTCTACACCAGTGACTGATGGCAAATGTAGCGACTGTAAGTAGATTGGGCACTCGGAGCAAATAGACTGATATGTCTGTGTCAACTGTTCTGTTTACACTGTATCATCTAATAAAGATTTGAGATTCTTGGATATTTCCTTGGGCCTCCTGCTTCTGGAGAGAAACTTTGCAGATGCTGGAAAGGGAGTATTTTCCTTGCTGAAACAAACACAGACCAGGATTCCCAGCAGTACACTGTGGTTCCAGGGGGAGGATTCATTTTCTCGAGGACACACTTTATTCTCCACTTTGTTTCCCAGAAATATGGTCTTGTTAGAATTAACTGCCCCATTAAACAGGGGGATTAACTGCCCCATTAAACAATTTTCTTTTAAAATTATGAGTTAGGCCGTGATCATTTAATTAAAGACTGTGTCAAAAGGTGAATGGGCAACCTTAATACAGACATTTCGTTACTTTTCAGTGACTGACTTTGCAACCTAAATAAAGTTCTTTGAACGGTATTTCTAAATGTAATTTCCTTATTCTTTTAAAGAAAAGAAACAAAAATAAATTCTATCCTATGCAACTTTAACACGTTACAATAATCCGAAGCACAGCATTAACATTTTGTTTTAGACCATTACTGTAGAATACAGCACAGGGTTTTTATTGTTGTTGTTCTTTTTGGTTTTGTTATGGATTATCATTGTGCAATTCTTGCTGCCTGTTGAAGGAGGAAGAAGGGGAAACAAAATGGAGCAGGCTGCCATTGGTACTGTTCAATAGCGTTCTCATATGGACAGCCAGCACGGACAACGTGGTTCTGCAAGGTTATAGGTTTCTGGTTAAAAGCCCACCTGCTTTGTATAACAGGCAAGTTCCCAGATGATGACTTAAAGATGGACACATTGGGAATAGATTTATTTCACAGTCTATACAGTTTTCTAACTTCAAAATTTCATTTTTTCCCCATTACACAGAAAATAAAAGACACTGGGTTTTGTTTTGCAATATAGCTATACACAAAAGATCTGAAGCTTCTTGAGGTTTTCATCTGTAAAGAAAAGATTGATACTGTAGCATTAATTTAATATCAGATACATTTATATGCCTTTATCTTATCATTACAGGGAGATGAACTCAAAGTTCTCATGAATCTTACCACAGATGGTCTAGTAAATTCACAGCAGTATCTAGCTCTGACATTGATGCTCTTATCACATCAGGTCAAGTGAGTACACTACAGTTTGCTGATCCTCAAGAGACAACACAATCCCTGATGTGAGAATAGCAGATTATCAATTGACATTGCGCCCTTTGCTACTGAATATTTGATTACTGTGGGCTGCTTCAACAAGGTGCAGAAAACGTCACATCCCCCTGCCCAGGAACAGAATGATGTGCCCACTTTAACATCAGTATCACAACAATGAACATCTACAATAGCTTGCAAATGGAAATAACACGTGTCTAGCACAGTACATAGTGACAGGGCTGCATGCTCCCCAAGAGTCAATGAAAGTGTGTGTTTACAGCCCTTGACAAGTTTTTACACTGATTGTTCTTACCTTTCTTTTGATGTCAGTGAACTGAGAAAACATTAAGGACCAATAGAATGACAACTCGACTATGTAGTAGTAATGAAGGTCAGGCATCAGCGGCTGAAAGAGGAAGGTTTAAAAAGGTTGAGAAAGTAATTCGCTTTATAAACACTAAACTCCACAAAGAGAGGGGAAATTGCAGACTGGCTAGGGGTTATCTTCCTTTCTCAGACAGTTCTGACGGGTGCCTGTTCCAAGCACTATAGCACTGTGAGAAGAAGCCCCTCCTCATCTCTTACTTACACTTCTCCTCTTTTATGTTTAGATCCTGACAACTGAGCTATACCCTTTCCCTGCAATGCCAATAAGCCAGGCCCTAGTTCTTTAGGTACCTAGAGCAGAAATGTTTCTGGCCAGTTTTGAACCCCGCACTTCTCTCATATGCAGCAAAGGAATGTTTGATTATACAATTGTCTCCTGTTGCTTTCCAAATCAGCTGCAACCAATTTAGAGCATACCAAAGGCTGCAGATGCACAGTGAATTGGGAAGAAATGGCTCCAGTAAACAGTCTTACCTCTGTGTGTTGGCACCATGGTGGGATTAAAGTAGTGCTGTCAACATCACCATGATGAAAGTTATATCAGTCTTTCTAATGTAATTTATTCTTAAGGGGTCTAAAAATGACCTATGAACATGCTATCTTTTGGAGGACAGGAAGCAATTTGTATAGATTAAATCCATTCAGACCCCTTTGGCCTACAAACACAGAAAAAAGCAGGGCCCATACCCTTTCCTGCAGCCAAGGAGTGCTTGACGCAGCTGAGAAGGGCAGAAATGTAAAGGTGTAAAGGGGCTTTAAGTCTGGTCCCAGACATAAATTAGAGCAGACTGGGGGCTACTCTAATTTACACTCAGCCATGCCCATTTCCTGCTCGTCATGTCCCCTACATCAATGACAGGGAGGGGTTCTGGGATAGGAGATGTTACTGCATTTTTATGCCACTGGAGGACTCCCTTGGGCAGAGAGTATCCTTGAGGGGCCAGAGTCACCAGGTTTAGACCAGCTTTGCACTGGAGGACCACCCAAAGTTGTTGCAGAGCAGGGCAAAAATTGTCCTATATGTGTAGTTTTGATCATCATTTCTATTCTATAACACAAACAGATTTCTTCTTTTAAAATCTTTTCATGTCAATAAATCTTTATTTTCATGTATTTTTTAATATTTAGAAAACCCTCTTTAGGTGCCCAGCCAATGCTCTGGGATAACTGTTTTTCCTGCTTTGTAAAATACAATAATTTTTTTTTAAAAGTGCTCAAATTTACTGTTGTTTTTTTTTAAGTTTCAACTATGTCAATCATACAGACAATGCAAAAACTCAATTGTTGCCATCACCAGGTCTGCTTGCCCATTTTCAGACAATCTTTTCTAGCTTTTTATGTATTTGCTTAGTTTTTAATGTAGTGCTGGTAAAAGGCACCTTTGATAATCCTAGAATCCAAAGGCATGGTGAGTTGGATGGTAAGCTCTCCCCAGTTTCCCCACCAATGAAGGAACAATCCATAAGTGATAAAGTGTAGTTCATTCTCTCTGGGCCATTCAGTCCTTGTCTGCTCTGCTGACATTGCCAGTAAGGGGGTTGATTAGCGGCAGTTTTTTAAACTTAATTCTAGTATATGAACTAAAAAGGAAGCTGGAATTACAGTCAAAATCCCCAAAGAATTTACAAGGAAAATTTGTATTAGAAGAATTTTTAGGATTGTTGGTTGTTCTCTATTGATAAGTTTTTCTAAACCCAAGAATCAAGATAATTCGGGCGGCGGGAACCCCCACACTGTGAGGATGTGCCAGGTTTCATCTCATAAATGCACAACAAAAGCAGAGAACTTGATCAGTTCCAATGTTAGTTCCCGATCCTTAACTTCAATAGTGCATAAAGTGAGGATTTGGGCCTTAGCAAACCAAGTGAATGCAGAATCACCCACTTGTCTATAGCTATATAGAGTTGTGTTGGATTTCTGGAATGCCATGTTGAATAATTCATGTGAGTCACAGCATGATTAGAACTTTTATCCGTTTAGAAAACAAAGAAAACAAACAAAACCCCCGCAAACACAACCTTGATTTGAGCCCAACACATATTTTTTCTCTGGGACAATGACTGTTTTTATTTTGTGATTTGCTAGCTATCAAAACTCATTCTCTGGCACTGGACCTTCTCTTTGTCTGCAGCTTGTTTCTATAGATCTCATAGATCTCTACTAGTATTCAAAGGGTACAACTAATTTTCTCAGGAACAAAGGGCAACCTCTCGGTCCTGATCATAAGCTTAGCAAATATTCACGCTCATTAGCCAATCATACTGATTCTTTCTTCAGAAGCAGATTTTCTTATGTATGTAATATGCAGTTTACAAACATGTCTTGACATTTTAGACTTCTCAGATTGCAAACTCTTAAACTGGTTTCTCTTAGTTTTTTGGGTACTAATTATCGCTTATGGGTAGGGTCCCTGATTACAAGGGACATTCCTTATTTTTTCATCTCTGTACGACAAGATTGGGAGTTGCCGAGTGCTGCAAAGAGCAGCAAGATATACCCTGGCAAAGTATGTGAATACTGCTTATGAGAATACTGCTACTACTATCGGGAGGAGGAGTGGGGTGGGAGAGCTAAGAAAACAGTCCCTTATTTTTGAAATACAATGCTGGCAACCCTCCTTATGGGTTTGAACAATGTCTAGACCAGGGGTAGGCAACCTATGGCACATGTGCGAAGGCGGCACGCAAGCTGGTTTTCAGTGGCACTCACACTGCCCAGGTCTGGGGGGCTCTGCATTTTAATTTAATTTTAAATTAAACTTCTTAAACATTTTGAAACCTTATTTACTTTACATACAACAATAGTTTAGTTATATATTATAGACTTATAGAAAGAGAGCTTCTAAAAAGGTTAAAATGTATGACTGGCACGCGAAACCTTAAATTAGAGTGAATAAATGAAGACTCGGCACACCACTTCTGAAAGGTTGCCGACCCCTGGTCTAGAACAATGGGCCCCTGATCCTTGCTGGGGGTTTTGAGTACTGCTGTTACACAAGTAAAGATGAAAAACAACATTTGGGGCTAAACAGGTGAATGTTTGGAGGCTTTCTGAAAATTTGGAATTTAGATGGGTAGAAATGCTGTAAAACAAAAACACAACCACAAGTTACCACAAGTCTTGAAGCCTGCATCGTTAGGTGATATTTGTGATTTTTGATACCTGATTTTAAAAAAATGCTATATATCATGACAATGGATTTATGTTTAAAAGTATTAAGAAGACAGATGAGGCATAAGGAAATGGTTGCTCTGAAACTGGCAATTAGCTCCAAACATAATTTTGCTCTCATTCAAACAGCTGTGAAATCCTCAGGGCTCTCTAATTGTAGCCTGATGCTTACTTACATTCTTCTGTAATCTTGCAAGTATGATACTTTTGTGATGAGATAAATGCAAACTGGTATTGCATAAAAATACATATCCATTAAGCTGAACTTTCCCAAATGGCTGCCAATGCCAACTCCTAACCACATATGCACGATGACATTTTTCTCTAATGAGCTCTCTAATTAATAATATTATTTAAAATTTGATTTTAATAGATATTGATTAACTGATGCTCCCAACACCTCTGAGTGATAGGTAAGTATTATTAGTTCTCTGAGTACATCTACACAACAATTAAACACCTGAGCCTGGCCTGGGTCAGCTGACTTGGGCTCATGGGGCTTGGGCTGCGAGGTTGTAAAATTGCTGTGTAAATGTTCAGCCTCAGGCTGGAACCTGAGCTCTGGGACCTCACGAGTGGGGAGTGGTTTCAAGGCTGGGTTTCCCACACTTTGAGTACGAGGAGGTATCTCCTCCCACCATGCATACATTTCATTCAGGGTTCAGGGGAGATTTTTGTCCCCCAGACATACTGTCTTTCTGCCAGTTATCGCTGATACACTTTGTCCTCACGAGGAGGGACGGGTATATTTCCTTCTCTTAGGGTGACCAGATGTCCCGATTTTATAGGGACAGTCCTGATTTTGGGGTCTTTTTCTTATATAGGCTCCTATTACCCCCCACCCCCGTCCTGATTTTTCACATTTGCTGTCTGGTCAACCTACCTTCTCTGAGGATGCGGCTCATGTTGCTCCTCCATGACTCGGACAATAGGGGGAGCGAAATGGTGTTTGTTTGGTAGTCTGATAAAGCTAATCAACATTTGCATAAAACGTGGGGTTTGCATAGTAAAAACAACTTCTCAATGAGGTTGTATATTTATTTCTATATAACAGGATGACTTACCTGATATGGGTATCCATTCCAGCACTGCCTTGTGTTCCAGAGCCAGGGAGTCTTAAAGACACAAAACAAAGGGGCATGTTAGTCATTGTGAAATGAAACAATGCAGTCCTCGGCAGTTAAGATGTAAATGGTTAATATTGTTCAGGGACTAAATCCTGAGAGCTGCTGAGCATTTGTATGTCCTCCCACTGGAGTCAATGGGCACAGAGAGTGAGTGCTAGACTCCTCAAAGTTGTGTGTCCCATATTAGAACAACTCACTCTGACGTTCTGTGCCTCATGGGAACACCCTACACCCCCATGTTCATCCTTATAAAATGATTGTGTGGTACCAATGCAAAGTTTGTCATGTCGAATGTCTTCGGAAGGCTCATGATGCACTGAGCATTGTTGTTATAGTGATGTTATAGTAATTGTTGTTACAGTAATGTCATAGTAATGTCATAGGTTATAATTTCATATATATAGTTAAGAGGCTGAAAATGTAGCCTCATGGCTTAAAGCAAGCCCAGGCAAAAACTCTCCAAAAGCAGAGGGGCATTTTACACCTCATCAGGGCATGCATGGGACAAACCCAGCCCAGCCTCACAGGAACAAAGGACACTGGCCTAGGCAACAACAAAGGATCTGTTGGACTCTCGAGTGAGTCACCCCCCTTCCTTTGGTCAGTTTGGGACTATGATGGGGGGGGGGAAGCCAAGAGGGAAGAAAGGACATGATAAAAGGGAGAGATGTTTGCCATTCTCTTCCTCTCTCTTCCACCTACATCTGCAGACACCGCACCAAGCGACTGAAGCGCTGATCAAAGGGGAGAGCCTGGCTGAAGGGCAACCAGCCAGCCTGTGGTGAGACACATCTAAGTTTGTAAGGGCACTGAAAGTGTTAAGATCAGCTTAGAATGTATTTTCCTTTTATTTCATTTGACCAAATCTGACTTGTTATGCTGTGACTTATAATCACTTAAAATTTATCTTTGCAGTTAATAAATCTGTTTGTTTATTCTACCTGAAGCAGTGCGTTTGGTTTGAAGCATGTCAGAGACTCCCCTTGGGATAACAAGCCTGGGATAACAACAATTTCTTTGTTAAATTGACGAACTCATATAAGCTTGCAGCATCTAGTGGCATAACTGGGCACTGCAAGACGGAAGTTCCTAGGGTTGTGTCCGGGACCGGAGATATTGGCTAGTGTCATTCAGTTGCACAATCCAAGGAGCAGCTTACATGCCAGAGGCTGTGCGTGAACAGCCCAGGAGTGGGGGTTCTCACAGCAGAGCATGGTAAGGCTGGCTCCCAGAGTCAAGGATTGGAGTGACTAAGCAGATCACCGGTCCAGATAACACCAGATGGGAGCGTCACACCCACTCATTCATAAAGAGTTTGACTTGTTCATGTAGGATTTTTGCTCACTACGTTCTAAAAACAGCACACGGTACATTCAAGTATCAGAGGGGTAGCCGTGTTAGTCTGAATCTGTAAAAAGCAACAGAGGGTCCTGTGGCACCTTTAAGGCTAACAGAAGTATTGGAGCATAAGCTTTCGTGGGTGAATGCCCACTTCATCAGACGCAAGT
>NW_020664413.1:35432982-35574505 GCF_002925995.2 Terrapene triunguis | reverse complement strand
TGCCCACTTCATCAGACGCAAGCCTTGCGTCTTGCATCTGGTGAAGTGGGCATTCACCCACGAAAGCTTATGCTCCAATACTTCTGTTAGCCTTAAAGGTGCCTCAGGACCCTCTGTTGCTTTGCACTGTACATTCAGTCATTCTTACAGCTTGTGCACAAGTGGCAAGGTCTTGTGTCACACTCTCAGCATCACAGCTAATAAATAATACCTAGCTCTTGTACAGCATTTTTCATCAGTAGCTCTCAAAGTGCTTTACAAAGGAGATCAATATAATTACCCTCATTTTACAGATGGGGAAACTGAGGCACAGGGCGGTGCAATGACTTCCCCAGAGTTACCCAACAGGTCAGTGGCAGAGCCAGGAATAGAAGCCAGGTTTCCTGAATCTCACTCCAGTACTCTATTCACAAGGACACACTGTCTAATGGCCCTCTTGGCCTCAGACTGTCAAAATGTTTAGTCAGAATTGCTTCAGCATAGGTTGCTGTTCAGTCCAATCCCAGTTAATCCCAGGAAAGGGGATTATTTCCTCCGCCTCCACCCTGACTGTCCTGCCTCCCCCATGGAGATCAAATCAAGTCCCTACAAGCCTGGTTTTGGTTACCGCTGTCCTAAAGGATAGAGGTTGCCATCATACCATATATTCTGCTTGCAGTGATGTCCTAAGGCAAAATGAATGCTGAGGGAGAGAAACTCATCATAGTGTGTAAAATACCAACTGAATTTTCCATTCAAAAAGGCCAGTCCAAAGAAGTCAGAAAGACGTGACAAGAAGGTTCTTGTGGAGATGCATCACTGCTGTCCTTAATTTGCTTTCTGGCTATTTGCACAAGATTTATGTGACTATTTATCCCCCAATTTTTCATGAAAGAATAGAACAGGGAAGTTTCCTTAAATGTCAGTAAATCTATTCTTTCAGCAGGTTTATTCCTTTGTTCAGTTCAGAAGGGATTTCAGTGTGTTGCAGCATTGATAAAAATAGCAGCCAAGGCCTGAGCGTCTTATATTTATTACCAGCTAGTGAACGAGTTTTTCCTCTCTTGAAGAGGTTATTTAAACTGGTATCCCAAAGAGTTGCACCCTGCCTCTCGGTTTCTTTAATGTCTATTATGGTATACCTATGATTTGCAAAATACATGGCAAAACATCAACTTTCAATTTTTTCACACCACACAGCAGGAAGAAAAATGTGCTATCAGTTGTCCCGAAACCAGTGCCCTCCCAAAACAGCAACTTGGGGGGCTAGAGTAGGATTTTGCAGATACTGTGGGCGCAAGAATGCCTAGTGTTCCAACATGCTACTGTAACTCAAAATTAAGAGTCAGTGGCACTGCTCCCCTAAAGAAGAAATTTCAAGATGGCAGCCAACAGCTCCTGTAAAAGAAAACTACGCGGGTGAAGCAATTCTATACAACAAAATGGCAGGTGAGTCAGTCAGAGCCCCTTCTCCAGCAAGAACTTTATCTCTTGGTTGCAGAAAACCCAATAAGCACCAAATACTCAGCTCTACATTTCTTACCCATATATACAGCCCGGAGTTCAGAGACCAGACTTCTCCCCTGTGGTCCCTCCCTTTGTGGAATTCCTGCTTTTGGGGCCATAAATGGAGCACCTATGAGCACAAGTTGCCAGTAATTTATTGTTTGCCAGGGACAAGGTATCTGTACCCTTTGGCAGAGACATTAGGAACAGGTATTTATTTTTAAAATCCTACTTGAACATTGATGCTGACTTCAGATAGCTTCTTCCCAAGTACCATGGTCCTAATTGAGGAGCCTGAAGCTGCAATCACTCAGATCAAAAGTCTTCCAAGCTCTAGTCAAAGTATATGAAAAACATTTTGAAATGGGCAGCAGGTGTTGACTTGCTTTTATAAGAGAAAAAGGACACTAACAAGGGTCACAGGACCAGAGAGAGCTTAGAATCAATACTAATTATAGAAGAGCTAGAAATGTAAAACTGTCAGCTTAGTTAGCAGAACAGTGTCATTTTTTTACTCTGTGCGACAGTCAGAGCAGAGTAGGAGTTTGAGGGCTGAGTCACTTATTACTACAGAGTCTCCTGATGCAGAAATGAGTTTATTTACCAGACACTGTATTTGTTTCAACTATCCTTATTCCACCCAGCGAGCAATATACAACGTATTAGGCCGCTTTAAAACAAAGAGCTATGTTTTAATCCCTTAGTGTCAGTGGATTCCTTTTTCATGCTAGCTCATTGTGTGGACATTTCAACCAAGTGTTAACAGGAGCAATTTCTAAAACTTACTAGCCTATGTACAAAATCTACCTTCTTAGCCTTTACCATGAAAGGCAGCATGTCCTAGAGTAGTTAGTACACTGCTGTAGGTGTTGGGAGAACCTAGGTTCTATTTCTGGCTTTGTCTGCTGTCACACTGACCTGCTGTGTGACTTTAGACAAGTTACTTCACCTCGTTCCACTCCTACCTTTTGTTCTATTGTCTTTAGATCATGAGCTCTTCAGGACGGGGCTGTTTCTAAGTGTGTGTATAGTGCCTAGCACAATGGGGTCCTGATCTCAGTTGGGACTCGAGGCACTACGGTAACATAAATAATAATGATGTCTGATAATAATTGAAAAACGATTTCTACTTTATTTGCCTACAACCTAGTGGAAGAGACGATTTTTCAAGGTTAAAGAAACACTGTTGCCAGTGAAGAGATTCAGCTATTAGGTTTTGACAATGATTTGATTTGGGAAATAATTTTTTTCTAATATAGAGTCAATGTGCATTTCTCTCCAACCCCACCCCCGTTCTCAGCCCCTCAGGTGTTCTCTCCAGCCTTAGGGAGCTCTCCATTTTTCTACACTTCTCATGCTGAAGGCCTTGCATTGGAGTCATCCACCCTTACACGCAAACCGATAAAGGGATTCCCTTAAAAAGTAATCAGCAGTTTCTTAGTCAACCACAGAGGTTTATGTTGAATAAAATGAGGTTTCCATTCCCTCCCAGGTAGCTGAGTGAATTGCATTCCATTGGACAGGTGGGACAAGAGATTATGGGTGAAATCCTGGTTGGTCCCATTGAAGTCAGAGTCTTGCCATTTGACTTCAATGGGCCAGGATTTCAACTCAGGAAAGGAAACAGAATTCAGGCCTCCTGCAAAAACCTACAATGCATTAGACTCAATTTACAATGGTGCTTCCAACACAAAAGTTGCAAAAGTTACTGTTCCAGCTAGTTGTATTGTTTTGTATTCCTCCAGGTATTAAAAAAAGAAAACAAAAACAAATAAATACAAAAATCTTCCCTTCTTTCCATCGTTGTGTTACTAAATTGAATTTTATTATAAATCAAAAATACCAAAGAGGGCAAGCACACCCCCCACTCAATCCCTCACACATCCTCTCCCGTTGAATGCTCGGTGTTTACACAAGGAAGGATTAAGGCATGATCTACGAAACTCGACTGTGCTGCCAATCTAAATTGATTTGCCAAGATTTCCTTTGCGCATAAACAGGAAGGGTTTTTTGGAGGCACTTGTACTTCATGAAGCACAACTTCAACTTGGGTTTCAGTAGCTCTTGTACGGTGTGAAGCACATTTCTAAAACTGAAGTGCCCATCCACGGGGCTTTGCACAAACATATGGACGAGCCGTGGGTCAATGGTTCAAATGTATTCAGTTCCTTTACAGAAGCTGAGCTGCTTTACATCCACGTGTAATGAGGGCACCAACATTTTAGTTAATAGGCCTCTTGGATTAGGACACATGCACCCTTAGAGCAATAGGTGTATCCACTAAAATTAGATTTGTTCAGATGAATCCTTTGGGCAACACTGAGTCATGACACACATTCTCTTAATTTCACTTTTAGTCAGAGCTCTCCAGCTTCGACAAAAGCAGAGCGAAAATCCATGTGCAATGCAATGAGTGGGCATCAAGCCAAATAAAGTGGACACTAACTAGAACATTATTCTGGGGCTTAAAGCAGTTGAGAACCAGGCTCCTACTATCTTTAATGATTCTCATCACAGAAAGGATTTGCACTACATGGATGGACAGTATAAATGCTATTAATAATATATTCCCATTTCCAAGTTAGTGTAAATGCTATTAATAATATAGTCCCATTTCCAAGTTAGCGTAAATGCTATTAATAATATATTCCCATTTTCAAGTTATGTGAAGAGTTATAATTAACTTCTAACTTGAATTTGTCATATAAGAGAGTGTCCCTGCAGTACCTATATGTTGACGGTGATATTACTTGGCTTTTGAAGACAATTTCTAAGTTTAAAATTGTTTTACTTTATGTTGAAATTAAAATAAAAGTTACAAATATATACAGAAGGAACAAGGATTCCAGAAGCTGATATGAGGACTCCTTAGCACAGCTAAAAAGTTATACCCGGAGGTCTCTAAGTGATAACTGCATGGAGTTCCTAATATACAGTACATCTTGAGGCTTTACGAGTAAACTTTAAACTTCCTCTTCTCTCTGTTAACAAGAATCATTTCACACAAGCATTTTACAAGGTTCAAATGACTCAATCTTGTTGTACCTCTGTCTCTTCCAGCTGACCTACATAGAAATCCTTAATGGTGAGGAACTAATGCATGTCCAATTTGCCTGCCTATTGGAATGGAACCTTGAGGGGTTTTTTGCCAATAGAAGATGTTCAGATGGGAGTTTGAGTTCTTGTGGATATAAGAGTTTTAATCTCCAATGTTTTGAAGCCTTTAGTACTTGCCCTTTCTCACTCCTCCTACTCACCAGCCAGCAAAACTTACTGGGTATGAGGGGCTGAGGTGAGGGTGGAGCCAGGGCTTTACTTACCTGCTCCTCAGGGGAAGTGGGGGCATCAGGCACATAGCAGCCCCTGCTCTCCCCTACGTGCCTAGAGTCACAATCCAAGGACTAATGAGGCTGCCCAGAGGGCCCCCTTGTTTGGCCATGTTAGATGCAACCACAATGAAGCCTTTAATAAACTTAACTGTCTACTGGGCTGGGCAAGAGTTAAATGAGAGAAGTTCTTTGGAAATGCAGAACATTTGTTATTGATACACAGAATTAAAGCATGTCTGTCTTATAGCTGCCTAAATTAAATCCATTCAAATATCGTCAACCCATTCATTTAGGATAATTCCTACTTTTAGCCAAATCTGAAAAGCAATGACTGCCTTTCACATGAAACTCAACTAGATGCAAGAGATACTTCACCCATTTTCCCACTACCTAAATTATAGGTGCTGGCAAAATATTCACATTTATTTTTTTTCAAATATTATGACACATCTTTAGCATTTCTCCAAAGAAACCTTGTTACAGTATTTGCCAATGCTGAGGTTTGGATTCGATTAAACTTTGAGTACTAAATAAAATAACAAGTTACATTAGAGAACACTCAAGGCCTGATCACAAAGCCTGAAAACTCATCCCAAGTTGACAATGTATACCCTCACTGAATTACACAGCACTGTGGCAAAGATAAACCCACTAAGTGGTCTTGTTCAGCAGACTCAAAGGAGTTCTCCCATGACAATCCAACCACCATATAGGGTAATACATTTGGGAGGCGTCACAGGGAAAGGGATACTGTGGAATGCTGAATCAAGAATTCTACAGATGCTGGAGAGAGGAGATTTGCCACTCAGTGATTATCCTTCATGCCTGCTTAGTTGTTGAAGCTTCTGGGGTTTCCATGGGCCACGCAGAGGTGAAATTCAGCTGAACTGAGCACCATTAATGAACAATCCTCTTTTACCATGTAAATGAAAAGCCAATATAGTGTAGCAAAACATACACTGTACTGTGCAATTGACCCATCCTACTTTAACTATGGTGTAACTTCCTAGGCTGATGTCCTGATAAAAGATACTGACTTCAGAGGGCTCTTTCTACAGTCTATATCACTGGAAGATGGGTGCCTCACACTAATAAACTATGACGAACGCATGCATTAGGATGGGTAGTTCTGGACTATATTCTCTGTGCAATTGTTGGCAAATAGAAAATCAACCCCCTGCGTGCCACATATGAGCAGCTGCCCTGCCACAGAACAGTTGTACAATCTGTGCAGAGCTGGTTGAAACATTTTTGCTGATTTGGCAAAATATGCTGTTGTGTCAAAGTCAAAACATGTCTCAGAATCTATCTATCTGTTTCCACTAAACTTTCATTGGGGAAGTTTTTGGGTCAGGGACAAAGCAAGAGCCTCTATACTGGGTGGTTAGGACATGATGTGGGTGGCCCAGGTTCAAGTCCCTGATTTGAAAGGATCTGGCCTGGGATGAAAAACTCTGCGCAGAGCAGGAACTTCAACCTGGGTCTCCCACATCCCAGCCCTGTGCCATAACCACCGGGCTATTGAGTGAGTCTGATCCCCAATAAAAACACAATTGCTATCCTCCAGCCAGCTCTAATTTTGTGGGTTTAGAATGGGGTGAGAAGGATATGAGAAAGTGAGAAAAAATTTCAGAAACTTTACTCTGACTAGCCTCCATTTATCTCCTCTCCTTTTTAAGACATCTCACCTGTTTTCCCCTCCATACTCTAGCCCTAGCAGTAGGGGCTTTGTTCAGACTCCCACTGACTTACAGGTGCAGTTGTCCATTGAGTCCCTCTTTGCGATCCATCAAGGGCATCCACTCTAGGCTCCCAGCTCCTCAGTCGTCACCTCTCTTGGGCAGAGACCAGAGTCTCTCTCCCTCCTGGGTTTTTTCTAGACTGCGCAATTCCTTGCCTACACTGTGATATCCATAGCAGGTCAGACTGCCTAAGTTGGCAAGTGTCTGCGTTTTGATTTCTCTTTGAAGGCTATGAACAACATAGTTGCCAGCAGTTATGAGTTGCCACACAGCTCTTTATAAGCAAGCACATTTATTCTTAAGATGAAAGCATTACCAAGAAAACATTAAGAAACAATAAAAGGGCCTATATGCATGCTAAAAGCTTACCTGTAGTCACCCATTAGTCTTATAGGGCCTCAGTAGGTCAAGTCCTTTCAACCCTGCCCAGGAAGGATTGGGGCCTCCCTAAAACAGAATATCCTGTTTGTTTTCTGGATCAGAAAGCAGGCCGAGTCAGTCCTTTCTTTGTCTGTTGGTTTGTGAAGAATCTAGTTTGAACCAGTTTTTGTGAGTATCTCCAGGTATTGATACCTCTCTGGAGGTGTTACAACCTGAATTAATTTGCCTAATCTCCCCCTACTGTTCTTCTTCCTGGAGGGTTGTGGTCACCTTTCCCCAGGGAATTACATATAATCCCTGGCCCACAAACTTAATACAGTAACACCTCCCAAAGATATTACAGGGAATTGCCATCTCTTGCCACCCACGCTTCAAGGGGGTGAACCAGATTCCGATATCCATACGCATGCTCAATAATACATCCCTCCCTGAACAGTGCCACTGACTCCAGTGGGACAAGCTGTGGAGTAAGGTGTGACTCACCTGGAGTAGGGCTGGCAGAATCTGGCTCTAAGGCTAGGTCTACACTAGGGAGAGGGGTTGACCTAAGATACGTAACTTCAGCGTAGATCGATCACTACCCGCGATCCGGTGGGTAGTTTAGACGTACCCTAAGTTATCAAACCAAAAATAGACCAATAGCACAACAAAACAAACTGGAAGGGGGATGCAGGGGCTGGGGGGAGAGAATGGCAAAGCTGAAACAAAAACAGCATAAAGCTGTAAGTGTAACACTCAAGGTTTGGAATCAGTTTTTGCTGGGCATAAAGTATAAGTTCTGCTAGCAGTTTTCTGTGGATTTTTGCCTTAAATGGCATGAGAGCTCAAATGAAACTTAAGCTTTATCCCACCTTTAGTGCAGTGCCTAATCAGTGTGGCATGCATGACAATGAAGGATGATAAACAGCTGTTGCATTTACTGTCATTTATTAAGGAACAATTCTCTCTCTTTTTCTCTCCTTATATAAAAACCTGTCTAAAGCTTTCTGTCAAATATCTCTCTAAATCCATTAGCTAGAGGAATTTTATTTCTTAAAGAACTTCTGAGACAGGGCAATGGTGGAGAATTTTAATACTCTGCAGGAGAAACAATGTGAGAACTCTGCATGTTAGCCAGGAGCCCTCGGCTGTTTTGCATATATTGTCCTATCCATTATCTTTAGAAAGAGACACTAATTGGACCCAGGCTTCCAAAAGCCCCAAAGCAATGAAATTTGCATACTTCGCTCAAAGTATTGTTAACATATAGTATGTGAAAGAAAGGTCAAATTTTGATAGTAGAGGGAAAATTGTAGTGCTGTACAAAACTTCACCTTACATTTGTATTCTATTCCTTAAGCAGCAAGTGGTGTAAGAGGTAGGGCTAAGTGTCTATCTTACAGCTGAATGCTACTTTTGGAGATCTCTCTTTTTTTTAAAAATAAAGAGAGAGTTAGGTTGCAGTTAATCATACAGTGAACCAAGTACAAGAGAGGAGTATTCTCCTGCCCTTCTGTACCCACAAGACCCAGAGTATATTGAACAGATTCTCAAAGCTAGACATGCACATTTACTTGTGCACATACATTTTCATGCAAACATTTGATGTGTGCATGCAGGTATATGCTTTCACACACAGCCACGTAGGCAACTAACTGGTCATGCACATGCACATCAGATCTTTTGAGTGTATAAACTGGTCCCGTGCAAATTTATGCAAACAAGTTTGGGTGCGTAACTTTGAAAATCCGTCCCTCAGTTATCTGCAGTATGGACCAAATTATCTGCCCCAGCTTCCATTTTTCTGTACACACTTTTACTTGTACAACTGTTTCCTCTCCCAAACTTCATTCATATATCTATTTATGTGCACCACCCAGGCACAGCTAGGAAACCAAATGCACAACAAGGACACACACATATTGGTCCTGTAAACACAAACTGGTTCATGCCCTCTTCCGTAAGCACAATCAGATACATACATCAGTGTGGACATGCAAACATTAATGCAGACCCGAGACTGGCTGAAGTTTGTTTGTTCCATATACTTGAAACAAACAGTATTTCAAAGACAGATTTACATTTTAAGTTATCAAAGACAGTAGCCTCCTGTCAATGTGTGAAAACAGATCACTACTGAATGGCTGAATCACAAAAGAGAGTCTCTTGAAGATCTGAATTGAAAGATATCTTTGCTAAACATTCAGTTAGATAACTGCAATCCTCAAGCTTGGCCAGATGTTTTATCAGAGTACAGTGTGTATTCAAAACACAATAGCTTATTGATAAGAAAAATCACATCTCTTGAAAGCTGATTCAATTCCAAATCCACTTATTCCCCCAAATAAATGTTCAAAACAAAATGATACAGTGTTCTCTTCAAAAGCTTCATGTAAACCCCAGTACTGGGGAAGGTTAAAATTACCCTCCGAAATCAGGAAACACAATCAGTGGGACCGGGGGAGCCCCCTCAATGCCAACTCAATGCCCCACCATACTGTAACTCATATTAGGCCTGACACACTCAGTACCCACAACACACTGTTGTCATAATATGTACCTAAACAGTGTCATGTAAGATATATGTAAACTGGTGACATGCTGGTCCCAAAATCATTGCGTGATGTATGTACAGTTTGTGTACAAAGAGTTATGTATTTGTGTTAGAAATATGTTCTTAAAATGTATATGGCATAAATCTAGGCTGCCCTAGACAAAGGAATGTGTATTTACCTGTCCAACTGGCTTGATTACTGGCAGAAGACAATGAAAGTGCATTTACATATACTGTAAACAGAGTGAATAAGCTAGAGCTTACAGAGCACATGAGGGGGCAGAGTCTGAACCCCGAGGCAGAGACAATGGACTTTGGGTAATATAAGGGGAGCAAACAGACAGACATTCTAGTTATCCATCACTTAGGGAACAAAGGGAACAGCATCCTTGGATTCTGTGAATGCTGAGTCCTCTGACCTGGAAAGCTGGTAACTTGATGTGAGTAAGAAAACTGCTTAGGCAATTATTGTAACTTGCTAAGATCAAGTTTTAGTCACTAAACCGTGTTTTTTATTTTGTTTTGTTTGTAACCAGACCTGTCTCTTTTTCTCTTGCTTAGTATCACTTAAATCTCTGTTCTTTATTAATAAGCTTGTTCTTGTTTTATTACAACACCATCTCAGTACTGTGTATTAAAGTGAAGTGAGAGTCTTCAGCTAACCTAACAGGCTGGCGTGCATTGTGTTTCTGTGAAGGCAGCAAATCTAAATTTCTGTGACTGTCCAGTGTTACTCCTTCTCTGGGGAACTCGGGAACTGGCGTTCACTGATTGTTACTGCCAGGCAAGGTTTAGATTGGCAGAGTCTTGAAGAGTTTGCTGGCAAAGCAGACAGGCTGGTGTGTTAAGGAGCTAACACACAGTTTTGTAGCAACTGAGCTCTCCCTCTTGCTAAGGCAGAGGGATAACACAGTGGCTCACAGTTCTGGGTGTCCTGAGCAGGACATCACAATCAGCCATCATTTAAAAAAAAAACAACTTTATAAATAAGAAAAACAATTATACTTAGCATTTATAGAGCAATGTATGTACAACACATTTGTCTGGAGTCTTAACAGGGCATGGATTTTTGCTATCTGGGTTTACTACCAGGATTTGGATGGAGTTTACTGCATTAACCTTTTTCTCAAAGATTCTTGGTAGTTTCTAGACTAAGTACCACAGAAATTTTCAGTATATTTTCACTAAAGTCAATATAATAAAAATTTTGAGCACAGTTCTATCCTCATTGCACTAATACATGTCCTGAGGCCAGAAGATGTTTCAGGGTTTAGGGCGTACAGGGCACTGAGACTGTCATGTGTGGTCTCTGCCTATGCCCTAGGGGCCAAAGTTTGACCTCAGATACATAAATGCAATTCTCACTCTTAGCTGCATCCCAGGTCAGAATATGGTCTTTATTATCATAAAATTTCCATCCAAAGGAACACATTTGTATTTTGTTTAAAGTGCATAAAGTGGGACTGAGAAAAAAAGCTGCAGTGTCATCGCTGACTTAAAAATACAAAACATGTAACTACTTCCACCTTCTATATATTCTACATGAATTGAAAATTACAGGCTTTTAGTGAACAGTGCCTTTCACATTTGCAGTGGAAGGACAATTATTTATAATTAACGGACATTCCAATCTTCTGGCATGCAATCTTACATGCTTAATGTAAATAGTATCTCAGTCTTCAGACAAAAAAAAATTGTAATTAAGACCATGAATGCTGACAATTCTTTTTATTTAACAAATTTATAAGCATTCCTCCTGCATGCCATTGTTTTAATAAGTATTCAGTACTCTGATTGGAATTACTTGAATTGCTTTCTTTTTTTCTTGTGTAGCACCTGCATCCTCTCACCATGGTAATGCTGAATTGCTGCTGACATTAGAAAAAAGTCAGATTACCATGGCAGCACACAAAACATCCTTATGTAGTCCCGAGCCCCTACAACTCTACGTTCAGATGTAAAAATTATTCTGCCCTTTTATAGTGAAACCAAAAGATTTTCCAGATTCCACAGTAACCTGGGATTCTCCTTCTTTTGTGGCTTAACGGATGTCTATTTCAATGGTGACTCTTGTAAGCTTCCTTTATTTTAAGCAAACCAGGAACACCTAGCAAAATATTTTCTTTCTTCTGCATTGTGAAACCAAGATTGTCTTGTCTCCTGGGTACAGAAAAAACTATAGATTTTAATTTGTTGGAAAAGAAATCAAAGCTAAGCAGCCATGAATTATTCAAAAAGGAAACACTAACAATGATAAAGGATATCAGAAGAAGATAACCTACTGTTTTTCCCAATAATATCTTGCAGGAAATGTTCATGTTGATTGTTGTTTTCTTTGGTTTTTTAAAAAAAACCAGACTCCTGAGTTGTGATCCATATTGTTTAGTGAAAGCATCACTATGCTTAAGCATTATTAGCTCATTGTATGGACTTTGGTGTTTTGAGTCAAGAACAAAAGCCAAGAAATTCTGACATAAGACTGCATTGTTACCTTATCCCCATTGAGCTTAGGCATTACAGCACAGTGGAGTAAGAAATTAATACCCATGGTTAGATCAGACCCACAGCTGTAAGAACTTTGAATACAGGAGCCCACACTATGTGCTGTACTAGACAAACAAGGCTGGGGCTAGGAGGGCAGCTATGTAGCATTTCCTGGTGTTTACAGATTTCTGACAACATGCTTATGTTATTTTAAAGGCGTTTTGTTTAATTTGCTTGGATATCATCATTTATATAGCTTCTGTTGCAACTGCTTCTTCCTGTAAGTCAAAGCAAGCGTGCTATTATTGTCTTTGTAGTTTCAGTTGGATGGCTATTGTCTTGGAAGATCATTGTTTACATTAGGGGTTCTCAACCCCCTCGGGCCACATGCGGCTCAATTAGCACACAGCTGTGGCCCAGCTCAGCTGTGTGCTAAAGGCAGGCCAGCATGCCGGGGTCCGCCAGGTTCCCAGCTGCCCGGGGCGGGAGTCCGGGGTCGGGGCAGTCGGCTGGCTCCGACCAGTGAGCTCGGGCAGCCGGCCTGCCCTGTGTGGTGGGGGGCTGGGACTCATGGCAGGGGTCCCAGGCAGGCAGCCAGCAGGCCCTGTACGGCGGGGGTCCAGGGTCGGGGTCTGGACTGCCGCTGCCCTGCCACCTGGCCCCTGCGGCCCAGGAAACACATTGTGGGCCGCATATGTAAACATCAACATTTCTTGTCCATTTTATCTCTTTGCTGAAAAGAAGTTAAAATGCTCCCTCCATTATCCATATAGCATGAAAAGAAGAATAACAAATGTGCAACAGGAGTGCATTTGTCTGGAACAACCAGACCATTTTTTGTTTTGACATCACAATTGTGTTTCCATAGACATGCACTGAGCTTGTTTGGGACCCAGTAAACACTCATTGTAGCAGCATATTTTTAGGGCAGTGGTTTTCAACCAGAGGTACGTGTATCCCTGAGGATACATCAGCTCATTTAGATAGTTGCCTAGTTTTACAACAGGCTACATAAAAAGCACTAGCAAAGTCAGTACAAACTAAAATTTCATACAGAGAATGACTTGTTTATTCTACTCTATATACTATACACTGAAATGTAAGTACAATATTTATATTTCAATTGATTTATTTTAGAATTATATGGTAAAAATGAGAAAGTCAGCAATTTTTCCAGTAACAGTGTGCTGTGACGCCACTGTCCTAGGGTAAGCCATGAGCTAATCATCTTGAAATGTTTTCCCTTCATCACCTCATCCAGTAATGGTTCTGGTTTATTTGGGAGTCTGAACATGTTAAAATCAGAGGTAACTGCTGCTTGTTTTTTGTTAGCTATTTCTCAAACATAAGACTCTCACCTGTTTAAATATTTCCTTTAGAAATTGCAGAAGCACCACTCTATAGTTAGGACTAAAAGCTTCCAGCCTCCAAAACAGCTTGTATCTTAGGCATTTATGTAACAAATAAGCTCTGCAGATAATGACACGGGCAGCACTGCATGGGTATTATTTATGTAAGGATGAACTGTGCTTCATGGAGCCCTCAGAAAACATTACAGGAATAAATATGTTTCCACAAACGTCGGCATTTGACCACGTACACATCTCAAATAAATAGAGTTCCCACTACCCACGAAATCATTGACTACTCACAAATGCTGTTCTGGAACCAAAGATAATTTAGTGATCTCAAGAAACCCATAGTTCACACTTTGTGCCAACTTCTGTTCACTATTCCTTCTAGTGGTTTATTTGAAAAAGGATGTGACTGTTTCAGACACCAAGACTAGTATTTCCATAAATTCTTCACAGACCCAAGTAGTCTTTCATGCTTCTTGGCATAGTTCACAATCTAAGTGAAGACAACATGACACATTGTTTCCAGAAGCCTTCTTTTTCAGATCTTATATTGTGACTAAGTAAGCCATCAGAAAGTTCTATAGGACTGCGATTTCTGTGGAGGTTAGTACTTTGCATTAGTAGCTCACAGAAAGTCTGCAGCAATACTGTGGCACAGAAACTACTGCAATGCAGAGTGCTCATCCTCTTATATCTCCCCTCTTTCCCAATTCCCAAATAAAACTAGCAGAATACTTGTGCTAATGGGAAGGGGAAACCACATGTGGAAGGAACCATAAGAGGCCAAAAGTAGTTACAATCACTTAAAGAGGCACTTGACATTTCAAATGTAAATGTATGTCTCTGTACTGAAAAAAAATCATTTGTTGCAAAGAAAAATTGTGAATTGGCAACTGGAATTATTCACAGAGTGAAATTCAGTTCTCTGCAGAGGGACATCATAAGATATACACACCATGCAAATCCAACAGAAGCCCTGCAAATATGGCATAAGTGGGACTACAGTAGCGTGGAGGTCTTGTGTTGGCAATCTACATGAGTGAATTTCACCCTAGCTGAACTTCCCAAGTGAATTGCAAGTGTAGGTCCATGTGTAACCCACACACCTCCTGGGTGTGGTGTTCTGTCCCATCTAGTGGCACTGAGACCACTTAGAGAGCAATTAATGAGTCTGCTCTACAGCCTTTGCTAACAGCCAGTTGGCTTTTAGCTCATGTGGTAGAGGCTCATGCACTAAGCTTCAGAGGTCCCAGGTTCGATCCCGCCCACTGACGACCGGGGTCTGTCAGCTTTACACATGCAGGACGCATTGCAGTAACCCAACCTGGCAGTGACAAAGATATGGACAATTGTAATGATGTCCACATCTGAAAGGAAAGATCCCAATCTGTAGCAATCACAGACAGCAAAATGACTCTGGACCACTGCTCCTAGCTGGACACCCAGAAGCAGCCGAGACAACAGAATCCCTCAAAAGAAACGATATCTCTACCATCTCCTCCAGATGCTTTTCCCATTCAACTAGCATCATCTGTGTCTTACCTAGTCTGAGTTTCAATCAGCTTGTTCTCATCCAAGCACCCTATTGCTCTGCAACTTTACCTATTTGTTTTCAGTTACCAGTTTTTTATTAAACAGAACAGTTTTTACATTTTGTTAAGTGACCTTCATGCTAACTAGCAATAACATTTTTTCCATCATGAACACTCTGGGCCCGTCAATGGAGTTACACCTATTTACAGCAGCTGAAGATATAAAGTTGTGACTTAACAGAGTCCCCATATCTTTGCACATAGAGGAATTTGGGTCAGCTACTGATGACGAGTGGGTTTCCTGTTCATAAAATATTCAACATATTTCAGAGCCTCTTAATTTAAATAAACACACACACACAATGCTTGGCAACACTCTAGTGAAGCAAAGCAGCTATAATCCAATACAATTTAAGCAGTTTATGGCTGCCTTATATCTTTAGGGCAGTAAAAAGCAGCCAGAGCACACCAGTGAATCTGGACCTTAAATTTAATAGGACATCTGTGAGGGTTTTTTTTGAAAGAAAGACCACATCACTGTCTAAATCATAGCTTTGGAATTACTTCTCTAAGGAATGGATCAAGTTTCAAAGTTTTCATATTTAGATTCCAAGAACTATACTTGAGCATGATTTTGGTTTGTTTAAAGTCACTGTACATTTAAGAGCTAAACAAAAATACCCCAAAACATATCAATTCCGCTACCACAGTGGTAATGCTGGCATTTGATGGTACTGTAATCCTGGGCTATTTAAAGAACACCATTTGTTATTTTAACAAAAGCCAGAGGGGTTCCTAGGTTTTTGAAGATGTTTGAAATTCTAGTTTTTCAAAGGCCTATATGGAAGAAGTTAATAATTAAACAAACTCATCTTTATATATTTACTTTCTCCCTAACAAGAATATGTAGCTGCCTTGCCAGAGGGATATATCTGACTAATTTGGACAAGCAGATAATTTCCATCTAATTGGGTAAAGGGAAATAGTTCTTGCATCGTAGGGCATGCTACTGAAGCAGGCTTTTGGAAATTCCTGCTGACTTTCTTTCCGTTAGTCATTCTGCGTCATAATGGCTTGCTCTATTGGCATCCAGTTCCATTCCACTGCTGCATGCCGTCCAGAAGGAGAGATGCAGTTGACTTTGTGGTGCATTCTTTAACATCGGAATGGAATGTTTTAAGATAATTACAAATGTGAAGTCACATTGTCTTACTGTATTAAATTTAAAAACAAATTATAGGTAAAACCTTAATAATTATATGGAGAGGAGGGAAACCCTGAAAAAGTTTACACAAAAATGAAAACAGTATCAAAATGATAAAACGCTTAATACCAAACAGAGCAGGACTTTACTAATTTGTCTTAGTACAGAGGGTGACCACATGGCACTTCCTGGCACAACAGGCCTTGAGTGACACTGGAGTGGTGAACAGGCCTTCTTCTGCCAGGACATTCACGCCAGCCCTTCCAGCTGGAATGCAAGCCTGCTCTTCCCAGCAGGAATCCCCCACAGCTTCTCTGCTGGGAAATCCTCTTCCCTCCCCCTAGTCCTCTCACTCTTCCCTTAGGTCCAGCTCTCCGGCCCTGGAGATAGTGGGCAAGCTCCTCCACTGCCCCCTGGCCTTCAGTCCTCTCCAGCAGAAGTCAGCAGGCAACTTCTTCTGCTGCACTCTGGCCTTCAGTCTTTCCCCAGGAACCATCTACAGCTTCCTTCCTGGACCTTCCACAGTCCACTGGTCTCTGGCAGCTCGCGCCTGCCCCGACTAACCCAGGCCACTACCACCTGCCTCTTTCCTGACTGACTCATTGCGTCTCCCGCTCCTCAGATTCTCCTTGATCCTTTATAGCCCCAGGTGATACCCTGTTCTACCCTCTTAATTGGCCAGATGGGAGGACCAGCTTTTCTGGCACAGGAAAGCTTGACCTGCATCACTTACAGGGGTCAGCCTCCCTGTGACATACTCCTTTTTAATTAATTTTAATTTGACAATAATACATTTAATGAGGGATGGCTTACTGCTTAGCTCTGATTCAATGGCCACTAAAAACTCTGCCATGTTAAAGCCAGCCCTTACAGGATAACGTGTACGTACTTAAAAATGCTGCATATTAGTTGGATTGAACCCCACTTAAACGGCCATGTATATTATTTTGTATTTCATTTTCCATTTACACTGGTGAAATGCTTAAGATGTTAACAAAGTTTTATGCTTCTGTTCAGCCTCCTCCTGATTGATTCATTCATGGACATAATGTTCTAGTGTTTTTTAAGATTCATGGTGTTTTTTTTTTAAATTGGTAATAAAAAAAGATCTCACTAACACCAGCATAAACTGAGAGTAATTTGACTGAAGTCTATGGAGTTATACTAGAGTAAAACTGGCTTAAAAGCGATTCAGTAGGATTACAGTACAGTAAAGCACCAATTGGGTCACAACCAGATTTCCACACATCTAGAAATCTTGGGGGAAACCTGAAGTCTAAAGCGCCTCATTGAAGTTATGTCTAAAAATAATGGCTGATTTTAAAAAACTGAATACGTAATTTAGTTCGAGGCCCCAAGTTTTACTGAGAGAGTAATACTCCAGGATATTAACTTCCAATGTTTTATTATTAACATTAAATAACCCAAACCATCAGCCGTCAGGGAGAATGTGAAAGCAATAGAAAAAGAAAATATGCTAATGACTAAGAGGGAATATGTCTTGAACATAAAAAGATGGCCCAAATCTATAGAAAAGATGCCCATTTCATTTGGCATTTAAAAAACTGAATGTAACTTTTATTCTTCTTCACTTTTAGTGAATCCAAAAACCCATATTTACTAATTGTGACTTTTTCTGTTGTTCTAGAATAGCAGAGCCAGAACATGTCTTACAGGATATTTTAATTTAAAATGAGGATGGCAGCGTCTTTATACCTACAGCTGCTTCAATAGAATGGCAATTTCCAATCCCTCATAATCTGAAGGTCTACCCTGTCGATTATTAAACTACCATTATACACTAAACATGCTATACTAGCAACAGGAGGTGAGAAGACCCCAATGACTGAGGAGGGGGGACCACCTGCCCCCAAAGATGGAAGGCGACAAGAGAGAAGGAGACATAGCGCGTTGGTGGTTAGGGTCTCCCTTTCTGAAGGGGATGGAGGCATCCATCTGCCAACATGACAATGTCCCGGGAGGCGTGCCGCCTGCCTGGAGTCCATGTCTGAGACATTACAGAAAGGCTGCCAAGGCTCATCTGTTCCTCTGACCACTACCCCATGCTGCTTATCTATGTGGACAATCATGAGACTGCCAGGTATGAGACTGAGCAGATCAGCAGTGACTACAGAGCTCTGGGAGTGAGGATGAAGGGGTTAGGAGCAATGTTCCCTCTAATTTTTTCCATCCATATGCAGAATAAATTTTATGATGTCCACCAATATGGAGATGGTATCTGGCGGGGGTGGGGCCGAGGGGTTCAGAGTGTGGGAGGCGGCTCAGGGCTGGGGCAGAGGGTTGAGGTGAGGGGGATGAGGGCTCCGGCTTGGGGTATAGGCTCTGGGGTGGGGCTGGGGATGAGGGGTCCAGGGTGCAGGAGGGGGCTCAGTGCTGGAGCAGAGGGTTGGGGTGCAGGAGGGTGAGGGCTCCAGCTGGGTTGAGGCAGAGGGTTGAGGTGTGTGTGTGGGGTGAGGGGTTTGGGGTGCAGGCTACCCTGGAGCTGCAGTGGGGAGAGAGAACTCCCCCCAGCCCTCTCTCTGCTGCAGCAGCCCCAGGACGGGGCTGGGGGAGAGGTGCAGCACCCTACACCTCACTCCTCTCCAGGCCCCTCTGGCTGCATGCCTGCACGGCTCTCCTCATCAGTGCGTGGCCCTTGATGGGTTCCTGTGTGGCTGCACAGGCACGCACCTTAGAGGGAACACAGGTTGGGGGTGCAGGTGTGTTCTTGTCCACACTCAACCGGAGAAAAAGGGCTCAGGCAGGGACATGCGCATCCTGGAGATACATATGTGGCTGTGCAAATGGTGTCAATGGCAGGGCTTCGGCTTCCTCAACCATGGGAAGCTGTTCCAGGAAGAAGGTCTGCTGGGAAGAGATGAGACCCACCTGACCAATACGGGGAGGAGCATCTTCGTGCACCAACTCGCCAACCTAGTGAGAAGGATTTTCAACTAGGTTGAAAGGGGACAGGTGACAAAAGGCCACAGGTAAATATAAAAAAAATGCAAACTTAACAGAAAGCTAGATGTCGTGGGGGACATGGAAAATCACAATAGAGTCATAGAAGCAATAAGAGGGAAATCCGTGGGGGAATCTGGAAAGGGTCTGATAAAGGAGTTCAGGAGAGCAGGCAGTTTCTCAAGGAGACAATATTAAATGCACAACTGCAAGCTATCCTGATGCAAAGAAAAGATAGGAAGAATGGTAAGAGGCCAGTATGGCTTCATCAGGAACTCCTTAATGACCTGAAAGTAAAAAAAGAATCCTACAAAAAGTGGAAACTTGGACAAATTGCTAGGAAGGAGTACAAAAGAACAGCACAAGCCTCTAGGGACAAAACCAGAAAGGCTAAGGCACAAAATGAGTCTGTCTGTCTCTCTCAGCAACAGAAGTTGGTCCAATAAAAGATATTACCTCACTCACTTTGCCTCTCTAACTATCACACATGACATTCTCATAAGCAAACTAGGGAAATGTGGTCTAGATGAACTTACTTTAAGGTGGATACACAACTCCTTGTAGCAGGGTGGTCACCCCGCTCCTGCCCGGAGGGGTTAAAAACAGCCCTGGGGAGGGCTGTAGCTGGGGAAAGGCAGATTGGGGAAGCAGTCTCAGCTATGGCCACACCCCAATCAGGGCCCAGCTGGCCCTTATAAGAGGGCAGTGGGCCAGGAGCAAGGAGTCTCTCTCTGTCTCTAGAGGGGGAAGGGCCTGGCTGCTGGGAAGCTGAACCAAGTACCTAAAGTGGAGCAGGGCTGGGGAAAGGCCAGATGAGCTGGGGAGCTCTGGCCTGGGAAACCCCCAGGCTGCAGGCCTTGTTAAGGGCTGAAAAGGTACTGGGGTTGCAATGGGGGCAGCAGATCCAAACCCTCCTTGCTGATGATGAGTGGCAATTATACTGCACTCCGCCCCAGTGAACGGGGGCTAGATGGTTACTGGCAGTAGCCAAAGACTGAGGTGAGGTGGAGCTAGGGGTTTGGGGGTTCCCCAGGGAGGGGAGACCCAGCGAGACTGGGGTACTGCAGGGGGCAGCACCCTGGCCTGAAAGGGGCACCGGAGTCCAGGGGAGATTTGGGACCCAGCAGGAAGTGGGACACTGGCCTGCAGAGGGCGCTCCTGGGTTGAAGAGCTAATTCCCAGGATGACGGACAGGAGGCGCTGCAGGGGTGAGTCGTTGCCCCGTGACAGTCCTGAAGGGTCAGTCCTAGGTTTGGTACTAGTCAATATTTTTATTAATGACCTGAAGCGTGCTTATAAAATTTGTAAATGACACCAAGCTGGGAGGGGTTGTAAAGCACTTTGGAAGACAGAGCTAGAATTCAAAACAAAGCGGAGAATTGGTCTGAATTGAACAATATGAAATTAAATAAAAGTGCAAAGTACTTAACTTTAGGAAAGAAAAAATCAAATGAACAATCATAAAATGGGGAATAAATTGCTAGGTGATAGTACTGCTGAAAAGGATCTGGGGGTTATATTAGTGAATCACAAATTGAACATGTCAACAATGTGATGCAAAAAAAGCTATTATAATTCTGGACCATATTAACAGGAGTGTTGTATGTAAAAGCACTGGTGAGGCCTCAGAAGGAGTACTGTGTCCAGTTCTGGGCACCACATTTTAAGAAACATGTGAAGAAATTGGAGACAGTCCAGAGGAGAATCACTAAAATTATAAAAGGTTTAGACAACCTGACCTATGAGGAAATGTTAAAAAAAAAAAAAACTGTCTAGTCTTGAGAAAAGAAGACTGAGGGGGCACCTGATAATTCTTCAAATGTGTTAAAGGCTGGTATAAAGAGGACTGTGATCAACTGTTCTCCGTGTCCACTGAAAGTAGGACAAGAAGTAATGGGCTTAATCTGCAGCAAGGGAGATTTAGGTTAAATATTAGGAAAAGCTTTCTAACTACAAGGGTAGTTAAGCTCTGGAATAGGCTTCCAAAGGAGGTTGCGCAATCCTCATCATTGGAGATTTTCAAGACCAATTTGCAGACACCTGTCAGGGACAGTCTAGGTTTACTTGGTCCTGTCTAAGTGCAGGGGGCTGGACCTGATGACTTCTTGAGGCCCCTTTCAGCCCTACATTTCTATAAAATAGACACTTTACAACAGAGAGGCATCTTGCTGAATTCTTGACTTTGCTACACTCTTGAATGAAGCTGGCTTAGCTTTCAGCTATATTAAATCTAATTAAAAATATCTTTATCATAACATTTCCCAAATAAAACACGCTGGCAAATACTCCCTTTAGCCCCATTATTTTTATATATAGGACACTGAAAAATTCATATCTTTCAGAGAGTTGATTCTCTGCTGTCAGCAGTATAGCTATTTGTACTGCAGTAGAAAACCAGGTCATTCTGTCAACAAAAGTATATAAGGCCTGATGGCCCTTGTTTCATTAGTCTGAGCAATGAGTACAATTTATTTGGATAGTTAGCAATATTAACAGTACAATGCATAGCTCAGTACAAGCCTAGCTCTCCAAAAACCTGATTAATCAGAAAGAATTACTATGCTGTCAGTGATTATTAATTAAATATCCCAGTTGGATTCCAGGCAGATAAACAGAAAATTCAAATCCAGATTTTCTTTTTCTTATTCAGGGTGTTTTGCTCTTCACCCACACAACCCAATTATATTCATATTTTCTGCATTTGTAAGTCTTGTGTCTCAACAATACTCTGCTAGTTGAATGAGTAATTACATCATTTTTCTGTCTCTCCACATCCTGCTATTTTCTTTTTCTCCATAAATAAATCTAGTATTCTCTCTTGCTACTGTCCTTTCCTAATTCGCCTGATCTAATTGATCATCCTAGCATCAAACGGCTTACATAGTAACTTATTCATTATATGGATTAGTCTTCTCAGGGGAAAAACTCCCCTATATTCCAAACCGCACTGGCTCTTTCTTGTTGAGATACATTACAGGGCCATGCTTTTTTTTTTTTTTAAATTAAATCTCTCCAGTGACTTTGATCTCCTTTCTCACAGCACACTTTTCATGATTTCAATCCGGATGTCCAGAATCATGTCATTCCCCTTGCTGAATGGTCTTAACATTTACATCTTTTGAAAGGTATCCGAGTTAGCAAAGTCCATATGTTGGATAAGATCTAATTAGGGTCTTATAACTGGAAACTTATTCCCATCCATTCAAATGCTATTCAACAATGCAGTATGCTGTTCCCCTTTTTCATAACCACATTCTTTGACAGTGATGTCATGGGGATCCTTGGCACACTAATTCTCCTTTCTTTTCTGCACAACTAGACATTGTTTCCATGTAGTGATTTCTTGTTGCTTCCATTTGCTCCCAAACTTAGAGCTTAAGTCTTGCTCCCAGGGGAACCAATGGGAGTTTTGCCAGGGACTTCAATGGGAGCAAGACTGGCCCCTTAGGGTACAGCTACATTGAAATAAAAGAGCAGAGCGGACAGGGGGCTGCGGACAGGGGAGTTTGAGAGGGAGAGCAAGAGATCTCGCTGCCGAACAGGCTACCAGGTGAGAGTACTAGCTATTGGTGTGAGTGAGTTTGCTCGACTGTTTGAATTTTAATTGTGATTCTGATTTCAGGTGACTTCAGTTTCAGTTACAGCTGCTGTGGCAGTTGGGACTGAGTGCCTGACTTTGTTCCCTTGATTGCCTTTGATTGGCCTTCCCCAGTGTGACTCACGAGGGGGTGGGACTGACCTAGGCAAGCAGGCTTTAAAAGCCAGAGGCAGAGGGACCAGGGGGCTTCAGACAGGGGAGTTTGAGACGGAGGCTTATGATGGTTAGGAAGACCCACAACACCTGTGCCAGCACTGCTTCTGTCTCCTCCACCTGCGCCTGTAGCCAGACAGAGCACCTGAGCATGGATGCTTCTACCCAGATTCTGGTGTGGTTTTGCAGGGACTGTAACTTCCACTTACTGATTTCCAGGCTGGGGGGGCATCCAATGTGAAAGGTGCCTGCTGGTGGAATCTCTCAGGCAGCAGGTGGGAGAGCTACAGGAGGAGGTGGCTAGGTTGAGGAGCATCTGAATCCACGAGCAATTCCTGGACCGTGTCCATGTGGAGACAGCTGAGGTAGCTGTCCCAGTACACAGGACTGCTGACACACCACTGGCTCAGGGTGGAGATGGCTCAGGGTGGACACTGGCAGCTGGTTACTTCTGGCAGTAGGCAGTGCTCCACCCCCTGCTCCGAACCCTCCCACCGTAGTAATAGGTAACCGTTATGCTCTTCTTGATACAGGAGAGAAGGAATCACCCCCTACAGTAAAGGAGGAGAAGTCTCATACCCCTAAGGCTGGGAGGTCTGCTGCCACCACTGTGAATAAGAAACGTAAAGTACTGGTGGTTGGGGACTCTCTGCTGAGGGGGACGGAGGCGCCCATCTGTCGCCCTGACATTTCATCTTGGGAGGTATGCTGCCTGCCGGGGGCCTGTATCTGAAATGTTAGAGGCATTGTCGAGGATTATCCAGCCCTCTGACTACTACCCCATGCTACTCATCCATGTGGGCACAAATGATACTGCGAGGTGTGACACTGAGCGGATCAAGAGTGACTACAGGGCTCTGGGAGTATGGGTGAAGGAGTCTGGAGCGCAGGTGGTATTCTCTTCGATTCTTCCTATCAAAGGAAGCCCGAGCAGAGACAGATGCATCATGGAGGTGAATGCCTGGCTGCGAAGATGGTGTCGCCAGGAGGGCTTTGGCTTCCTCGACCACGGGATGCTATTGGAGGAAGGACTGCTAGGCAGAGATGGCATTCACCTTTCAAGGAGGGGAAAGACCCTATTTGGACACAGACTGGCTAACCTAGTGAGGAGGGCTTTAAACTAGGTTCGACGGGGACAGGTGAGCAAAGCCCACAGGTAAGTGGGGAACATGGAGACCTGGGAGATGGGTCGGAAACAATAGGGAGCGTGGGCTGTAATGGCAGAGAGAAAGGAGGGTCAGGGCAAAACTGGGAGGCAAGATCAAACCAGTATCTTAGATGCCTATATACAAATGCGAGAAGTATGGGTAATAAGCAGGAAGAACTGGAAGTGCTAATAAATAAATACAAGTATGACATTGTTGGCATCACTGAAACTTGGTGGGATAATACACGATTGGAATGTTGGTGTGGATGGGTACAGCTTGCTCAGGAAGGATAGACAGGGGGAAAAAAGGAGGAGGTGTTGTCTTATATATTAAATGTACACACTTGGACTGAGGTGGAGATGGACATAGGAGACGGAAGTGTTGAGAGTCTCTGGGTTAAGCTAAAAGGGGTAAAAAACAAGGGTGATGTCATGCTAGGAGTCTACTACAGGCCATCTAACCAGGTGGAAGAGGTGGATGAGGCTTTTTTTAAACAACTAATAAAATCATCCAAAGCCCAAGATTTGGTGGTGATGGGGGACTTCAACTATCCAGATATATGTTGGGGAAAATAACACAGTGGGGCACAGACTATCCAATAAGTTCTTGGACTGCATTGCAGACAACTTTTTATTTCAGAAGGTTGAAAAAGATACTGGGGGAAAGCTGTTCTAGACTTGATTTTAACAAATAGGGAGGAACTCGTTGAGAATTTGAAAGTAGAAGGCAGCTTGGGTGAAAGTGATCATGAAATCATAGTTTGCAATTCTAAGGAAGGGTAGAAGGGAGTACAGCAAAATAGAGACAATGGATTTCAGGAAGGCAGATTTTGGCAAGCTCAGACAGCTGATAGGTAAGGTCGCATGGGAATCAAGACTGAGGGGAAAAACAACTGAGGAGAGTTGGCAGTTTTTTTAAAGGGACACTATTAAGGGACCAAAAGCAAGCTATTCCGCTGGGTAGGAAAGATAGAAAATGTGGCAAAAGACCACCTTGGCTTAACCACGAGATCTTGCATGATCTAAAAAATGAATATAGGTAAACAACACAGGAATGCAGGGGCAAGATTAGAAAGGCAAAGGCACAAAATGAGCTCAAACTCGCTACAGGAATAAAGTGAAACAAGAAGACTTTTTATCAATACATTAGAAGCAAGAGGAAGACCAAGGACAGGGTAGGCCCACTGCTCAGTGAGGAGGGAGAAACAGTAACAGGAAACTTGGAAATGGCAGAGATGTTTAATGACTTGTTTGTTTCGGTCTTCACCGAGAAGTCTGAAGGAATGCCTACCATAGTGAATGCTAATGGGAAGGGGGTAGGTTTAGAAGATAAAATAAAAAAAGAACAAGTTAAAAATCACTTAGAAAAGTTAGATGCCTGCAAGTCACCAGGGCCTGATGAAATGCATCCTAGAATACTCAAGGAGCTAATAGAGGAGGTATCTGAGCCTCTAGCTATTATCTTTGGAAAATCATGGGAGAAGGGAGAGATTCCAGAAGACTGGAAAAGGGCAAATATAGTGCCCATCTATAAAAAGGGAAATAAAAACAACCCAGGAAACTACAGACCAGTTAGTTTAACTTCTGTGCCAGGGAAGATAATGGAGCAAGTAATTAAGGAAATCATCTGCAAACACTTGGAAGGTGGTAAGGTGATAGGGAATAGCCAGCATGGATTTGTAAAGAACAAATCATGTCAAACCAATCTGATAGCTTTCTTTGATAGGATAACAAGACTTGTGGATAAGGGAGAAGCGGTGGATGTGGTATACCTAGACTTTAGTAAGGCATTTGATACGGTCTCACATGATATTCTTATCGATAAACTAGGCAAATACAATTTAGATGGGGCTACTATAAGGTGGGTGCATACCTGGCTGGATAACCGTACTCAGAGAGTAGTTATTAATGGTTCCCAATCCTGCTGGAAAGGTATAACAAGTGGGCTTCTGCAGGGGTTTGTTTTGGGACGGGCTCTGTTCAATATCTTCATCAACGACTTAGATATTGGCATAGAAAGTACGCTTATTAAGTTTGCAGATGATACCAAACTGGGAGGGATTGCAACTGCTTTGGAGGACAGGGTCATAATTCAAAATGATCTGGACAAATTGGAGAAATGGTCTGAGTTAAACAGGATGAAGTTTAACAAAGACAAATGCAAAGTGCTCCACTTAAGAAGGAAAAATCAGCTTCACACATACAGAATGCAAAGAGACTGTCTAGGAAGGAGTACGGTAGAAAGGGATCTAAGGGTTATAGTGGACCACAAGCTAAATATGAGTTAACAGTGTGATGCTGTTGCAAAAAAAGCAAACATGATTCTGGGATGCATTAACAGGTGTGTTGTGAGCAAGACACGAGAAGTCATTCTTCCACTCTACTCTGTGCTGGTTAGGCCTCAACTGGAGTATTGTCCAGTTCTGGGCACAGCATTTCAAGAAAGATGTGGAGAAATTGGAGAGGGTCCACAGAAGAGCAACAAGAATGATTAAGAACATGACCTATGAAGGAAGGCTGAAAGAATTGGGTTTGTTTAGTTTGAAAAAGAGAAGACTGAGAGGGGACATGATAGCAGTTTTCAGGTATCTAAAAGGGTGTCATAAGGAGGAGGGAGAAAACTTGTTCACCTTAGCCTCTAAGGATCGAACAAGAAGCAATGGGCTTAAACTGCAGCAAGGGAGGTTTAGGTTGGACATTAGGAAAAAGTTCCTAACTGTCAGGGTGGTTAAACACTGGAATAAATTGCCTAGGGAGATTGTGGAATCTCCATCTCTGGAGATATTTAAGAGTAGGTTAGAAAAATGTCTATCAGGGATGGTCTAGACAGTATTTGGTCCTGCCATGAGGGCAGGGGACTGGACTCGATGACCTCTCGCGGTCCCTTCCAGTCCTAGAATCTATGAATCTATGGGGAAAAAAACCCGTGGCTAAGGTTGCCAACCCTCCTGGAGCCTCCAGGAATTAAAGCCCAATCTTTAATCAAAGATTGTCATGTGATGAAACCTCCAGGAATGTGTCCAACTGAAATTGGCAACCCTACAGCCGTGGCATGGCCGCAGTTGGCTCAGGTCAGGTGACTCGGGCTCACAGGGTTTGGGCTTCAGGGCTAAAAATATTGTAGTGTAGATGTTTGGGTTTGGGCTGGAGCCTGGGCTCTGGGACCCTTGTTCAGGCTCCAGCCCCAGCCCAAATGTCTACACAGCAATTTAACAGCCCCGCAGCACAAGCCCCATGAGCACAAGTCAGCTGATTCAGGCCAGCCATAGGTGTCTAATTGCTGTCTAGACGTACCCTTAGTGTCCTATATTTTACCTTAACAATTTTCAGCATCTGCCCGAAGTACTGAGCAATGCACTTTTCACCTAAAATCAAGAAAACACAGGAGTCCAAATCTATCAATTTTATATCAAGTACAATATGACAAAAGCATGCTTCTTTTATTGCAATATAGATATACCCAAAGGGTCTGAACATCAGCTACGCAGTCCATCTCCACTTAAAGCTAGAGAGGTGAGTATTTCTTAGGAGCAAGTTTGTGTACCTAGTTTGGGTCCCTAAATTATTCAAAATGCCCTTAATTAAAAAGTCATTGGAGAATAAAGTCCTAATGAATTTTAAGAAATTAGGCTGTCTCTACTACCAGACCTAGCGGTGTGATCCCCCTGCCCATGTACGTGTACTCATGGGAGCTCCATGACAGCAATCACAAATAGTAGTGTAGTCATGGTAGCACGGGCAGCACCAGCAGAGGTGCAGCTGAGCTGTGACCAACATGTACCTCCATTTTCAGGCAGGTTTGTACTTGGCATAGCTCACACATCCCTCTGCTGCCACTGCCAGTGCAGCCATGGTAGCACTGGCAATTTATATTCGCACTAGCTCTCATTGAGCTACCCCGAGTATGTGTATAGAAGCAGGGGAATCACACCCCTCCCTTGTAGTGTAGACATAGCCTTAGTCATGGGAAAAGTTTAAGGCAAAAAGTGGTGGGTTGGTAGGTATGGAAATAAAGACAATAAAAGAAGTGCTGTCTCTTACTGATGGAACTTTCTGTATCATGCTGTTCTTCAAAACAAACAATGCATATAATATGTGATATATTCTATGCATGAGTCAGTAGCAGCTCAGACGGTTGTACCACTGTGATAGCGACGGGTTTGAGTCTATTCCCTAGCCAGTAATACTTAGAAAGATCAACAGCTGTTCAGAGAGATTTAGAGATTTCCAATAAAATCCTCTGTCTCAATACGATCAGTGTTAGAACCAGAGGAACTAGGCCAATTCAGCCTGGGTGTAAACTCCACTGAAGATAATAAAGTTGCACCAGAGCTGAATTGAGTCCACTATAGCCGTTGCCCACCCCCTCAACTGTTTGTCACTGTCAAACTCTCTACTGTTCTCCAAAAATGGGATCTCAGAGAGGAAGACTGTTTGGGCTGCAACTTCTTCTTTTTTTTTTTTTTTTTTTTTAATTAGTGCTACAAGAGCTCTTGATATTTTTCTTTTAGCATATTTTCTGCAGAGAAAGCAGAAACTATTATTGTTCAACACTAATATAAACTTGCTTTCTCAGCTTAGCAACTACTGGCATTTTGCAGAAGGCTCCTTCTAATGCCTCTACGTCTGCCAAAATGGCTTGGAAACTTGCCTTGGATCTTTATTGCTAATAGCTGTATCAAGGTTAAAGTTTAATTTACCAATTGTTGATTTGGGGAGCTTTGCTACCATGATTGTCTTTGGGAAGTTCTGGTGTTGGATAGCTCCCCAACGACACTGACTGCTGGAATCATTTAAAGTATTGTTTAGTTTTCCTTGTGATTTTCCCTGTTCTCATGACAGATGAGGCTATATTATTATTTAATACGCATACAAAAGTCACACCCAGATGGCCCAGCCAGGATCAGGACTCCATTGTGGACTATACAAAACATACGTGCAGGCACAGTATCTGCCTGAGGTGCTCAGAATCTAGCAATCTCTGAACTTTGCTTCCAAACTCTGTTTAATTACTCTCTCCAGAATGGCATCATTAATATTCCAGGAAAGACCCATTTAATGTGTAGCACTGCCCTTCTTTTAGGAGCACAGAAAGATTCTTGTTCTCATGAACTGACATAATAAAAAAATAAATAACTACAAATCCAGAGATCCCCCTTGTTCTTTGTTGGTTTTCAGGAATATCAAAGCATTAGGCATTTGTCACTGTCATCTGTTTAGCCATGAGTTTACATCAGAGATGCCAAATAAAAAGAAAAATTGCCTACACAGCAAACTCCAGACAAGGTGATCTCATAGTCAAAACATTCTTACCCTAGGGGCAGCTCTACTGGCTCCCACTCTTACGGAAGTCTGAATTTTCTAGACACACATGGCAGTGGATTGATCTGACATGAAGTGGTCATAAGCAGCAGCAGATTGTGCCACAAGGAGGAAAAAGGAGTTGTTTCTTCATAGAACTCTCTCCTTCCCTTAAACTGTGCTGTGGAACCATCACTAATGGAGTGCTGACTTGCTCAGTGCTGTATAGAACAGACCATATGGAAGGGAACAGAAAGGCCAAGACAGCCACACCAGGATTATTACAGGAAAAGGCATCTTCTAACCATTCAGCTTTCAACAGTGATTTGAAAGATTCCAAGTAATTTCTGCAGCCAGGCTTTTACTGAATACATTGATCCCATTGTTTGTACTGCCCCATTGACAATGGGTGCTAATATCTCCCATTAGTGTGTGCAGTAATGTTTCCCATTCATGCTGTATTTTTCAAGGTCAGTTACTCTCCACGAGGCTGAACACAGCAGAACAGAAAACAAACAAAACTATTAAGAGTGTCTATAATGTACTCTGTATTATCCCATGGAGATACAATTTAGCTCTCATGACAGCAGGAGAAAAAATCCCCACAATACCATAAAGGCAGAAAAGCCTCATGTGCTCCCAGCAAACCAAGGGCTTATTCAGCTATGGAAGTGATCTGTGAGAGTGCATGTGCTTCCTGAGTGAGTCAGAATTAGGGAAGTGGTTGCAGTTGATACCCATCAGCCCACAAGCCTGCTGTGGCTGTGAGTGAGAACCAACGAGCAGTGTACTGCAGAGCACATCTGTTTCAACAGAGATTACCTAGGCCCTGCTTTTCAAAATTATTAGAACAAAGCTTCAATACAACCTTCATTTCCACAAAAGGAGATAGATCAAAAGAGTTACATTGAAAGAAAAGAAGATTAAACTACAGTACAAATTTGGGACATAGCAGGACTAGAGTGATTTCACATCATCACCAACTCCTACTTTACAGGCAGCATATGAATCATAATGTCACTCAGCCAAAAGTCTTAAAAGTATCAGCAAATGCCTCCAATACAGAGATGAGCATACCAGTGAGGATGTGGAGAAGATGCTGCCAGGAAATAGGGTGACAGGAGAAATGTTCCTAATGGAATATGAACAGATTGCCAGGGAGTATTACTTAATACTTTAGGGTTTGTTTGTTTTTTGGAGACTTAAATCTTTTGCAAAAGTAAATCCAAACAGCACTAAGACATTCTTTAATTCAGCAGCAGGGGCTGAAATATTCATCTAGAAGAGTCCCCCAAAGAATAAGGAGATGTGTTAAGGGCAGAAAAGTAAATGTTGCTGTACTTTCCTCCTGTACCATCAGCCAACCAGCCACTACCCACTCTTTTTTCTTGTGGCGACAAACCAGAATACTCATTTTCAATCTACACAATTTTTTTTCAATCCTTTTTACAAAATGCTTAACACATTCCAAACCCCTCCATTCCTCCTTAGTGTCTGCATGGTACACATTAGTGTTGTCTGGCACTTCCATGCTTTTACACATTCAAAGGGCTATGCAAATAACTAAATTTAGCTGTTGGGGCCAGATTCCGATGTGCATTCCTGCAGGAGTGCACAAATAGAGGCATGTGGGGTGAGGGCACAGACAACCATCCCCATCCTTGTGCAGGGCCAGCCATATCTTGAGCTCTGTGGGGCAAATCAAGTGCCCACGTCTACAGGTGCAGAGGTCCCGGTGGCCGTGTGGTTCCTCTGTACAAGGGACTGGACACAGTGTGCGTGCAACTTCTGTGAAACACAGAGCTCCCCGCATGTCTGTGCTGCAGGGACTCTTCCCCAGGATGAGGGGGTGCTCAGCGTTTGCCGGAGTGCTGCCACAGGGCTATAGTAGCTCTGCAGCCACTCCATGGCCTGGCCAGGAAGATTCTTCCTCCTCCTTCCATGGTTGGCGGAAGTTTTTCCTCACAAGTGCCAGGGTGTGTGACAGCACCGCTGGCAGCACTATCCATTTCAACAGGAGCACGACTGCACAGGGCCCTGCCCCACTTACACATTGACTGAAGGAGCATCCAGCGTCCTCTTGAAAAAGGTTGTTACCGTTATGTGCACTGGCAGAATACCTCTAGCCGTTACCACTCCCGCATCTCCCCTCTAGCCCAGACTGTAGCAGTAGCTAGTGAGGCCATAACATAACAGCCCCATGCGTTCAGAATGTTTTAATGTTCTTCACTCAGCCATTTAAAGGGAGATAACCAAATGGAAAGAAAATAATCAGAGCTGTGGTTTGTTTCATTGCTAATAATCAGGCACAGCGTGGCTCATCGCTATGTTTCAGTTGTAGCAGTCCTTATTATCAACATTAAAATTTATAGCAGTCACTTCAATTTTATTACATAAATTGTAGCGAATAAAAGGAAGAATTAACAACTGTCTCCGGTGTTAATCTAGTCATTTAAATTACATTACATTAAAAAACCTTTTTTCCCATATCTTGTACTAAATAATGCAGGCATGTATAATTACACAGCTGCATTTCTATTTTTAGGCTTTGAGTGGTTTATAAATCACCCATCCTATGCATCATGGATTGCAGACCTGCAACAAGAATACAGCTATACGCTCAGGCATAATACACTCCCAATTTATTATCCACGATGAGTGCACGCACACAGGTCTGCATGCATGCACATACAGCTGTTTTCATACAAGAGGGCCTACTCTCATATTTGAATTATATTATTTTCACATTCCCAGCCAGCCTCTGCAAGTAAGAAATGCTGCTTGTCTGATGTAAGAAAATTACCAGTATAAATAAATGTTTGCTAATATTTCAATACTGAGACTACAATAAAAATTAATTGACGGCAGAAATTAATGGCTTATTTTTCAGAGGGTTCTGCAGGAACTCGGCACCCTGGAAAATCAGGCCTTCCTTAACCAATTTGCTCCAGATTTACATTATTTTATCTATTAAACATGAGAAGACATTGAGATATGGGGATCCACATATCCCTACTTCAGGCCCTTCACAAATGTCACATTTAATTGCTATTGGGAAATATCTATGGGTAAGAAGGGAACACTTGAAGGCCTGCATGAATAAAAGCTATGGACTGCTTCCTCATTGGATGGCATGTTAGGACTTCAGGTGGTTTAGATGTATCATTAGTTTTGTGCCGTAGTTTCCATCTGTGTTCCATCAGCACCGCAGAATGATCTGCCAGGGTTGGGGACGTAACACAGGAGGTGACTTGTGAACATTTATAGAGTGTCTTTTGCAACTTCTTTAGGAAGCCAACTTTAAAGACCCCCCCCCCATAATGCTGCCCAAATTGTGCACGAATATTATAATTTGTTGCCAAAACTTTGATAGTAAGTAGTGTTTGATATTTAGGCAGAAAGAAAGATTTAGAAGATAAGTGCCACTGAAGAAAATACAGCTTCATTTGTTTCCAGAGCTGGGTAGAAAATGGTGAGTTCTGTTCTGCAGAAGACTTCGCGATTTCAAAATTTAGTTTTGCTCTGATTTGGAATGAAAACCAAAAATTCAAAAGTTCTCCACAAAACAGCTGCCTGGAGCCTTAGCAGCCCACCATATGGGAAGCTAAGCAAGTTGGGGAGCCTGGAAGCCCTGTGAGCCCAGACTCCAGGACAGTCCACCCAGCAGGCTGCCCCAGAGCTGGGGACCCTGGTGGCTCCAGGTCTGAGGCAACCCACCTGGAGAGTTTCCCTGAGCCATGGCTGCAGAGGAGCTGCAAATTTAGGAGCATAGGAGCTTTTGGGCTCTGGGTCAGCTCAGCAGGTGTGCTGCCAAGAAGCCAGGAACCTGGAAGCCTAGGCACCCCACCATCCTGCCGGGGCGGGGAGCAGGGGGAATCAAAACCTGCTTTTCATCCACGTTGACATGGTCCCATGAAAGAGTTAGATTTAATGAATCACTAAATTCTGACCACAAAAAAAAAAGTTTCCTCAAATTTTTTCCAACCAGCTCTGTTTCGATGTGACACTTTCCAAGCTACTTATATATACATCTAGCACACCTCACCTCCACTCACTGCAAGTTTCTTCAAACACGCAAACTGCACTTAGGTCTCAATCCTGCACTTGCAGCCCACCGTCTTTCCATTTTTAATAATCTAGACTACAAAGTTAAAAGAAAATGCTGCTCCTTCCAATTCAAATACAATCATCAGGTCTTTAATTCTGATGTGGAACGGAATTAACTCTTTCTCAACAAGAAAATGCCGTTTCTAAGATGACAACTTCTCATATGTGTACAGAACAAGTTCCTAGCTTGGTGCTGCATTTTCATGTACAAAAGAGAGATAAGGAGATGCTCCATGCCCCCAAGTCCTGTTAGCAAAGATGACTTCTAACAGCCTAGCCTGTCCTCAGGAACTTTTTAAATTGAACCACTGTATTTCCTATATACAAATAAGTACCATCAGTGCAGTTCTATGGAACAGACCTGAAGTATTTCAGATCTTTTGTTGAAGATGATGAACCATTTTTTGTAAGCAGAACAGCTGCATTGATTTTATTGTATACTAGTGAAATTTAGAGAGCAGGAAAATAACAAACAATATTTCATTCAAATTCCTGAAGGTTTTTTATGTTCTCCAGTGTATCCAGTATTTTTATTATTAATCTTTCCAATAATACTTAAGTTTTTGACTTCAATGTGAAATGGAGCTTGTAACTCCACCACTTAAAGAAAAGATCAATTTTCCCTGGATTTGGTGCAACAACTGCAGTCAGCCATCTGTGAGCCTTAAAAGAGAAACATTCGGTTTGCAATGTTGCTAATCACATTGCTTTCCTGGGGTCTTTCAGAGCATCTTGTTGGTGTAATCAGATTCAATAAAACAACATTCAATGGTTGTGTTTTATTGGGCCTTGCAGCTGATTAAATTGATGAACTATCACCAACCTCTCAGCTTTGCTTGGTATATTTCTGTTAGGGGGATATTTACGTTATCAGGTTTGGGTTGGGTTGGTTTTTTTAATATGGTCAGATATGTTTTATGGTGTCTGATGACGCATAGACCATGACTTGAAGCAGTGGCAATTCCTTCTGGTAAATGTAAGGTATATGAAAAACATAGTACAGTGTATTCTAGAAAAAGCTGTTACACAGCCTTATATCTCGATGCCTGTAGTCCACTGCCGGAAGAGATTCTGCATAGCAGGGTGGGTAGAAGATTGCATACAACAAATGCAATCTAAGCCTGTAGACTAGCACGTACAGATGTACTAATATCTGCATACAGCTTAGACTAGATTGTGAATAGCCCCAGGAGCGCCGCAAGCTTTTCTGCAGCCCTAGGCGGCAGAAGGTCCCACCACGAAATGCCACCCCCCACAGAGGCGGCGGAAGGTCCCGCCGCCAAAATACCGCCACGGTTGCCGCCCCCCAAATTGTCATGCCATAGGCGACCGCCTAGGTCGCCTAATGGGTTGCGCCGGCCCTGAATAGCCCTGTGTGGGTATGCAAGGTGGAGTCTCCACCTCCAAAAAAGACACCTCCTGCACTCTCTCACACAAGCCCTTTGTTCAGGAGCTACCCTTAAAGAGAATAAGGACTGCTTGGGACCCTAAAGAGCACAGGGTTTGGCTTAGGATGACCAGATAGCCAATGTGAAAAATTGGGACGGGGGTAGGGGAGTAATAGGAGCCTATATAAGACAATGCCCTGAATATCGGGACTGTCCCTATAAAATCGGGACATTTGGTCACCCTAGTTCGGCTGCAGCCATAACCACTATTTCCTCACATCATCCAGGAGAGCTGATCTGGTATTGAAGTTCACTTGCATTGGTTTCATTACAGATGGGTGAAGGAAGAATAATTTAAATTCTATGGGGGAATCTGGGAAAAATCTCTACTGGGATAAACACAGGCTGAGAGGGAACTCACAGGATGTCACAGGGAAACATCATGCTTTTTTGATCCAATACCCACATGTTGTGGACCTCCTTATAAATGAACTCAGGCACAAGCTGTGTCTGCACTACAAAGGTTGTTTGATGTAAGTTATGTTGGCTTACAGCCACTGAAGTTGGTATCTCCCTCGGTTGCATGCACACTTGGCTTCTTGCATCATTGCTATGCATCCTCACTTAGACTGGTTGTATCAATAGAAAATGTGGTGCTCTTTAGGCAGGTATGCAAGTGTGCCCTGAATTGTCATTTGGTGAAATGCCTTGTGGGACATTTTCACACTATTTTGGGGGATAACAGCAATTTGCCCAAGGATTTCTGAGAACTAAGAGTCAAGTTCCCACAAGCCCACTTTCTCCATCCCATAATGCTTATTCCATTCCTAATTTTCACACAGTTTGAAAAATTCCCCCAGTTCTTTGTGCCATTTTCCAGTCTCTGCCATGTCTCAGGAAACATGGACCCTGCACAACTCAGCAGAATTCTCATTACCATTGCTAATACAGGACACACGATGCTCCTGTATCTGCAGACCTTCAACTGCCACTAAAACCAGGGGGGATGAAGATGAGATGCTTGAGATTGATGAATGGATGATGAACACAGCGAATAAAAGTGTCAGGTTGTTGCTAGCATTCACGGAGCACCACACAATGGATAGGGGCTGCTTAGACTGAGAAGCGAGCACAGACTAGGGGGAGCTCATTGAAATGCAGGTTCAGGATGACGAGCAGTGGCTGCAGAACTTTCAGATGTGAAAGGCCCCATTCCTGGATCTGTGCGCTGAGCTCACCGCAGCCTTCCAGGACAGGGATACCAGCATGGGAGAAGCAAAAGCGAGTGGCAATTGCATTGTGGAAGCTTACAATGCCGGATTGCTATCAGTCAGTGGGAAATCAGTTTGCAGTTGGAAAATTCACAGTGGGGGCTGTTGTCACCCATATGTGCAAGGCCTTTAAGCATCTCCTGCTGCACAGGACTGTGAATCTCAGCAATGTGCAGGAAATTGTAGATTGATAGATTTGAAGCAATGGGCTTCCCGAACTGTGGTGAGGTGACAGAGTGGATGCATATCTCTGTTCTGACACTTGCCAGTGAGTACATCAACAGAAAGGGGTACTTTTCTATTGTTATGCAAGTACTAGTGGATCACCAGAAATGCTTCACTGACATCAACATGGGCTGGTCAGGCAAGGTGCATGGGGCTCGCATCTTTAAGAATAAAGAACTTTTCCAAAAATTGCAAGCAGGGACATTCTTCCCTGACTAGCCCATTCAGACTGGTGATGTTGAAATGCCAGTAGTGACTTTGCAGGACTTACGCTACCCTTTGTTCATGAAACCAAACACTAGGCACCTTGACTGAACGAAGGAAAGATTCAACTACCAACTGAGCAGGTGTAGGACGACTGCTGAATGTGTGCTTGGTAGACTCACCGCTTGCTGGTGATATATAGCAACTAGACTGGATCTCAGCAGGGCAAACATTCCTATCATTATTGCTTCATGTTGTGTATTGTATAATATTTATGAACCGAAGGGGGAAAGGCTACCAGCAGGATGGAGGGGTGAGGTGGATCAGCCATCTGCTCAATTTGAACAATCCGAGACAATTAATATTAGAAAAGCAAACCATGGAGCTATACAGTTGAGGGAGGCCTTAAAAGATCATTTTAACAGTGTGCAAATGAACAGGAAACAAAGTTAAGTTAAAATGCAAACAAACAAGCTAAAAACATTTTAGTAACACTGTATGAGGGTGAGCTATACCTATAAAAACCAGGTAAAACAATAACTATACATGTTTATGTATTAAAAAACATATTGCAGTGTTTCATCCCTGGTAAAAATAAACAGTGCACTGTGTTTGCTGGCTGACCCCGTGGTTATCATATGTCATTGTAGGTGTAATCATGTTTCTCCTTGTTTTCCCCTGGCATAAAGAAGTAGCTGTAAGGCTTCATGCCATGCTGCCACCAGTTATGCTAGCGGGTATTGGGAGCAGGCAGCATGGAATTTTCCCATGAATTGGAAAGTTTCTGCGTACAAGATCTTAGGGTATTTAGCTCAATAATTTTCTGAAACATGCATTTGTTGCATAAGCAAAGCTCTATAGCTTCCCAATACACCTCTCTGTCCCTTTGCCTCTCCCTCCAGCAATTGATCTCTCCATTCCTGGTCCTTCACCAGTTCCTGAGTTCCTGGTCAGTAGCTGCAGAGGACTGGAGGATCTCAGAGAACACGTTCTCCCTGGTCTGCTCCTTTATTTGCCTGATGTGGGTTAGGTGTTTAGCAGACGTGGAAGGGACACCTCTCAAGGCCAGGCCACTATGGCTGATAAAAACAGACAGATACTGTCACACTCTGGGGTGTAATCCAGACCAGTGACGAGTTGTGTCACTGCCTGCTCTGTAGCCCTGGGTGTCTGAAATGCCCTGCTGCTGTGGGCCACAGCCTGGGATGCTCACAGCCAGCCTATCACCATGCAGGTCACACCTTGAGTCTCTGTGTGCTAGACAGTTCTGGTTCAGCAGCTCTGACCCCAGCAGCCTGTCTGCAGCCCCACTCTGGCTCCCAACAGCCTTGGTTACAACCAGCAAGGTGACCCCAACACACTCCTAGTTCCAAATTTCCCCCAAACCACGTGCCCTGAAGTGTCCAGCCCTCACCTGGACCACTCAGAGAAATCATAAGGTTCACTGCTCCTTTAAAGAGACTTAAGCACATCACAGCTTATTAACTTAACTGGGGTAAATACACCCTTCCCTTCAAACACAGCAGTGAGTTGGTTCATAGGAAAAATAAAACAAATGTATTAACAATAGGACACAGGTTAAGTGATTCCAAGTAAAATTAATAAAAGTAGAGATGGTTACAAGCGAAAACACCCATCTAAAATCTAAAAGTTAACCTAGCAAGGTACAGGCTTTGTTCAAGATGGTTTCTCTCTCTAATCTTCCATATTCCCAGCCATTGCTGACTTTCCCCTAGTCAGGACCTTCCACAGAAGTACAAGATGCTGGTTTCCCTGGTCTTCCTAGGTGAAAGATCTTTGTCTAAGCAGGTTTCTCACCTATATTCGGTTCCCAGAGACTTCAACTTCCCCTTGGTTGAAGGGCCCATCTTTCTCAGCTTGCATCTCTGGCATCTTGTGTCTGTCTAGTGATGGATGCCAGAGATGGCTTCTATCTTTGTTTATGTCTTCCAAAGGTCAATTTTAAGGATGATCTCATGCTGTTTTTCCCTTCCTGTGGTTTTCCCATCCTCCCTCTGATTTCTATGTAAATGGAGCTTCCATCGTTTTCGGTCACACCTTGCGTAATTTCTTTGGAGACAGGTAAATAGCTGAAATTCCCTCGTCTCTGAGAGAAACATGTTTCATTGTATCATTTCACAATTATATTAATCATCAGCGTGTCATTAGCTTTCAGAAAAGACCTTACTCAATACATTTTTGTAATACAGTAATACTGTAGACAATCAGTTGATGCAATTATTTAGCATTTGAGGTTCAGAGCCTCCTGACTTTATAATCTAGATAAAGTTTCTCTCTCCAGTGTTGTCTCCTCCACCATTTGATAGCTTTGTTTACATAATATGTAAGTGGACCTTCATTGTCTCTGACTGAGGACCAGGCTGGTCAGAGAAGCAAATACACATTCCTTTGTCTAGGGCAGACCTGTTTACCAACTCCCTCTGACCTGCCTGGCTTAAAAACATTTTAGTCATCATTCCAGCATAAATCCATAGCTCTTAATACACATAGCGCACATACATCAGCCAAGAATATTAATGATCAGTGATCAGTGAGTTGTTAGTTTTCCAGTGACATGTTACATGATACCTTTTCAATACAGATTATAAATGCACTGAGTTGGGTTACACTGAATTGGTCAGGCCAACTGAAACTCATTACCTGATACCAGTGAGCGCCTTGCCCACTAGCACTGGGATGCTCTTAGGGTCACAGATACATTGATGGATTTACAGTTGTAATGGAAAGGGAAAGATAAGTCTCAAAACTCCCTTGGTGTTTTTTACTAAAAGGTCTTTATGGGAATAATGTAATTGTCACTTTATCTTTGGAATGCCTTGTTACATTGACACGCTGCAGCTCAAGCCATGGCAAGTACAGACTAGCATTGGTGGGGGGGCGGAGAGGTACTGTTGCATGGGAGGCTGGGTGTCCCGGGTGCAAGTATAGATAGGCTCAGCAGAATTTGATTTTTAACTTTGACGGATAATATCAATGTTTATTTTCAAGCATTTTTTTAGATTATCGATTTTAATTTTCACAATTGGGTGAAATTATGAGGGAGGGGGTCAGCCAATAATTATTTAATACCAGTAGACATTTAGCTTCAAAAAGTTAGAGCTGTATAAACCATTAAAATGCAAACAGTCAATATCACATGTCAAAATATGTAAAGTAAATATCCTTAAATCAACACATCGTATCTGTTTTTTTTCTATTCAATTGCCAGTCCATTTGTAAGAAGCCTAATTCAAAAGATTTTGCCCAAAAAGTTTTCAGTTCCCACAGCTAGGAGGTTTAAAAAAATTCAAGTCTTTTGTTACAGGAATGCATAATTATTTGCTAGAGCCAGCAAACCATTCCAGATTTCTAAAGTTCTCCAAATGTGAGGTTGGGTCCTTACTGCAGTACAAATCCCTGAGCTGCCCAAACTGGTTAGGTGGAGAGGCTCATGCGATATTTGTCTTGAACAATCTTTCCACAAACACTGAAGTTACTGGCAATGACTGGGGTTCATTTCTCCAGTATTCAAGTGTTATGTGTCATTACAGGGTACTTCACGCAACATGTACAAGTCAAAATCATGCTTGAACTCTTCTGCCTTGCAGCATATTTTTATAGATGCTAATCTTGTGTGACATCTGACCCTTGAAAAATGGATCAAACACTTTACAGTTGGCAAAAAGATGCTGAGCCATATACAGCTCAAAGAATACATTGTAGGATATGGTTGCCTTCAGTTTGCTTTGAAATTCTGATGTGAAATCATGCATTGCAGATGAAAGGAATCGCCTTTTGGAGCCCACTGACTTGAGTTCCACTTCTTTTGCAGTATTATCTACATCTGCAGCAACTTGTAAATTGCAATTAAACAGCGTATCAGTGTGATGTATCAGGGTATATTTTTCTATTTGAAAATGAACCTTGTATATTTTCCCTCAAAATACACAAAGAAAAGATACAATACAGTTGACACTGGCTTCCATCATCCTTGACCATCAAGCATAGTTTAATTGACTTTTTTAAGGTGGTTCCATCCTCTTCTTTAATGAGAGTCTATCACCCTGTCCCTGTAAGCATGAATGAATTTTGCAGCCCTGAGCCTGGAAAATTAGCGCAATGGGACATGAGGGGACACAAGCAAACCCAATAGAGTGATAGTGCTTCTTGAACACTTTAAAAAAACGCTCACCTTTGCCTGTTGGTACACTTACACACCACTGGAGAAAGTACCACAGATTTGTTGATGTCATGGAACTCATCAGTTTTGACTGCATGATCAATGATTACACGCAAAAGATGAGTAATACATAGAATGTGCAGCAGATGGGGATGCATTTCTTTCATGTCCTTTACCAGGCATTGCATGTACATCATGGAGTCACTGTTGATTGATATACAGTTTTCCCACATTTGACTGTACTCTTGCAACGTGTCTTGAATCCAAATCGAAATGATCCCTGCATTGCACTGAAGAACAACAGAGGATTTTTATAGAATAGTATTTATTGATTTATTTTTGTCACTGTACAACACTGCAAGGATGTTAATTGCTGGCTGCCTCACACGCTCTGGAGTTTTCATCAATTATTAAAGAGAATTTCTCACCACTCAAAGGCTCTTTAATTGCAGCTTGGTGGTGAGCAAAAAATGTCAGGCAAATATTTTTCTTCCAGCCAGTAACATTCTGGGCAAGAGCATATTTGTGAAGCAAGAGCTAATAAAAAGCTCAAGCCACAGACAACATTCATTGGAATTGCCTGAAAGCATAACATGAGCACCAGATCATGTGAAAATCCCACAGCTTCTTTCTTTTATCTTGTTTTTCCCAAACAGTCTTCCATTGAAGCCTGGGCTATCTTTGCTTGACGTCCTTTTAATTTCAAATGAGACTTACTGTTCAAATGTTCAGTAATACGATTTGCCTGACAAGAGATGTCTGTTTTGCAAACTTTGCAGTGCAAAATGTCCTCATCTCCCTTTCCAAACTTTTGCACCATTTTAAATTCGAGGTCAGGGTATTCACTGCTGGCACCTGTGACCCTGGGCAGTGAAGTTCAAAACTGGGACCACAGCACCCACTGTCACAGGAAAGGGGCACGGTGGGACAGCTGCTGGAGGACTGTTAAGAGTTGACACAAGTAATGCAATACCTACACTGACAGAAGTAGGTTGACTTTGGCTCTGCATTGTTTTGGGGAGGAGGGTGTTTCTGCATCAACGGAATGGGGCACCTATATCGGCAGGAGACAAATTTATGTGTGGACACATGCAAAAATAAATCAAAACAAGACGACTTAAGTCGATCTAACTCTGTAGTGTAACTCTGTAGTGAAACCCTGGAACTAGTGATGTAGAACGAAAGTTTCAATTTTTTCCAATACATTCATTATGCAAATGGCACTTATAGCAAACCTCCTCTTATAATCAAGTTGCTCTATGAAAAACTGACTCTCCTAGAAGAAAATTCCACTGCTCAGATATTTTTAACACATCTGTGGTCATAATCATCACCACATAAATGCTTACATTTTCCCAATCAATACACAAATTTTACTGTATTGTGTAAACTGATTTTATTATGCACCTGTGGATGTCACTAATGCTGATAATCTCTTACTTCCTTAGTGGCCAGCATGCACAACAAATGGTCAAATGGTGCAGAGAGATAAAAAAAAAAAAGGTTAAAAACGGAGTCAAACATATTCTGGCATGGTGTGGAATATTATAAAGTTTGTGTTGTCTGTCAGATACAGGGCATCTGATTCCACATTTATGGCTCCATCACTCATCGCTCAAAGTGATCGCAATAAAAACTTTACAGCTCTCCCGGAGCATCTCCCATGCGCACACATGCCTGCCATGAGAAAGGCAGAGAATACATTTTCTCCCAACATCACAGCCCAGGTAAAGGGCAGGGTGGAGCAACATCACCTCAGGAGCACCAAGAACACAGGCTGCCACTTGGAGCTCCTCAGCATATAGAGGCTGCAGACCCACTACTTAGACCACTCTAGTGTTCATGCAGTTGGCCAGCTCCATTGGCCAGTTCATAGGTGGTGATGGCGGGGAGAGGGAGCATTGACCTGTCTCCTTTAAGGCACCTTGAGCCCGAGGAAGTAGAGACTATCCTAAGCACAGGAACTGGGGTTCTATCTGGCCATTAGCAGTCCGCACTTGGAGAGAGGTGGGGAAGAAAGATCCCCACAACTTGGCTTTAAGTTAGCATATGTGACATGAATATGTCCTTTTATGTGAAATTTACACTATATCATTGCTTTCTTATTGTTTCCAAATGCAGTTACATTATCTGTGAACGCCTGTAACTGATCAACAGATTCAGCCAAATAACTCCACTGGATCAGTATGGCTCCTGAAGAACCAAGATACAGAGCTGCCATAGGCATCTCTCAGCACGTGCCACAAAAAATCCAGTTGTCGCTGGCATTTTTCAACATGACCAGTTTATCTACCCCACCAGTTTACTTAGTGATCAGATTTTTAAAGCAAATGACCACCAACCCCCAAAATGGCCCTACCGTGGTCCTTTTCTAACAAAATTTCCAACATGCAGTTTCAGGTTTCTCAGCTCCAAATGAAGTATTCTCATTGAAGCTGGTCCATGCTCTTTTGCAACTTTGTAATTTTCACAGGCAAAGATGGAAAGGAAAAAGGATGCAGTGGTTATGGGATGTCAAGTATCCAGGGGAAAAGCTTCAGTTCCACATCTTCTTAATGCTTCTGCTTTACCGAATACAGAGATACAACATAATTCCAAGGCCAGGCTACATGCTGTGGGCCAATTCCTGAAGTCCTTACTCTGCTTTTATACAGGGCTTGATTCTGAACTATTGAAGTTAGTGGGAGTTTTAGTATTGACTTCAATGGGAGAAGAAGCAGGCCATTCACCCTTAATCAAGCAAACTCCCACTGATTTCAGTGTGGTTTTTGCTTAAGAAGGACTTTGAATTTTGGCCATATGTCAGTGATGAACAAAATACTCTAATATTGTCATTGGAGCTGCAGGTTTTATTGTAATCAATCTTAGGGGGTTGCTCTGTAAATCAATGATCAGTAGCTAATGTAAATGGAACAAGCTGACTTTTTATCAGAGCTCTTATTACTTTGAAAGCTCAGCTGCAGCCAAAAGGGAAAAAACCCATATCAATGATCAGAGTGGGAATAAAATTAGTTATCTTCTGCTTTACGCTCCAGATCTCAGTGATTTATAAGACATAAGGAACATCACAGCACATTTATCATCTTAGATTAGTTCTGAGGAGTCAAAGGCACACATCGTTTTTCTGTGAGTTCTGGACATGATGCCATCTCTTAGGAAAGCCCTGTGGCAGATCATTACTTCATAATTATTCTTCACACTGGTGTTGGGACTTGGAGCCAAATTTATCCCCGCATAACAACACTGAAATCAAAGGAATTACATCAGGGATTAATTTGGCCTTTGGTGTGATCCTGATCCTGATCTCATATTATCCCTATATGGATCATCTAAGAAGATGAAAACTCCTTTGATGGAAGAGAAGTCTACTGTTCACAACTCTAGCCCTGGTACTATCAAGAAGGAAATATATAACCCTAGTATACAGTCACAAAATATTTTCCACAGTTGTCCTTACTGTGGAATTATTTTGGAACAGTTACCAACTAAAAGTAAAAATACATATTGTAAGCAACTATGTTCTGCACACTGGCAGATAATTTTGCCTTTCATCCCCAACATGGGATTTTCTTACCTTATTTCATTACTGAAAAGAAATTATTAAAAAGGTAAAAGATGGGAACAGGTCAAAAAATGTCCCTTATTATATGCTCTTTCACTGAGGTTTCTCTTAGTAAATACTTAATAACACCACAGTACTTTATATATAGTGCCAAATTGAAAAGTCAGTTCAAGTCAATGGATTTACTTCTGATTTAGGTCAGTGTAACAGAGCACAGCATTAGGCCCACAGATATGCTGGGAGCTGGGATGGGTTTTTTCAAACCAAAACAAGGATGGGTTTTCTCAAATCTTCTCCAATGGCTGACATTGCCACCAGAACCCCTAATGGAATTAACACCTTGCAGCTTTATAGTATACTTGTTACTCTTATGTGAGAGAGGACTTAAATGTATACCCCAATTAAAAAACATATTAAGAGAACCAGAAAAGTGCCACCGTGGCTAAACAAAGTAAAAGAAGCAGTGAGAGGCAAAAAGGCATCCTTTAAAAAGTGGAAGTTAAATCCTAGTGAGAAAAAAGTTTTCAGGGGGAATATAAGGGTGAAATTCATGGATGGGTACCATAGGCCAGGGAAGGCTAAACCTCCCCTAATCCAGGCCTTGGCCCCGCCCATGCTTCACTGGGAGGCCCCGCCCTCGCTCCTCCTCTCCTCTGAAACCAATGGTGGCTCAGCTCTAGACAGTGGCCAGAGTGGCTCAGGCCAGGCTGGGGGCCTGGCTGGGGCTGGTGCCGGCCGGCAGCCTGGGGGTCAGGCCGGCCAGCAGCTCGGTGCTTGGGCTGGCTAGTGGCTCAGGGGTCTTCCAGCCATTGGCAGGCTGGGGCTCTGGCGGGGGGGTATGGGCTTGGGTAGAAGGGGTTTCACCCACTGCCCATGGTGAAATTCACTGCTGTGCAGAGAGCCACACCAAAACAAAGGCCATCAAAATTGGTTTAACGTGGTACTTAAGTGGTGTACAGGCCTATTACTGTGTACAGGGATGAATTTCACCCTAACCGTAAGGTATGAACAAAGTATAGACACAATTGTGGGAGACAATAAAAAAGTATAGAGACAATAATTTATTACACAGAAGCTGAGAAAGCACCTAGGTTTGGAAAGTCTAGCATTACAATCCATGCTGTCAAACTGAGTAGACTGCCTGTCTGAGAAAATGTGTCTAATGCAGTCCTCATTAAACAAGAAGTTGTTACCCAGATTAAGAAGGCATGTGCTGCACAGTGCAGCTTGAAACATCAAATCTGGAACCAGGGTACAATTACAAAAGGCCCAAGTTAATGAGTATTATTCTCTACTGATAGCCACCTTATCCCACACCTGTAAAACATAGGCAAGTTATCACCAGCACAGAGATGGAAAAATTTCATCAATACACCTTCAAGCTACTATGCAAATCATGTGGCAAGATAATGAGGTTCTCTAAGAGAGCTGCAAAAGCTGCACTTTAGAGACACTTATCAAACACAGCTCTTAAGGTTAGCATATTTCAGGTTTCCCAAAAGAGGACACTGCAGAGGGAGAGGGAGTTGGAAGGAGGGTACAGTTGGGAGCTCTGGAGAGGGTACCTGCGGCAGGGGTACTCACTGGAGGTGGGGGGCAATGTCGCTCCCTGTCATGGTGGCAGGGTGGCTGGTGCAAGCCCAGGATGCAACGATAGCCGTTAGTCAGTGCCTCCCTGCCAGACCCACTCACCAGGGCTGGGAACTAGGCCTGGGTGGGCAGGATCTGGCAGCTGTGGCTGTAGGGGAATGGACCAATCAGCTGCTGACGCAGGGGAGGGACCAATCGGGAAGCAGACCATTAGGGGCTCTTTCTGAGCCGCAGCATCCAGCTGTGAAAAAATCCCAGGCATTGCCTGTTATTTGAAAAATGTGCCCGGACAGAAGATGGAGGCTCAAAAACGAGACAATTTTGGGGAAAACCCGGATGTATTGTAACCCTAACAGCTTTATTGGACTGGTCCTGTCCCCCGCGCAAGAGACAATATACTCTCAAATGCTGAATGATACACTTACTGGGCAAAAGATCAACAGAGAGAAAAAATTACTTAGATCTTAAAACAATCAAATTTCCCATTCTGGCATACATAGCAACATGTGGGAAGCTACAGTGGCAAACCAGTTTGCCATGAAAAAGTAATACCCGAAGCGGAGAATTTGGAAGAGAAATGGATTGTTCATCAAGAGAAGAAGATACTTTACAAGCAGAGTACAAGTCGCAGGCACACTTAGCAAACCATATTACTCTTCCCGGCCCAACCTTTGGGAAAGCCTCTGACATCATGGACTGGATCCTTTAACCCTCTAGGAGTTCACAAATGCTCTTTCCAAACTAATTATCTTCAGCAAGACGATCAACCAACCACCTATGCATATGTTCAGTCAGAAGCACTTGAATGCAGTTTCAAAGGTTATACTCTATTTTAATAATACTGTGGATATTTGAAAGAAAAGTACAGCAGGTATTGAAAAGTCAGATCTGATGAATCCCAAATGGTTTATACATTAAGCATTTGTTTAGATTTTAAAGAGTCAAATGAACATGTAAAACTTGGTGATATACTGGTGGCATGTTGCATTCCATAAGATGTTGTAGTTATCAACTTGATGAGCTTGTATAGATTTCTGCTGGAATTATGTCTGTGACGCTGGCAGACAAGGTGCCAGATCTTGCCGAGGCTTTAGACCTCAGCAGAGCACTGACAAATTTTGGAAACCAGTCTGTTTCACCCACGTGTTAGTATGGTTAAGATGGATATTGAATTTATAACAAAGTATTTAGGGTTTAGACTTTATGAAATACCTGTAAATTGCTGCATTCATTAATCTCACTTATATCTGTATCACCTGCTATAAGGTAATATTTATCTTTTTGCTTTGTAACTGTAAAAATGTTTGCTCTGAAACTGTGAACCCACTCAACAGGGATTGTCTCCTGCCTATCAAGAAGGTCTATCAAAACTAAATGAGCCATTGTGGGGCATCACAAAACAAAGACTTTGTTAACTGCCCCCTCATGCCCACGAAGAGGCTATGTGCAAAAGGGTTTGTCCCATCAGCTTGAATGCTGGAAGGAGAAATAAACATGGCTGACAAGAAATTTTTTCATCTTTTGGTGTTTGGACTCTCACAGGGACAGTGCTATGAAACAGAAGCAGAGATCCCCAAGGTCAATCCGAGTTAGTCCTAAAAGACATTCAGAGTTGACAGATTACTACAACTCTCTCGTCTTCTGAAACCATAGATTGTAACTTATTTGTGTATATATGCTTACCTTGGAATAACTCTCTCATTTCTTTTCTTAGTTAATAAATACTTAGATAAGTTTACTATAGGATTGGTTACAAATGTTGTCTTTGGTGTGAGATCTAAGGTACAAGTTGACTTGGGGTAAGTGACTGGTCTTCTGGGATTGGGAACAACCTGAATATTTTGTGATCTTTTGTGTATCGCAACCATCTATCGCTAAGTCCAGCTTGCCTGGATGGCAAGATAGACTGGAATGCCCAAGGGGACTGTCTGTGACTCCATGGCAAGACTGTTATAGTGCTTTAGGAGTTCACTCTTTTTATTGGGTTGGTGAAATCTAATTATAGACCAGTTTGGGGTCTCTGCCCTGCTTCTTGACAGTCTACCCTGAGGCTGGCTCTCACGGTCATGAGCCATGGTACATACACACTCCTGGCTTCGCCAGCCTGCTGGACCAAGTATATGGGGCTTGAGCCTAAGTAGATTTTATCACTTAACAGGCTGCACATCTCTACTCTGGCACTGGAAAACTGATGCTGAGTAAGCACTAAGAAATCACCCTCTCTGGAAGAGATGGCTTTTCCAGAAGGGAGGATCTGTCTGTCGGACACAGAAGAGATTTTATTAAGCTCAACTTTGTTCTTTAACTTTATAAATGAAGAATTAAGTGAATCTTGCAGTTCGTTCACTAAGAAAAAAGCAGAACAAAAACAACCAGATTATCTACCTCAGTATTATGATGAAGCTGAAAGGGCTGAAAGTGAAGTTCAAGGAAAAAAGTATTGTGGCTTTGGATTCCAATATCTGAATTTCATTCTTTGCAAACCCAAATCTCACTCCTACGTAGAGAGACAACACAGGCTTTGATCAGTGAAAGATCAATAATTCCATCATTTTGTTTTAGTTCCTGGGGTCGACAATATACATTTAAGGGGGTTGATATAAGTTACACCATTTAAATCCAATGACAATCATAATTCTGTTCACTTAGGGCCTACGCGAAAGCTCACCGAAGTCAACAGGACTCTTTTCATTGATTTCAGTAAGTTTAGATCAGCCCCTTATTGCTTAGGGTCCAATTGCTCCACTCAATGGAACTATTCTCATGAGTTACTGTTCACCGTTATGAGTACAGGGTCTACAATCAGACCATTAGAATATATATATATAGTGGCTGTACCCCAACCTGACACAGAGCTGTCTTCACAACAGGGTTGATTGATATAAATTATTTAAAATAAAAAATTAAAAATAAATCTGATTTTATTTAAATCAGATTTCTTATTTAAATATATTTTTTCCTTTTAAAAACAAATCTGTTTAAAATTAAATTTGAAATTATGATAACCTCTGTTAAGGTGTAAACTTATAATAACCTATTAAAAACATCTAAGTAAATAAATAAAAATATGCTGCATTAATGAGCCTTCCCCAAATTTTAATAAGTTCATGGGTGCTGCTTTTTGCTTATTTAGAGAATTAGGGGAAAACATCTTTAACTGTTGAAGTCCACTCAAACTTTATAAATGTATCACAATGTCACATAATGCTTCAGTAAGTATATTAGTTTCAGTCTTTACCCTGGAGAGAATGCTGGTATTTAAATTTTCCCAAATGTAAGTACTTTCATTTTCTGTGGTTCAGAAGAGCTTTTGCCTTAATTATTTTTGGTTCAGTTTAACTATGAGGTACAGAGAAAGATTATTTTCTTCATTTGGACTAGTTCACTCAAAGTCGCGAAACTGACTGGCAGCTAAAAAAAGCAGGAAAGCTTGTTTTCCTCTTGGAATCTCTGAATAAAAACCAGGTGGGAGGGGATGAACTCTAGTAATTCTAAAAACCTGAAGGATGCAGAGCCAGATTTTAAAAGATATTTAGGCACCTAAAGATGCAGATAGCTGGCTCGTGGGATTTTCAAAAGTACCTACATAGGGTAAGTGCCTAACTCCCATTGATTTCAACATGAGTTAGGCACTTAACCTGGTTTGGTGCTATCTACATCTTTAAGTACCTAAATATATTTGAAAATCTAGCTCATGCTAACCGGAAACAATCCATTAATTCATGAACTACAGTTAATTCTTCCTGTGTTTAATAAATCAGTTAGTTTTAAATGAGAAACATATTTTGATTAATTTACATTTTTTCTTCTTAAGTATCCAGCACATTTAAGGTAGTTTTGTTTAACTAATAAAAATAATTTTAAAAAGTTGCTTTTGTGCATTTTTAATTGAATTCTAATTTCCATCCGAATGCTACTTGACACGAATCTGGAGTAAAAAATTAAGAAATGCATCATCCACCATTTTCTAATAAAAATTGGAATAAATGTATATTAAGCTATATCATTACTTAAATAAATGTGTATAAATAGAATGAATCTTCGTGGTTAGCAAAAAGAAGTACCAAAATTATTGTAAAGGCTTCAGTTAGTTGCAAATCAACATATTTTAATGGTTACCAACCAATGAGAATAAACTTTCCTTTAGGCATATGACTAAAAAGGACAGATTCAAAACAAGATTAAAATCAATTATTTAAATCAAGATTTCCTGCTTGCTGATTTAAATAAATTATTTTTAAAAAATCAGTGTTTTAAATTACTTTGATTTAAAACTCAGTCCACCCTGCTTCACAATATTATAGTATAGGCTCAGAAATGTTGCCTGACATACTGTTATGTTCCTTGCAGACAGTATCTTGTGAGCTGGAAAGATTTCGAAGTAATAGATCCAGGGATAAAAACAGGGTTCCCTTCTCATTCCTCAGCATCACATCACTCTTACTACAGTAACAGAATAACTCCACAGCAAAGTTCAGCCCTTTGAAGCAAGCACTATATTGACCATATCTACTAAGATTATAGAAATCAGTCATGGAATATTCCCTTGCATTATTCACCATGACAGCATTCATTATCATCTGTTTTGGCTTTTGATGCCACAGCCATGGAAGAGGGTGAGGAAGTGGAATTTTGGAACATTATCTGGAAGCTTTTTGCCTGCACAGTGCCCCAGTTCAGGAATACAAGGTAAGTTTACTGAGGCTAGGTCTACACTACAGCGGGGGTCCGACCTAAGATACGCAACTTCAGCTACGTGAATACCGTAGCTGAAGTTGCGTATTTTAGGTCGGCTTACCTGGCTGTGAGGACGGGGGAAAGTCGACCGCTGCTGCGCTGCCGCCGACTCCGCTGCCGCCTCTTGCCGCGGTGGATTTCCGGAGTCGACGGCAGAGCGATCAGGGATTGATTTTATCGCGTCTTCACTAGACGCGATAAGTCGATCCTAGAAAACCGATTGCCTGCCGCCGGACCCTCCGGTAAGTGTAGACAAGCCCTTAGAAGCAGCTCTTTCTCCTTCTTGTTGGAGATGCAGCATATATTCCCATTAGTGTTGGCATCCGACCACTGGCTGAGGAGATGGCCATGTTCTCACCCTGCTTGGCCATGCCCCGTTTAGAGTATGCACATCTGCTGTACTGCCAGTCTCAAGCATTCCAACCTCATGAGGCAGACCTCAAAAAATCATGGAGATTGGCTTAATCAGCATGAATTTAAAGAAAGAAAGAAAAATAAAGATAGAAAGATCTTTTCATTTGCCCTCTGGCTTCTAAGCCTTTATGACACACTTATGTCATGTTTTCAAGCTTTTCTCCAAACCATGAAGGTTAGAACTGTACTTTGTTTTAAATGAAAGCTGAGATGTTCATGAAGTCTCCCAATTCCAGCATCTGGGGCTTTAAGAAAACATAAAAAATGTCACAAGACTTGCAGTAAAACAGAGTTGGCAATACTGCAACAGACTCCATGACCATGCTCATTACCTCCTGAGCCGGAATTAAGGGAGCAGAATTCCCTGGGCTTCCCCTGTGAAGTGGGGTTGAGAGCAACCATTCATTTCTGATCAAAGAATCCACACGAAACTTCCTGGAGAGTGCTCTCTCCTACATGGGTTATTTTCACATAGGAGAACACAGGGCCCAGCATGAGGACAATCTAAATATAATCATGCTTTAAGTATAAATTCATCCCGTAGCAAGAACCATGAGCAGCCTAACACCTATTGGGAAACCAGGGATGTTGTTACGACAATCTTTTTGGCACTAAAACCGTTTTTCCAAAGCTCTTTTCTTTTTTGTTTAAAAAGTAGTAGCTTCAAGGGTTTTCTGCAAAGAACCAATTGCAACTTATTTTGTAATTCAAACAAAGCATATCTTTCTTAGTGGTGACCGATGATTTTCTAAACCATTGCTATCTATTGTACATACATATAACTTTAAAGAGATTTGTAACCAGTTATAAAAGCACAATATAATAATGAGAGTTCCTACCTTTTTCAGAAACCGGACTCCATAGGTAAATATATAAAGGTAAAATGTAAATCTCCACCTGCAAAAGGTAAAATAGATTGACTCTATGATCTTAGGTTTACATATTTTGCAGCACAACATTTAATCTCCCATTACATCATAAGCTTAATGCACATCGACCAATCAACGTAAATTCTTTTCATTCAGAAGATTGTTTCTAATCACTAGGGCCTTGATTCAGCAAAGTTCTTGAGGACATGCTTAAGTCTTGCTGAAATAAATGGGAGTCAAGCACTTGCTTGAAGTTAAGCACCTGCCTAAGTGCTTTCCTGAATCAGAGCCCTAGTATTCTGTCTTTTTATGCAATTACCTTCTTTAGGACATATTTGCTTCCTTTGGCCCAAGCTGCAGGGAATTTTGCTTGAGTGAGGACTGCAAGATTGGGTCTTTGGCTACAAAGCAACTATTAAAGCACCAAATTCTGGCTGATTTCCTTATGTTCAAAGAGCTTTTATTTTCATTTTAAACTTAATACATAGGATAAAACGTTCCCTGTTGTCAGACCAGTGCAAGCAATTAAGGAAGACATAAACACCTAGGAACAGTGCTTTTAAACTACCTACCCTTCTCATATCTCAGCACTAACAAGAGAGTATTTTATGCTTTCAGCAACTAAAACATGAGGTTTGTTAGATTATAAAAATGTGCCCTGCTGTAGGGAACAGCATCACCCAAGTGAGATTGGAGCTCTGTAGTGGGCTCTAACTACTAGCTCCTGGGGTGGGAATGGCTTTTTCCCAGAGGTCTCAAGTGAACAGTTGATAAGCACACCTGCAAATCCACATATGGTTCGCTCCCCAAAGGTTTTGTTATTATTACTAAGATGATGGAAACTCCTAATCAAAGAATGTTCCTAACTTTTCCACTCCCCCATACGTTTGACACAGCAAGTCTGTCTTTCGGGGGCTCCTTCGGGAGAGGCAGGGAAAGCACAGATTAGAATCTGGGGTTGAGGGCTGCACCAGTGCAGCTGTAGCGCTTAGTGAAGATGCTACCTACGCCGATGGGAGAGCTTCTCCCATCGGCGTAGGTACTCCGCCGCCCCAAGAGGTGGTAGCTATATCGACAGGAGAGGCCCACCCACTAACATAGTGCTGTCTACACTGGGTGTTAGGTTGGAATAACTGCGTTGCTCAGGGGTGGATTTTCCACCCCCCTGAGCGATGCAGTTACACTGACGTAAGTTGGTAGTGTAGACCAAGCCTGAGATGCAACAGAAAGCCCAACCAAAGTCCCAGCTGCACCAGCGGGAGCCTGACCCACCCAATGATGTCATGGTAAATCAGCCTGAACCAGACACCATCTGCCTAGGAGGTGGGTGCCAGACCCAACAGAGGACAGAGCCAAACAGATCCAATCCCGCCAGAGACAAATGAAGAAGGAAGCCAGCCAGAATGGACCCGTGATTACCGCTGGCCCCGGGGCCTGGCTCAGAAAATACAAGTCACTGGGAAGTGGATGGAGATCTGGGCAAGGCCTAACACAACATAACGTCTGGAAGAAATTGCTGGATTCCCAGGAGAGGCAGGTGTGGCTACACACATGGGAGGTAAACACCAGTAGCTTTTCAGTTAGTGAAGCTTACAGCAGGCATAGTGTCACAGGGTGACAGTGGCCCTTTAGGAGGAAAGAGGCCACTGCACCTGTGACTTGTCAGCTATCTCCTAACTGTGCTTTAAGAGAGAGCACCTAGGCCATATAAGTGGTACAGCCCAACAACAGAGAGAGTCAGTCAGGAAAAGGGCAGAGGAGAGCTGCGTGGTTCGATCAGAAAAAGGGCAGGTGAGAGCTACCAGACACAGAGAAACTGCAGGAGATCTTTGAAGGAAGCTGTAGACGGTTCCTGGGGGAAGGCTGAAGGCAGGAGAGCAGCAGAGAGTTTTGCTGGCTGACCTCCCCAAGCCAGAAAGCCAGAGCGGGAGAGGGCTGAAGGCCAAAGAGAGTTGCCTGCTGGCTTCTAAGCCGGACAGCCAAAGCCAAGGGCTAAAGAGAGTTGAAAGGAGGAGAGCAGTGGAGGGGCCTGCTCACTGACCCCTCCACGCCAGAGAGATGGAGCCAGTAGATGGCAGAGGCCTGAGAGCCAGGGTGGTCCCATGGGGAAGAGTGGGATTGCACTCCAGCAGGAAGGGCTAGGGTGGTGTTTCTGGTAAAGGTACAGGGGAGGACCAAAGAAGAGCCCAGATAATGTGAAAGACACCAGTGTGTGGTATGTGCTGTGTTGATGGACTACACAAGATGTGGAATTTTAAGGACCATATACACTGGGTACTAGAAATGGAGTATGTTTGGGGACTTTATAGACTATTTTGAATTATGTTTTCATAATAAACCAACACTTGGAAAGGTATTATTAGATAGGAGAGCTGTCATGGAGTTATTGGGGACTCTAAAGGAGGAAAACTGAGGAAGGATATACTGGTTGTGCCTCGGCCTGCTGCAGAAGGGCCCTTAAGGCGGGATCACCTTGTGACAAATAACTTGGGCTCAGCGTGGACTGATTTAAATAATTGGATTTTAATAATAATTTAAATCAGCAAGCAGGAAACCTTGATTTAAATCCTGATTTGTATTTGTACTTTTTAGTTGTTTTCCTAAGGAAAGGTTGATTCTCATTGATTGGTAATCATTAAAACATGTTATTTATGACTAAATACAGCCTTTCCATTAATTTTGGTGCTTCTTTTTGTTAACCAGGAAGATAAAATATTTCTATTCACATTTACTTAAGCAATTATATAGCTTAAGTTACATTTATTCAGATTCTTAATTTTTACATTTTTTTATCAAGTTAGCACATGGTGAATTTACTAAATGATTAAATTTTTACTTATGTTTTGTGTCAAGTGCTATTTGGATGGGAATTCAAATTCAATAAAAAATAAAAATTTAATTTTTGTTGTTAAATAAATACTTTTATAGTGCTGGATACATATAAAAAAAGCTTAACAAAAAGTTTATCAAAATGTGTTTGAATTTAATACTGATTTATTAAATGAAGTATTTTGTGTAGGTAATGAACTGAACTGATTGCTTCTGGTAAGCGTGTCTTTCAAGATTTTAGAACCTTGTAGATCTCATCCTCTCACACCTAGTTTTTATTCATAGTTTAGAAAAAGAAAACAAGCTTTATCAGCTCCCAATTGGTTTCTTAACTTTGAGTGAACTAGACATTGAATTGAAGTAGCTGAAATGAAGAAAATATTCTCTCTATACCTGCAGAAGAAAAGGCTACTTTCATCAAAAGCTGGTTTTCAAGAAACAGGCTCCAGTTGCTTCCAAGTGTTCAGGGATTTGACTTTCTTTAAAACTTGGCAGCAAATATGTACTACTTAGTATTAATTTTGTATTTAATTTAAATTGTTAATAGCTTATAACAAGTTTAGGCCTTGATATAGGATGTCACTTTAATATTAAATAGAATTTTAAAAAACCCACATCTTTAAATTTAAATTTAAAAAATCCTGAGCTTCATTAACAAGCGATACTAACATGGAGGGAAGAGCTAGCGGATACTGGAGCACTAAACATCTCTAGTAAAATGTACTATTTACTATCTTCTGTCTGCTCAGTAAAATTGTTTGGTTGCTGTTAATTGTCCCTGAAGCATTTTAGTGCATTTTTGGAGCAGATTCTAGGGAAGGCACATTGCTTTGTTTAAGGGGAGTTCAGGCCACCAGTATACAAGCAACTAAAAGGAAAGGTCAGATCTAGTTTACAAAAATATAATGAAGGACAAATTGGGCAGAAAGTGTATGTAAAAATGCCAGTGAGATTCAAAATGTGACTGGTCTAGCTGAACAGAAGCAGTCTCTTGTTCATCTGTAAGATACAGATCTGTAGAGATGAAATTGCCTAATTGGTATTACACAAATATTGGTCCTCTCATGAGCTCGGTACTACCAGCAACATAGTGTGTATCTTTCATGTTGCCACATTCCCCAGGAACTACTGCACAAACCTAGTATTCAGATAAAGAATGTTGCCTCTGGTATTGGAAAGTCTTCTAATCATGCGCAGGCAGGAAATAGCCAGGAAAGCGAGATGAAGGAATGTAAGAGTTTCCTTATGAGCCAGGTCCAGGGACAGTGAACCCTGCTCCAGAACTGCCAAGTCATGCAATTCATGTGGTGGAGTTTGCAGGACTGTGCCAATGCAAATCAATCAATCAAGGGGAACAATTCAAAACTATCGTGTTTAACTCCATGGAAAATATTACTAATGACACTCTTACCCTTCCTCCACTGCCCAGCCCCTCTCACTCATACCAAGTGTGAGCAGTTGCAATAACTACCTTTCAGTGATAGTTGTCTGCTTTAAAAACCCCTCCCAATATGATCGTTGTTGCATTTTTTCTCAAGGCAAAGTTCATAAAATTGCTGTGGTCACTTGCACCTTGTGTCTGAAAGACACACTACTCCACACAGGCTGAGAAAGGCTCTCCTCCAAGCGGTTCATAGACTTCTGACATATGTTCAAGGTGAAGTTTTAAATGGTTGACCTCTGGGGCTCCACCATCCACACAGTTCTCTGAGGAGGCTTCTTTTGCTTAGCCCTGCAGAAGGCCATGGAAACCTGTGACTGCCGTATTTTGCTGCAGCAGCCACTGCAAAGAAAGAAAACTTTTTACCCTGAGATGTGCAAATCCAGAAACACTGACTTCCAGTTGTGAATGTGCACCGCATTTTGCATGGGGCCCATTACTTTGAAGACAGAACATTGTATCATCCTGAAGTCTAATGAAAGACAGCACAAAACTCCCATTGACTTTAGTGGTGCAAGGACCTCAATTGTATTCTTATTACACAAAACCAGGCACCAGAATTCATGATGAATTCTATTCACAATGAGTTATTCAACAACCTATAGGGCTGGACAAGTTGTTATAAAGAAAAATTATTTCAAAGACTGGCAGAATTTGCATCAATCAACTTTTGCAGTAAGTTACTCCATTAACTTTAGCAGTAGAATGTCTTAAGCTTGCTCTCCAAACATGAAACAGAACTGCAAAAGGTTTTCTGTTACTCCATGTTAGGCAGCTTTCAAAGGAAATTTTGCCTGGTTTACCACCAAGGATGAAATCCTGATCCCCTACATAAAGCCAATAGGCTCTCTCACACCATTTATGTATAGTGTTACATTGGTTTATTGTTTCAACTAACAGTAAAACACTTGAGACCACTGTCTGGGTAGACACATTCATATTAGCTATATAATTAATAATATCAATGTTAATAACCTGAATTCATTTAGGTTTGGAAGAAAAATAATGTAACTGGTTTAGCTACTTAAATAATCAATTGACTAACAATTAACATGCAGTATTCAGTGACGCTTAACTGCTACATGGTCTGTTATAGAGTCAGCAAACATCAATGACCTTACTAATCAGTTGGTATTTAATAGATATCTGTCTTTATTAAATCTAAATAAATACAATAATTAATACTAGATGTGTGTTAAATATAATTAATATATACTGAACACTCGAAAATATCCATTCAATTAAATCTATAGTTGAGACGGTTTAAATTGAGGTTCATGGACCATTATAGCCTGAAGAAATAAATGGACAGCAAACTGATATTAGCACATTTCCTACAAACAGTCTTAAAACTGGAAAAGACATGATCAGTGTGTCAGCTGGCAGACCCATCAGTAACTACGTCGTGGATTTACCATTAGCCCTGAGCAAGAGACTGCATGTAGGCTGTGCTGCCACAGGAGCAGGCCAGGGATTGAATTATAATTCAGTTCTGTGCCTGGTTTCTTATTTTGCTCAAGAGAGAAAGTAATCTGATTCAGCTCTGTACTTCAAGTAGATTATAACCCCTTCCCTGCCGGGCCATAGCGTGGGAATGAGAGTAGCAGGCCCACGGAACATTCTCTCACACTGTACCATGACCCAGGATGAGGGTAGGCCATGCCGGGGAGTGTTAGCATTGTCACCAATCCATAATGAAGCCAGCCTGAAGAAGGACTATGGATGCTCTCGAAGTTAATTTGAAAGTTAGTTTGCTCTAAATGGGTCACCAATTCCATTACGGATTAAACAATTTCTGGGAACATACTAAAGGTCTATAGTGCAGGGGAGTAGAACAGGACTCCTAAAAGATTGCCAGCGGTGTTATACCTTAAATTATCGACCAATAGCAGAATAAGGGGACCTGAAGAGTTTCTCCAAGAAAGATATGCTTGGAGGCAGAAATGACTTTGTATAAATGAGCTACGTCATTAGGGCTGGTTCATAACAAATACTTGGCTCAACTCTTGCAATTCATTACACATTTTGCCTGCCAAAGGCACTTTTCAGTTACATGTTTTATGGCTCTGCAAACTGAGGTGTTGTATGGGCTGTAGACTGTGAATGGATGCATCAAAAACATTTTGCAAGTCATTTGACACAGGAGAAATGGGTTTTCTTGGTTCTGTTAGAGCAGGGGTCAGCAACCTTTCAGAAGTGGTGTGCCGAGTCTTCATTTATTCACTCTGATTTAAGGTTTTGTGTGCCAGTAATACATTAAGATTTTGCGTGCCAGTTTTTAGAAGGTCTCTTTCTATAAGTCTATAATATATAACTAAACTACTGTTGTATGTAAAGTAAATAAGGTTTTTAAAATGTTTAAGAAGCTTCATTTAAAATTAAATTAAAATGCAAAGCCCCCCGGACCGGTAGCCAGGACCCTGGCAGTGTGAGTGCCACTGAAAATCAGCTCGCGTGCTGCCTTCGGCACATGTGCCATAGGTTGCCTACTCCTGTGTTAGAGGGCAAAAAAGCAGCCCTGTGTTTAAGTTGTGTCTTTATGACTGTTTGTTGGTGTCAAACATAGATAGTACACAGATGGTACCGAGCCCTGCATCAGTCAGTGTCTCTGTAAACCAAAGCCCTAAGCTGGCTTTGCTCACAGTATTGATAAAGAGTTTGTAAAGGTTTAAATGATTAGGTGTTTTAATAAATAATTGTTATAGATTGTTAGAGTCCATCAGGTCAACAGGCTACTTATAACCATCTATAAAACTCTCTTTTGATGTGCTTATAACCATCCAAAAATACATAATACTCATGTCTGCAATATGTTTATAACACCTGACTGTTTATAACCCTTTATAAATAATATAAACTTCCATTTATAAATAAAAGTGTGCCCTTGTTTTGAAAAACCATTTTGTCTATCATCTGGTTTGCTCTTTGCCTGGTGTGAAGATACTGGGTTAAATCCCGACCTCACTGAAGTCAATGGCAAAACTCCCATTGAGTTCAAAGGGGGCCAGATTTCACCACAAAGTCTAATTCTCTTCTCATATGCACCAGTTTCATTGTGGTATCAGTCCTGATTTACAGCAGTAAGAAGTGAAATGAGCCTACTTGACTGGCTACCATGTAGGTTGCATACTGAGAGTTTATCCTCTTGATTTAATATCACATACTTCTCATTTCACTGCCAAGCCTTTACATAATGTCAGTTGCCTTCTCCACCACATGCCTATATGTTGGGGACTGTAACAACTCATATCCTCTATGTATCAGGCACAGAGGCCTGTAACACACACTCACTGATAGGTTAAATACTCCCCCTCCTCAAATGAGGCTCATCCTCAGCCTTTGAGGCCCACAGCTGTTTGAATCCTGGAAGAGACCCCACTTATGTGATGATTGCCATCTTGGCTGACACACTGGGGAGTGAACCACGGACCTCCACAGCTAGCTGCTACAGACTGTGTGAGAGCCAAGGTTCTTTAGCTGGGGCTGTAACAGACTCCTATCCTCTGTGGATTGTAACACATTCACCAGTAACTTGCACATTCTCACGTCTTACACTTGTGTTCTCATTTTCTCTATTTCCCTTCTTTCTCCTCCCAATTTTCTCTCCCCTCATCGTTCACCTCCATCTCCTCCCACTCCCAGATTCACACGCTATCATGCTGTTCCCAAAGCTCAGAACTGGTTCCCATTTCCAGTCCTGTTCTTCCTTCAAATCCTTCCTTATAACTGACTGCTTCTAACTTTCACAACAACTCCTGTCCCTCCACTACCTTCATAACAAATGGATAACTATGAAAAATGATTGAGTATGATGCAATGCGAAGGCCAGAAAGCACATAACCTTGTGTAGTATACACTTCCCTCCGATTCCCACTCTGTTCCCCTGACATCATCTAATATCATGGTTTATTTAGTCTAAGGGCTTGTCTCCACTTATCGGGAGATCGACGTGCGGCGACCAACCCACCAGGGGTCGATTTAGTGGGTCTAGTGAAGACACGCTAAATTGACCACTGATCGCTCTCCTGTCGACTCCAGTACTCCACCGGAACGAGAAGCAAAAGATAAGTCGACGGGAGAGTTTCTCCCATCAACCCAGTGCGGTGTAGACACTGCAGTAAGTCGACCTAAGGTACGTTGACTCCAGCTACGTTACTCATGTAGCTGAAGTTGCCTAACTTAAGTCGACTTAGCCCCGTAGTGTAGACCTGCCCTTAATAGCAACTTCCTCAGGTCTCAGACAGTATCCAATTGTCTGTAAAGCAGCATGGACACCCACAGAGCTATAACACAAAGAGCCTGCTGATAGTCTTACATTTTGTCTCCCTGTGTTACAATGCAAGCTCTTCAGGGCAGGGACCATATTTTATTCTATGGCTTATAAAGTACCAAAAACATTTACACAGCTATAAATATAATAATAGTTAAACTCAAGCCCTGCAGTCTATGGCAGTTCTCTATTTTCCAGTATCATTTAAAATGCAGTTGCTGCACATACAGTACAGTGGCCTCACTTAAGAAAATGACTGACACACTTTCCTTAATTTCATTATATAACACTCTTTCCTGTTGTACTTCAGCTGAACGGCACTGTGTTAAGATGTTTACAGTTTGCGTCAAAAGCGCTCTGCTGCTAATTTTAGGTGAAAAAGGAAAAAGATTTGGGAAAGAAGAAATCTGATGCAGTTGGGGTTAGTCATTTTCAATATATAACTTAGCAGCAATAAGCTTGGGCTCTAACATGAAGATTTGCAAAGACAAAAAATCCCAACCCACTCAACCAAGTAATTGTAATTGCTTCATCTTTCAGATTCAGCACAGCAGGCAGGCAACAATGGGACAAACTACTTGTCATTTTACTGTACTGTTGCTCCTATCACTGCGTTAATATGTTTGCCCCTGTAGTGGTATTTGCCTACACAACAACTGCTGCAAATGATGGAACCACAGCATTAGAGTGGTTTTTTTTACTTGTAAACATTTATCTCGCACTCCAGAAATACTGATCTGAATAAACTCTCTGCTATGTTGTAACAAGGTTACTCAAAAGATTTTATAGTGCGATATTTATAAAGCTGCCTAGGAGATTTGGATACCCAATTCCCATACATTTTAATGCCAATTTCCTTAGATAGCTTTGAAAAACTCATCTTAAAATGTTTGTAGAATTTCAAAGAAATGCCCCAAACTCTAGCAGAGTCTGATTAAATAAATATAGTGAAGAAAATCAGTCTTAATATTTCTGTAACTAGGTTAAATCATTTTAGAAAATGTATCAGCAATAAAGGATGTGTAAGGCCCATACGTGATCATGTACAGAGACAAAAGGTGGTTAAAGCTGGTGCGGAGGAAGGTGAGGACCCAATCTATGGGAAATGAAAAAAGAGCTCCTTACGCTGTTCCATTCTAACTACTATTATATATCATATACTCTTAACTGTCCATTGGTTGGACATGAGAAATTACTGCAGCCCTAGGGCCAACACATGTAAGTGCAAGATGAGATGGGCAGCAAGAGGGTTGTGAATGGGGATCAAACCAAGGGATGTGCGAGATTTGGTAGACAACTCTTCTTTCCCCTCCACTCACATTGGGAGCTAGGGGAATCTTCCACCCACTTGAATCCATCTATGCTTCTTGGCTAGCAGATCCATTCTGTAGCTTCAGACCACATCTTCAGGCTGTCACCTATTTATTATTTCCCTGGTTATCAATGCCCCTACCCTTTGTTATCAGGAAAGAACTGTCTGCTTTGATATCAGCCCCGAGACCAGCTGTCACAGACAGCAATCAGGATGGTCAGTCACACAGTCCACAAGGAGAATTAATGCCTGGCTGACTACTCTGTTGCACTCCCACTCTGGTAATTGTAGCTTTCATGCATTAACATCCGATTAAAAGAGGAGGGCAGCTGCAATCTGCTCCATTCCATGCCAATTATGTACAGCCTTCAGACTTGGGACATTCTGCCAACTTGGCCTTCACCTGGGCAAAATTTGGGTGCTCCAAGTGCATTCAATAAACATACCACTTTAAAGAGATCTCGGTATTACCTGACTCAGCACAATCACTGCTCTTACTTGATTAACGGCTGGCTCAGTACTTCATATGGGAAACTGATGTACTATGGTGAATGTCTATCCACTTACAACATCAAATGTTCTCCCAAGATGAGTAGACTGGCAGTATGTTCTAAGTACTTCTCAGGAATGCAGTGAGAGACTTGACTGCTCTTGTTCAACATGGCATGTCTTCTTGGTGAGAAGTACAGACTTGCCAAAATAGAATTCCCAACCTCTCAAGCCTTCTAACTTTATACTAGTAATGACATTTTACGGATGTTCCAGAAAGATGCAGACCAATAGGAAAAATGAATAAAGGGAAAGAGAGAACCTTTCCAAGTCAGCTTGCTATATCTTTGAATCAGTGCAATTACTTATATACTTAAATGTAGGCATGTGCTGAAACACACTCTGAATCAGGGCTGTTAGTATTGCACCAAAAAATTACACTAAACTCTTAACTACTTCATCAGCTAATAAAATTGGTTCCTTGAACAATATAATCAAAGCAGCTCAGCCAGTCACTTCGCAGAGTCCAATGGCTTTGTCTGCTGCATTTTTTAAAAAAATACCTTGATCTCCAAATGTTTTGCCTGCCTGCCTTGCAGAGTTAATTTAGTGTCGGGAACCTCTAGAAGAAGCATTATGCTGACTGACCTTTGCATCAAATGTGTGAGAGAGAGCTTACAGGAATTCTTGTTAATGTGACTGGATGATACTAGGAGCTGGAGATTAACAATCTACTCTTTCCCTTTTTGTTGTTCTCTCTCTTTCATTTTTCTGTATTGAGATCAATTTTATTAGTACTGAATTTAGGCTCTTAATGTTAATGTAGCTTTAAACGTAGTAGCCCACTTCGTACCCTGATTTATGACCTGTGCAAACCCAGTGGCCTTTGGTGTACTCAGTGCAGAATTTGGTCTAATATATGGACATGACATTATGTGTCCTATTACTGTTTTACTTTAGATTAAGTACCATTGTGCTAATACTGTGTACACACAATTCTATTTTTTGCTTGTATCTATTATAATGCAATTGTTCAGTGCATATAGCCATTTTCCCTCTAGTGCTTGGCTCCAGACTGTTACTTATGTATAGCTAAAGAAGCTCTGGTAGGGGGCAGCACTTGTCAGAGATCTGGATTTTATTGCAGTAGATCCCATTTTCAGTCTCCTCTGCTGACCAAGATATCTGCATATATATGGTGGTTGTTTGTAACACTTACTATATATTAGCATGAAACTGGAACATTAATTGTTATGAAACAGAATGAGCTTTGGTTAATAGCTATAACTCTCCAGTGTACACACAATTACTTCACATTTCACACCTTCAATTAGATATTATTGCACAAACATTGTAAGTGTGCACAATCATACAACTAAACTGTGAAGAAATCCATTCCTATATTTTGCATACTTTCAGCTTTGCCAACTCAAACAGGAATGCCCTAATATGTGTATAACTATAGCTGCTAAGTATTCTTTTCTTCATGTGAATAAACATCAAGGCAAACTAAATCCACAGCTTTGAGTTTGTTCCCAGAGCTCAGACGTCATCACTGCTGTGAAACAGCCATGATCTTGAGAAGCATCTTGGGTTTTGACATGCAAATAACATCCCACTTTGCTTCCAGACTTCCTACTAGTCTCTTTAGTAAAGCCTTTTGCATTGACCCACATCTTCCTTGTTATGTTTGAAAAAGTGCACTGCACTATGGTTTCCAGTAGTGCTACATACAATAATAACATCACACCTCCAAACCAAGCAGTTTTTACTCACGCCTAGCATGCAATCATGGACAAGTTTTGCCAAGTTAGGGTTCGTTAGTTTGAAACTAACCTAACAGGTAGAGGTGAAGCTGTAGTAACTGTAATGGAAACTCGAAATGTACTTCAAAGCACTGCTGTAGTGAGAGCTCTGGCAACAGATCACAAGGGTCGAGCTGTGATGATATGTACATATTGTTCTCTTGGCACTTAGATTCCATAATGTTTACTGAGCTGGGTTGTGACTAACATAACACTGTTACTGTAACAATTTTCTGAGGTTATAAAACATATCTCTTTATTAAAACCCTAGTGGAGGCACTCAAAGGAACATTTCAGAGGCTAAACCTGTACAGATTATACAGGCTGTAAAACAGACTATTTCAGTTATGGGGAGGTTGTGTCTTCTACTGGGCAAGGCTGATAAATTTTCCACACTCATACTGCAACTGTACATTTGCCTACACTTTCTCTCTCTTTTTCTCGCTCCCATACCCTGAGCTCCACATAATAGCCCTCCTCTTTCTGGTCAAGAGAAGCTGAACATGACTCTCTTTGGAGTGAGTGATTGCTGCTTCTAAACTGGCTAAGGGGGTCTCACTCCTATTCAGCGCTGAGGAACTGCTTCCAAATCAAGAGATGAAAAAGACTTGAGATGTGGGGAAAAACCTACTGAGTCTTGCCATTGGTTTAAACGGGCTTTGGATCAGCTTGTTAGAATCACTAATCCATGGGCCAGCCCTCCTCCCTATCTGTTATACTTCACATTTTTTCCATCAATAAATAAGGAAATATTTCACCTACCACACCATGAGTAATAAAAATAATTTGTCTAATTTTAACATGCACCAACAAGAGAATTAAGAAGCTTATGAGTATTCCCAAAGGGTAATGCTGACACAGATCCAAAAGTAACACCTTTTTAATTTTGGAATTTTTGATATTACAGAACTTAACCTTTGCACAAAATTCTACTTTCAGATCCACATGGCAGCACTCATCTGGCATTCTGTTTTCTCCCTGCTGTACACAGGCAGGTCTCCTATTAACTTTAATGGACTATTCACCCAGCTACAGAGAACAGAACATCAAAGCTGAGATCCCTTGTCAGTAAATCCTTTCCATTGGTTAGTTTCTGAGACAGGAGGGTTGTTGGCCTCTCTACTCAAAAAAAGAAAAGACATGCTGAAACATGCAGCTTCTTCCAAAAGTGCTTTAGAAGCTGGTGGTGCATAATGTTCCAATATAGTGTATTTTGCAATTTGTATCCCCAGCTGGAGAGTTAAGCAACTTTGGTTTGAGGCACTAGCTTTCTTGTCAATTGGCCAACTTGATTAAGAAATCAAATTCCTACCTAAACATGAAATCAAAATAACAAACCAATTTAAGGATATACCCTTAACCCTTGGAGAATATTTAGGGCAGGGGTTCTCAAATCTTTTCCATCGTGTGGACAACGTTTTAGTAGAGCCTTTTTCTTGTAGGCCACCTCTCCTCCCAATCACAGTCCCACATCCCTGTGCCAATTACAGCAATTGCTACTTAGAAAAGGAAAGTATTTATGTATACTTGTACCCCTGAGTATGCAACATCTTGGTGTCCTTCAGAACACAGCACAAATCTATATAGCACATCTTTTAAAACAGGTGTTTAGAAACCTAATTATTTTGTAGAAGAGAATGACATTTCTCTTTCACAGGTTCAGAACTCACCCAGAAAGTGCATCTGTCTCTCTGGACATCATGTGCTGTCTCCTAAGGCCTTGCCTACCTCTGTTCTTTCTAACCAAGTTAGCTTTGTATGGTATGATATTACAAGTGTGACAATATCACCGATGCCAAGTGCTCCATCCACCCAATTCTTTTGGCATCCCAAAGCTTCTCTTAGGATATACTGCTGTATTTTGTTGAGCCTGGTTAGCTACCACTAGATGCACAGAGAGTTGATAAAAATTCCCATCGCACTTCTCAGCCCAGTAAAGCTATAGTAGCTCTGATGATTTGGATTGGCATGTTCTTGCAAATGGTAAACAGGTTCATGCACTAGGGTGGCTTCTTAGATGGCTGAAGTGATTTGAAGAAGTAACCCTACTGCAGAAAGATTGCCTTCTTTTAAAGTGTGCAAAGCAGCAGGCAGTATAAATTGAGAAAACATCTTTGCCTTCCTATTAAATTTCATGGGTTAAAGTTTGGCTGACTTCTGATTTTCCTCTGGGCTGATGTTGTAAACAATTATTTAATATTTAATGTGACAGCACCACTTGGGACCACTACTGTCCTACATCTGCATTCTCAACATGCAGCTCTGAAAATATTCAGAGCAAAATTTAGTAGTGCAGAAAAATGAAAAAAAAACCCACCCCAGCACTACATTTCTAAAGCCATGCAGTGTTATAAATAATACAGCATGTTTGTATAATTAGCCCAGAAAAGATGTACAGTTTAATAGGTGTTTCCATAGTTCTTTCTATCTTATGTGGCCCTGGATGGTTTAATGGTTATATAACTGGTCTGGCTGTAAACTTCAAGGTCAACATGAAGTAAACCTTTGATAAGGTCTATCCATTAGTCTAACCAAATATCACCCTACAAAGATGCACTCACATCTGGAAAACTCATGGGATGAGTGCCTAGAAAACGAAGCCTTAATTGCCATGCAGTCATCTTTACCTTCTGATTGATAGGACTGGCTTCACCTTTAGTGATGCTCATTGCACAAAAGTTACCCAAGCACATGAATCTTTCAATCTTCCCTGGATCTCACTCTCTGGCCTTGGCTACACTGGCGCTGTACAGCGCTGCAACTTGCTGCGCTCAGGGGTGTGAAAACGCCCCCCCCGAGCGCAGCGAGTAGAGCGCTGTAAAGCGCCAGTGTAATCAGAGCCTGCAGCGCTGCAAGCTATTCCCCTCGGAGAGGTGGAGTACTTACAGGGCTGTGAGAGAGCTCTCGCAGCGCTGGCGGCGCGACTACACTTGCGCTTCACAGCACTGCCGCGGCAGCGCTGGGAAGTCCTGAGTGTAGCCAAGGCCTCTGTGTGTGCAGCAAGAAGCTCTTTCTAGTACCCTGGACCAGGAGTTCTGTAACTTTTCCTCCTACTGTACACTATATGTCTTTATGGAGAGACTGATTAAAGAAACACCTCTCACCTGTAAGCACATAGACCATCTCTCTTCCCATTCATGACTGCATAACATTCCTGTAGCAATCATAACCATTGTTTCATGTTCATCTGTAACACAATAGGTTTTTTGTTCCTTAAAAAAAAATAATTTCATTGTCTGTGTTCGCGCTTCAATTTATTTTCTTCATCTATTCTAGAGGACTGCATTTACTCCTTCTGTTCCCCTGCATTATGCCCATTATCCCACGATCTGTTGTACCTTTGGATTAATTTACCGAGGGAAAATCACATGTATACTTACTTGTACAGATGAAGACAAATAACTGTCACTCTGCCTCAGATTTTTTTTTTTTTTAAAGAAAATCAGCATGTACGTTAGCCCTCAAGATTTCAATCAAATTACAAAAAAAACAGTAATAAGGGATTTCTATAGCAGGTTTCATGAAAAAGCAGTGCCCTCGGGGTAGCGTGAGAATAAAACGTAACAGGCCAGAACACCAGCAAATCTACCAAGAAACACCAGACAGTCAAGCCTTACTCATTCATTTTAAAGTATCTAAGTACCGTAATTGAGCACAATTAACTGATTTGAGGAATGGGCATTAAATACTTCCAAATATCATTTCTGCAGTATCTTGTATTGAAAATATTTCATAGCCTGTAGCAACAAATTTTCATCATGTTTTAAATGGTTGATTCTAGAAGATCTTTCATGTGAGTAACTTTGTTTATATAAGTTGATCCATTACTTTCAATCCCCAAATCCCTTGGAGATTCTATACCAAATTCATTCTGGAATCTAACAAAATATTCTGTATTTGCATTTTTTTCAGAATTCACTGACCCTGACTTCATGGGTCTCAAGGATGAGAAGGGTCAAAGTGCAAAACATTAGTCTGACTTGCCAAATATTGGAGAGACAAGGTAGGTGATGCAATATCTTTCATTGGACCAGAGACAAGCTTTTGAACCACAGAGTTCTTCTTCAGGTCCTTGGTCACTTGGTCAAATTTTGTCTTCAGTCCACAACTCTAATGATGTCAGTGAAGTGGAATCAAAGAAGTCATATGGGTACAAATGAAGTCAGAATGTGGCCTTACAGAATAAATTATTAGAAGGCTCTCCATCAACAGACTTCAAGCTCAGTGAGTTTGTCAGTGATACTGGTTTAGTATAGGCAAGCAACAGATTTTCTAACAATCCTCCACTGTCAGTCACTTTGTTATTCTGGATATACGTGCAATGTTATCTCCATATGCCACAAACTGTTCTGTCAGTCAAAAATCTATTCTCTGTGAGGGTCTGAATGGAGATCCTTGTTATAGCGGTGTTTTGATAGACAGCTGTAGAAACGCAGCTTTCAGCAGGCATTATCTTCAGCTCAGTTTACAACTTTCAGCTCTTAATCATGAAACAAAAATGAAAATTCAGAAACAAAAATATCTATACCTGTATTGTAAACTCCCAATTTAGCTTATAAAATAGTTACATCAGAAAAAATACTCACATCTTAGCTTTCTCTAAAGAGCATGTAAGCACATTATTGTACGGTATATTCACATGGGATAGTCAAAAACTCAGAAGGAAACAAATATTAAACATTGTGGGGAACTACTCTGCTGTGTAATACACAGGTCCCATTTGCTTCAATAGAAGTTGTGCCCTGTATCTTTGCACAGATTTAGGCAAATCAAAAAAGTAGGAAAATTGTTTTTTGGGGTCAAATGAAACAATGAAATGTTTCAGTTTCAGATACTTTTAATAACAGCAAAGAAAATAAAGGGCTAGATTCACAGGAGGAGGAAGTAGTGCCCCTCTTATGCCCAACAACTCAGTGATAAGGGCACTCCCCTAAGATATAGAAGACATCCTCATACTGGAGTAAGGATCTGATCTCAGGTCAAATCCTCACACTGGAGTAAGAATCTGATCTCAGGTATCTTCCCTCCCAGTGGCTACTCTGGGGTGTTTCTTTATCTCACTCTCACTTCTGTTAAAGCTGTTCCACTTTGTATAAAATACTTAGAGAGTCACTGGGCCAGCAAAAAAAGAGTGAGTGACTCCATATCCCTGTGGGTAGGCCACTCACCCAGGATGTGGGAAGCCCAGATTTCAGTGCCTGTTCTAATGAATATTTAATGATTTATACAAAGTGGAACAGCTCCAACAGAAGAGAACAAGATCCATCCCAGAATACCAAACGACTCCTTTTGATAATTCCAAGCCCATCTACAGGCCTTTACACTCACAGCACAAGTACTATGGGGGGCGGGTGATTTCAGTCAGAGCTGAGGGTGTACAGCATGCCATAGAAAATGCATAACCTCTTGAAAAATTGATCACAAGCCAATGCAAAGACACACAGATTGTGAGAAATACAGCTAGTACTGTCTGTTTAGCTCCCCCCTTGTAGCATGCTAAACTGTTACATTTCAGTCTGAGCAGACTTCCTCAACCTAATTTTAAACCAGTGTTCACATTAACTAGAATTTAAGAAAGGATTATTTAAATTTCCATACCATAAAGCAATGATGAGCGCACACAAACCACGAGGGAAAAATCAATCTAGTTAATTTATTATAACATTGCTTAATGTGCAGTGATAACATTAAGTGATAGTGTCTTCACAGGATCTGCATAGGAATTAATTAAACTTATTAACAGTATTTAATACTGCATCACCTAAGCAGAAAGATTCAAGGAATTAGGAATTCTAAATAATCCAATTTGGAGAGAAGGAGGAAATTCATAAGAAATATGAACACTGTCACAGTACAACCTGAATACAGTTTGAGTATGTTAGAATGATCTAAAGGTACAGCATAGACATAATTCAAATCTTAAAGTAACAAAGCACATGTAGCATCCATCACTGCAGGAGAGAGTCAGGATACGCCTGTAGAGAATATAAAGGTGATTCTTTTATACTGGCTGCAGGACGTCAACAGACCTCATGTACTTCTCTCTTCAGCTCTAGCTCTCCCACTAACTAAAGGCAGTATGTACTCCCTAGTGTATTACAATATATAGCGTAGACACAGGGTATCTTGAAGTCCAGGTCTGGACTATGCAGTAAGGGAGAGGGCTGCTGACTTCACTACAAACCATCCTTACAGTAAAATGGTCCATATTACATTTTATGGTGGGTGGGGTCAGACCCAGCCTCCTGAAAATCCTTGCTCCTGTCCTGCCTTTATTTGCTTAGTTCAGGTTGAAGAGTCTCAGTGGTTGTCCACCCTGTTGTCCAGGCCACCATTTCACAAGCTAGCTTTCACAATAGCAAAACTGAGGACAGAATAATGGGAGTTCTCATCCCACTCTAATAAATACCCACTGAATATACTAAAGTAAACCCTCTGTAACACATCTAGACGCCATCTACACTATCCTAACCACCCCTCCCCAGACACGCAGGGAAAACACTTGGAGTTCTGAATGTGCAGTGTGCATTGCCAGTGGCTGTTACTTACGGTTTGAGCTTTATGAAATAAAACAACAGGCCAGATTCTCAGCTAGGCACATCTGAGAGGGATGGAAAGGGGCCACAAGGGAGACAGTTGAGGCTTGCTGATTTCAGGGCCAATTTTATGCTAGCTGCCATGCAATTAGAGCAGCCAAAGGGCCATACACTATACCCCCCCCTTCACTGAAATGCTAGGGAGTAAAATAATGGGGTGAAGGAGCAGCTTTTCCAGCTCTCTGTGCACCAGGGTCTCCCCTGCTTCAGAGATTCGGTGGCTTTCTGCTCCCTTTACACTGCTACAGTGGTGCAATAAGGAGCAGAGCAAGTGACAGAATCTAGTCCAATATTCTTACTGTTCAAACCAGACACTGGTGGTAGCTGATCAAATGGTACGAACATTTCCCCATGAGTAACTAATCAGAAAATGCCAATATTTTGACCCATTGCCAAGGACTATTTTTCAACCCTACATTGAGCGGACAGCAGGAACTGGGAAACACCCATTTGGAGCATCCTAGCATGCAATGTGCTGAGGTTCTGTGAGTTATTCTGTCTTGCCAGCCAGAATGTGCCATGGGCCTCTGGTTTATCCTCTGCACCATGCCCTCCTTCTCCTCCACCGCGGACTGCCTCATGGCTGGAAAGCCTTAGTCTACAAACTATCACATCATCAAACATGGCAACAAAGGTGAAATCCCTTATCACACCATCATCTGTCTCTCTTTGCATAGAAAACCTTCATCAAGCACATCAGCTCTTGGCAATGAGCATGACGCTAAGAGAACTACTTGCACAAGATGGGGGGAAAAATCCTATATCAATGCCCTTCTGTCTGGCAATGAAATAGCCGAAGAGGAGAGAAAACAAATCTGACTCAATCTACCTTGATATCAGGCAATAGAAATGGATGCTTGCAGAGCTATTTTTGTTGATACCTCTGGGAAAAACACTCAAACCTGACGCAGATTCTCTCACTCAGTGTGAGAATGACGACAAAAAGTGGTATTTCAATGCTGGGCCTCTGAAAATAATACACAGAATTCTCCCTTTCAAAGAATGCTACTCACCTCCCTCATACTTGCATTTTGTTTTTGCCAGTTAATTTATGAGACCCATTCCTTTCTATTTAATGTGTCCTGTGTGTTTCAGTTTTTTGTTCTTTTTATCTGGCATGGAAACTTTCTCATTTAAAAATCAATATAAAATCTAGCTTAGAGAAACAATAACATTTTACCACTGTACTAGAGACACACAGACGTTCTAGGACAATTACTGAAGTTTTACTATTTATTATTTGTACTGAAATAGAACACAGGAGCCTTGGACCAAGACCCCATTTTCCTAGGCACTGTACAAAGACAAAGACAGTTCCTGCCTCAAAGCGCTTACTGTAAAAGATCATGTACTAGACTCCACCAGAATCCTGCGGTCAGAAGCACTGCCAAATATTCTCAAGAACTCTTACAACATTTGTTTGATCCAATACTTATCTCACAGCTTTACTCAGTGAGTGAAATTTACAGTACCCAGTGCTGCTGCTATTGGAGTCAGTGACAAAATGTCAGCTCCTAGTTCCTTCTGTTTTGTTGTGCTTGTGCTCCTACATCATTTGCTGTTTTCTTAACGCTGAGAATTAAGATAATTCTACAGGTACTTTGCCAAGTATAATATGTTGATTTTAACATAGTTTGGAAATAAATTGGGGACTTTTAAAAGACATTGGTGAACGTGGCAACTCTGCTTCAGAGTCCTTCAGTGCTTAGGCATCTTTGGAATGCAGCATTGGACAATGTGGTTTTGCATGTGTGCAGAGTTCTTAGATGCTGTACTGTTCTGTTTCTATGCCACGTTCCATAACAGAATCGGCATCATTTCCCTTTAGGAGGTTAAAAAAACAGGAACAATTCAATTACATTACATGTTTATCATGGTGTGAAAAACACATAGCTTTGCAGTAGAGAAGGCAAATCTTATATCAAGTCCTATACATGCAAGGCATGGTAGGAAGAGTGCCTGTATCCCCCTCTGAAATCAGTAAAATCCCATGAGCAGGATCATGCAGTAAATTGGAATAGACATAACTTCATGTATGAATTATAACAGGTCTGTACATTAGAAAGCATAGGTCCTCCCCCACCATCCCCAAGATCACATCTGAACTATAACCTGTCACTGACAGCATGTCTACACTGGCGCTGAAGGTGTAATTTCTAGCATGGGTCGACATGCCCATGCTAGCTTTGATCAAGCCAGCGAGCTAAAAATACCAGTGTAGCTGCAACTGCATGGGCAGTGCAATAGATTAGCCACCCCAAGTAAAATCCCATCTGAGATTCCAGGTTAATACTTGGAATACCTAACCTGTCCTACTACCCATACAGCTGCAGCCAAACTGCTATTTTTAGCATGCTAGCTAAATCAGAGCTAGTGCAGGAATGTCTACCCAAGCTGGAAGTTCCACCTCCAGCTCTAATGTAGACGTGCCTTTAGATACTGGAGTGATAAAAGTGCTTCCTGTACTCCACCTAGGGTTGCTAACTTTCTATTCGCACAAAACCAAACACTCTTGCCCCTGCCCCGCCCCTCCTACGAGGCCCAGCCCAGCCCCCACCCCTTCTGTGAGGCCCCACCCCCACTCACTCCATCCCTCTTCCCTCTGTCACTCACTCTCCCCACCCTCACTCACTCATTTTCACTGGGCTGGCTTAGGGGACTGGGGTGCGGGAGGGGGTGAGAGCTCTGGCTGGGGGTGCAGGCTCTGGGGTGGGGCCAGAAACGAGGAGTTCAGAGTGCAGGAGGGGGCTCCAGGCTGAGGCAGTGGGTTGGGATGTGAGAGAGGATGAGGGCTCCAGCTGGGGGTGCGGACTCTGGGGTGGGACCAGGGATGAGGAATTTGGAGTGTAGGAGGGTACTCTCCAGGCTGTGACCGAGGGGTTCGGAGTGTGGGAGGGAGCTCTGGGCTCAGGCAGGGGGGTGGGGGGAGGGGGGGGGGGGGGGGTTCCGAAGGGGGGTGTGGGCTCTGGGGTGAGGCTGGGGATGAGGGGTTTGGGGTGAAGGAGGGTGCTCCAAGCTGGGACCGAGGGTTCAGAGGATGGGAGGGGGATCAGGGCTGGGGCGGGGGCAAGGGGTTAGGGCCTGGGAGGGGGTCAGGGGTGCAGGGTCCTGGCGGTGCTTACCTCAAGCAGATTCCAGAAGTAGTGGCATGTTCTCCCTCCGGTTTCTACGTGGAGGCACGGCCAAGTGGCTCTACATGCTGCCCTGTCTGCAGGCGCCGCCCCTGCAGCTCCCATAGGCCGCAGTTCCTGGCCAGTCGGAGCTATGGGGTTGGGGAGGGGGCGCGTTCAGAGCACCCTGGCTGCCCTAATGCGTATGAGCCGGAGGGGAGACATGCCGGCTGCTTCCCAGGAGCCTGCCAGCCCCACTGTGCAGAGCCGCCACCGGACAGTCAACAGCCCAGTCAGAGGTGCTGACCAGAGCCGCCAAGATCCCTTTTCGACCGGGTGTTCTGGTTGAAAACCGGACACCTGGTCATCCTCGCTCCACCCAGTCCCCTCTCTTAGTTTGCTTCAGCCATTCCAGCCTCCATGCCTTCTTACACACTACTCCCTATGCTTGGAAAGGCCTCCCAATCAATAGTTGCCAAGCACCCTCCCTGTCTCTCTTCAAATCAGTCTTAGCCCCTCCTCCCCAATCTGTGAGGTCTAAGCACACACACCATCAAATATAATGTCACTGTCTGTTACTTGTGTTCATTCCACCACTCTTGTGCATGCTATTAGGGTGCAATAATCTCTTCTGGGCAGTAGTTCCATGTGTATTTTAGTGCTACAGAATACGATGTATATCTAACTCTGCTATGTGAATAATAAAGAACCACCACGGTATGTGACATGCTGACTACACTCAGTGCTGACACACATACCAAATTGGGTCCATTTTTCCTGTTCTGTATCTCAAGAACCTGTCTGTTCCTCTTCATCTGCCACACCCCAGTCATCGTGACACATAATTTAACTGCAGTCTCCCTCTCTTTGGCCTCCAGGACTTTCATTTCTGCTCCCCTACAATCTATTCAAAGTGTAGCTGCTAACATCCTCTTCAGCTATGTCTACACTACAAAGGTAAGTAATTATTATGGTGGTGCATGTCCACACTACCCTCCTTGGGTCGGTCGTGCGCATCCTCACCGGGAGCGCTTCCACCGACCTAAGAGGGGCAGGGTGGGGAGCTGAGAACCCAGTCTCTCAGCTCTGCTAGCAGTTCCCTGCTGCAAGCCAGGCTGCCCCCCTCTCTGCCCAGGGCTTCTCGTCTCCCCATTCCCTGCCAGGAGTTGGGCAGCCTTGTCAATTTCAAGGCTCAGGGGGAGCAGGCAGGGGGTGCCGCCCTGCCTTCTTGCCCTGGCTCCCAGCCAGGAGCGGGATCCAGCCACCCAGGCTTCTCGCCCCGGCTCCCAACCACCCAGCAATCCAGGGGCAGCTGGGCTCTAGCTGCCTGGCCAACAGCTGATCTATTTAATGCAGTGTCTGCACAGAAATTGTGTCACCCTAACCACACTGACATAAGCCTTATGCCTCTCATGGAGATGGAGTTATTATGTCGGTGTAGTACGGCCTTACATCAGCGGGAGGAAGGCTGTAGTGTAGACACTGATATAATTAGGTCGACGTCAGCTGCCTTATGTTGACCTAACCGTATAGTGTACGGTTCTGCTCCTGCCAACATCTCAGAACTTGTTTTCCTTGTGAACACTGCTCACCCTCAAATTCCCTTTGTTTCCTTCCTTCACTCCACACCTCTGACTCCACACTCTCAGGCCTAGATTCCTGGAAGAGGCTACTCTCCTTCAGTGCACAAGGGTAACTTGTTCCCCTCCTTCAAAGCCCAGTCGATGCTTTGAGCTATTAGTTTGCCACAACCTTTCACGGAGGAGCATGGTAGTGACACACACACACATCCAGTCACTGCTACACTTCTAAAGCAGAAGCAGCAGCAGCTAATGAACCATAAAATGACAACTCAAATGGTCACAACCCAAAACACTTCATGTGCAGAATGCTGACTTAAATTTGCACAGGAACATAGAAACTGCCCTACTGGATCAGGCCAGAGGTTGATTTAATCTAGCACCCTCTCTCTGACAGTGTCCAGTGTGCTGCAGAGGAAGATGCAAGAAACTCCACAGTAGACAGATGTGGTGTAATCTGCCCCATAATCTTAATCCCTAAAAATTAGAAATTGGTTTGTGCAATGAAACCCAAGGTTTATCTCCCTTCCAACATTATTGTTAGCTAGTTGTTGAGTATTTGCTCTCCAGACAATATTAAGAATATAAGAAGTAACATGGACACTTCTGGGTTCCAAAAAAACTGTGTTTATTAACTATGCATAAACCCAACACTGAATATTCTTGTTATCCACATCAACATCCAATCCCTCTTTGCATCTTGTTAAATTATCGGCCTCAATAATAGCCAGTAGTGATTATTTCCCCAGTCTAATTATGGCTTATGTGACAAAGCATTTCCTTTTTATCAGTTTTGAATTTTTCACCTTTCGGTTTCATTGATGTCCCGCTGTTGTTTTGGGATGAAAGGGCTAGTCCTTTGTATTTTATTGTTTTTTCCCCCTCGCACTAATAGTGTTTGTTATTAAATCCATATCAACTGATATCTCAAACAATTCATAGAGTTCAAGGCCACAAGAAACCATTAAATCATCATGTCCTCTGGTTTAATCCTTTCTCCTTAGATAAGGCAGGCTTGGATGAATGTAATATAACTGATTTCAGGATGTGATGAAAAGCTAAAAGAATGAGAGACAGGACAGGAGGAAAGAAGGGGGGACAGAAAGCAACACAACAAGGGAAAAAGAAACAGTACAGCATTTTACATGCCTTTGTGTGCAGGGAATTAAATATCCCCACTGACAGACTGAGGATTGGATGTCATGATAATGTGACAACTTTCAACACTCACAGGTGAAAACAAAGTTCCTTAAATAGTAGCAAGGCCAGCTGTCCTTCCTCTTGGGGAGAAAGTCCCTTAACCTAGTCTGCTCCTTCTGAATTGAGGTCAAGGAAGCTGAGATGAGTCAAGATGAGCAGCACTGCTGGCAGGTCAGAGGATGAGCTGGCGGGGGAGGGGGGGATGATTCTTCTTTTTTTCAGTCTCTTTTTAAGAACCCCAAAAGGGGTAAAAGTTAGCGCCATATTTTATCCTCATTATTTTGTCCACCAATTACATCCATTTTCATAAGGCCAACCTTGGCATAGGTAACTTTATGCCCATATTTTCTTGTTTACCAAGTATGTTCTCACCACAGTGCTTCACTTATATCCGTTGGCCATTTTTGTTTAAACTAATTCAATTTTTCTGTCTGGTTTTCTTGTACCTATTCATAATGTTTATTTATTTTGTCCTAATCCTGTAAAATTAGCACCATTTATTCCATCTAAATGAATACAGTACACCCCTTTTTAATAGGCAGATTCCCTACTTCACCCACAGCACACAGAGCTCAATTTACCTGTCCAAATACCCCTCCCCAAGTTCATGGGGTTTGGTTGTTTGTGAGTTATCAATACAACCTATCATAAACCTCAGCCCAAACTTACTCCCTGCATTTAGTTGCCAACTCCCTTTCACTCCAGAACCTCCTCTGCCCCATAAAAAAGGTCTCTCACACCTTTTATAACCTAGTTACAGCTAACTGGACCCACCTGCCAGCTTGACTTGGCAGCAATAACTTTTTTATTCAACATTTTAGCACCTGAGCCTATAATGATCAAATAGAAGAGCCCGGCATCCCTATGTAGGGGCTTAGTCTGTCACCCTGTCACTTCCTCTCTTCAGAGGCAGCCATCCACTTTAGAGAGGCCCCAGGGTCAGCCATGGCTGCAGGAGTCTTTTGACAGGTGGTTTTGATGGATCCATGCTGCCAAGGAGTGGGGCCAGAACAGGGGTAGAGGCACACTGCTTTGTACCAACTGCAGAACTTGTGGGCTGAACCCTCATCTTCTTCCACAGGGGAAGGATTGGGGGGGGGGATATCCTCCTCCTCTCCAGAAAGAAAGGAGGAGGAAACTCCTTGAGGATCTTTCAGAGTTGCCTCCCCAGTACCTAGCTACTACACACAGCGACTACAGTCTGCCCAGTGTTAGCAAATTCTGCATTTTAGCTAGGAAATGATTTCTCTGTGTCAGAAACTGAGATGTGGGCTCATCTGTCCTACTAGTTAGAGCCAGAGTAAGAACCAAAGGTCAGAGCTGGAATCAGAAGCTGGGTAAGGAAGCGGAGCTGGAGCAAGGCTGGGAACAAGGCAGGTATAGAAGCAATTACAGATCTGGGCACAAGCACTGAGCAGCCAGCTACCTCCTTCTGCTGCTGCTGGCCTTGAGAGCACACCTCCTGGTTCCCTTCAGCTAATTAGGAGGATCTGCCAATCAGGCAGCTCTGCTGTAGCTCATTCATTAGATAGCCTGGAGAGAGAGAGCTAGCTAGTCCCAGACTCAGCTGCTGGCCTTCGTTCCCGACACTATGCACTGCAATCCCCTTTGGGGGGGCTCTAGCATCTCCCAGGTACACCTTCACAGAATTCAGATCTAGCCTCAGAGCTAAATCCAGAGGAGAGGTGTAAAGCCGGGGTACCTGCTCTCGGTTCTGAATTTGGCCCTCAGCCTCCCGGATGGTGAAATAAGGCCCATCTCTTGCAGATGGGGGAAGGAAGAGCTCATTGTGAGGTTGGTCATGAAGTGAGATGTCTCAACAGGAGCAGGAGCCAAACAGGAAAGTGGAAAAGAAGCAGAGTCCAATAGGGATTCAGAAAGGGAAGGAGCAGTGGAGCATAAGCACTTCACCTGTAGCTTGTAGTCACTATGATGGTGTCCATGATCACTCAGAGCCAAGAAGTCGGACACAAGTCTGCTTCATTCCGTGTCCCAATTCTAACAGCTCAGCACTGCTTAACATGGGCTTTCTACATAATACAACTGGTTACAACTAGCTCTTACCAAAGCCTCTTAAAAGTACACAAAGTACACAAATAAACTAAAACTAAAACTGCTCCACTTGCAATAATGGCCCAATTTCTCCCCATATTGCATGTATGCGCTCATAATGCACAGTGACAGCCACTTGTCCCACATCTAGCAACATTTTCTTTACAAACCAGTTCCCCTGGTTCTTTCTGCTTATGAAACACTGGTTAGTCTTCCACTGTGTTAGATGAAGTGTTTCAAAATTTATATTGACGAATCAGAGGCTTATACAGCTCTATAATGCCATGTTCTGTTGCTTTCAAATCGAAGCTCACTGAATCAAACAGAATTGTAATGGAGTTGCTTCCTATTACTTCAGAGCTGACTAAGCAGCAAGGCATAACAGGGGATGGGAGTTTTTAAAGCAGCTCTGACTGGAGAGAACATATTGGTCAGTTGAAAAGCCAGCTTCCCAAGTCACAGTAACTTCCAACAGTACCTTCAGCAACTTCAGAAAAACTGGGGAGTAAAGCTTAGGCAGCTTAACTTTGTAGCTCTTGTACCTGTTACAATGCTTAGGCTCCTGCAGTGTTTAAAGCCTGCAGTATAAGCCTTTGGAGGGTTGGCAGGACTAAAGAGTGCCCCAACAAGATTAGTTCGAAGGACCCCAAATCCAACTCATTATGATCCATGCCATGAATATTTCTTGTTGTGTACTTTTAGGTCCTCATGCTGTGTTGCCCAAAACAAGTTTGGGCCTGAAAGAACTGCAGCTCTGCCACATGTTTCTAAATGGGTCTTTTAACCCACTTTTTATGAGGACGTCTATGAAGCTACTATGATATATGGAGAATTGGGCCATTTTAGAAAAGTTGGCTTTTCAGCTGAATAAATTCCACACACCCCAACGTTCCCTCCACTCCCCAACACACAGAGTCACATATTTTGGGTGCCTTGAGTGGGCCGGGGCTATTCAAAATTCAGGTCTGGGAGCTTATTGCCTTCTGTTTTTCTGCTACTGCATTAATGTATCACACACACGAGTTCTGATGCATTTTGTCAGGACTCCCACCTCCACAGATCAGAATTCTCAACATCCAAAGCAGCTGTCTCCATTTTCCCCCAGTTTAGGTTCTTGTATGTGGAATTATCCTGCTATTCAAGGAAAGTGAAGAGAACATCAGGTCACAAACTACCATAAAAAATTCACATGAAGGGTATGACAAACAGTTCTCTTTACTGTAGGCCTTACTGTAATATTTCACTTGGAAAAAAGATATACAATTCAAAACAATAAAGAAGGAGTAGCAACCTTAGTTTGCTTTCTTGGGGAGGAGAGTGCTTGAGGATAGATAAATTCTGTCTATGCATGTTCCTTCTAGAAGAGAGAGCCCCATTTCCTTCATGCACAGTACATGTATGCAACTATTGGTAACCCATCTTGTTTCAGAGACAGGTGAAAAGGCCCACTGCTCTTCATTCTGTTACATTTTCATTTGTCCTCACAGAATATCAGGGTTGGAAAGGACCTCAGGAGACCATCTAGTCCAACTCCCTGCTCAAAGCAGGACCAATCCCCAACTAAATCCCCAAATCTCTAAATGGCCCCCTTAAGGATTGAACTCACAACCCTGCGTTCAGCAGGCCAGTGCTTAAACCACTGAGCTATCCCTCCCACCATGTGTTTGTTTAGTCTACCTGAGGCAGTGTATTTGGTTTGAAGCGTGTCAGAGACTCCCCTTGGGATAACGAGCCTGGTGCATATCAATTTCTTTGTTAAATTGACGAACTCATATAAGCTTGCAGCGTCCAGCGGGCATAACTGGAGACTGCAAGACGGAGGTTCCTAGGGTTGTGTCTTGGACCGGAAATATTGGCTAGTGTCGTTCGGTTGCACAATCCAAGGAGCAGCTTACATGCCCCAGGAGTGGGGGTTCTCACAGCAGAGCAGGGCAGGATAAGGCTGGCTGGCTCCCAGAATTAAGGAGTGGAGGGACCTAGCCAATCACCGGTCCAGGGAGCACCAAGGGAACATCACACTCCCCTCCCCTGTTCCATCCCTCTAATCATTGTTGTTGCTCTTCTCTTTACCTTTTCCAGTTCTAATATCTCTTTTTTGAGCTGGGGCAACCAGAAGTACACGCAGTATTCAAGGTGTGGACATACCCTGGGTTTATATAGACAATGGGTTTTCCTCCTGTGACGTTACCTGATTAAAATATGACCATATAGATCATTGTTGCAACCACTGTTATATCCTGGATCAATCGGTCTTCAGCTGTCATTAAGACTGCGCTGATCACAACACGTCCTCCATTCTTCTCGCATTCTTGCCTTTCTTCTCCACGTTCGTCCGAAACGTTTAACAATGTCATCTTCCCATCTTCTTGAAGGCCGATCAGGTGATCTTTTCTGTTCTCGCGGGTACCACTCAATAATGATTGCGGTCCACCTATTGTCCATGAACCGTGCTATGTGGCCCGCTCATCATATTTTATTATATCTGCTTTCCACGACAATATCTTTCACACCGCTGCATTCTCTAATCATTTCATTTGGGATATGATCCAGAAGGGAAATTCCCAACATAGCTTGTTCCATTACCCTTTCAGCTACCGACAGCCGCTGTTCTTCTCTCTTTGTCAGTGCCCACGTTTCATTGCCATGGCTGGCAGCACTGTTGAATTGAAGATATTTGTACGTGTAGTCTTGTCGATTTTTCCTTTGAGGATGTCCTTGATGGAATTAAACACACAACATCCTGCCCGAATCCTTCGGGAGAGTTCTCCGTTCATGTCTTGGCGCATATTAACTTCTTGGCCCAAATATACGTACTGTTCCACTTCTTCAATTTCTTCTCCTGTTACCGTTATTCGGGCTTTTCGTAAGATGCCTGATCGCATGTATTTCGTTTTGCAATGGTTCATTTTCAGACTGACCTGACTGCTTTTCTTGTCAAGTCTTCATAGCATGCTCTGCAGTTGGTTGGTGCTTTCGGCAATTAGTACAATGTCGCCCGCGAATCTAAGATGAGATAATCGTTCTCCATTTATATTATCACCACTTCTCCAATTGATCTTGTTCATAACCATTTCAAGGCAGGCGGTAAATAGTTTTGGTGAAATCGTATCTCCTTGCTTTACGCCTTTCTCGACTGGGATGCGGAGGGGAGTTTTGAGGAGAGTAATGTCTGTTGAACAGCCAGTATTCGCTTCCTTCAACAAACCGATGTACTGTGTATTTATGCCCTGCTCTGCGAGCGCCTTTAATATTGTGTTGAGCTCGACGCTATCGAAGGCCTTTTCATAGTCGACGAAAGCAATGCACAGCGGGAGTTTGTATTGGCTAAGGGTAAATACATGGTCGATCGTGCTGAAATTTCGTCGAAACCCTGCCTGCTCTCTCAGCTGTTGTTCATCCAGACTCTGCAAGAGTCAGTTCGTTATCACCTTTGTAAAGAGTTGATAGATATGAGAGAGCAGGCATATAGGAAGATAGTTCTTAAGATTTTCTCGATCCCTCTTCTTGTACAGCAAGATAGTATTCGACTCCTTCCAGCTTGATGGTATTTTTCCTTCTTCGAGATATCGACTGAATCTTAAAGCGAGGGCCTTCCAAAGTTTTCTGCCTCCTGCGGAAATCATTTCTGATGTTATTCCATCTTTGCCTGAAGTTTTTCCCTTCTTCATCTGGTGTAGTGCACTTCGGACTTCGCTGATGATTATTGGGGGGACGTGTTCTTCTGACTCTTGGAGCGTTGGGAGAGGGACATTGATTCTTGATTTGAACAGTTTTGTACAGAACTCCTTGCAGACCTCCTCCATCCCTGCTCTGTCAATTACTGTCTCTCCATCCTTGTTCTTCAAAATTGTTACGCTCAATCTACACTGCGCCAATTCCTGCTTGCATGTCCTGAGGCTCTTGCGTGATTCAGCTGTTTTAAGGAGCTTTTCTTTCCAGAAGTTCTCAAAGTCGTCCTTCAGTTTTTGCCGTATAAGCTTGCACAGAATGGAGTACTCGAGGTTGTTATCAGAGCTCCTTTTCATATTTCTCCACTTCTCTAACAAGCTTTTCGTTTTGTTCGAGATTCTTCCCTTTGCCTTCTTCATCTTTTCAATTTCAGCTGCTTTTATGCAACGTCTCAGGTTGTCAGCAAAGATACTATAGTCCTCATCACACTTTTCCGTCTGGCTCCAGTCAAATCCAGAAATCACTTTCTTCAGCTTTGCTTCATCGAATGTCTTCGGGCGCTGTTTCCTGATTGCCATCTGTAAAGCTTTCTTTTCCACTACTTCGTCAAAAATCAACTTCGCTCTAAGCAGGCGATGGTCACTGCCGGTGTTGAAGGGCTTCACCACAGAGATGTCTTGAACTATGCACCTTTTATTGACTAAAATATAGTTGATTGCATTCATACTCTTCGTGTCTGGCGTGATCCACGTCCACCTTTTTGCAATCCTCTTTTTGTACCAGGCGTTTGCCATGTACAGTTCTTTGTTTCTGCCATCGTTACCAGCCTTTCTCCTCTTTCATTTCTTTCGCCGCTGCCGTATCTCCCTATAAACTTTTCACCAGCTTTCCCTCGCCCGACCTTAGCGTTGAAATCTCCCATCGTGACAGTGTAAGTGGACTTTTGCGCGAGGGCTCTTTCGAGCTCTTGGTAGAATTCTTCCACTTCTTCGTCCTCACTTGCACTTGTGATAGCGTAGGCCTGGATGACCTTGAGGATAGTTTTTGACTCCATCTGAAGATGCAGCACACCAGTACATGATGATATTAGCTGGCATGATATGACTTTCGAAACCCAATCCTTACTGACGATTAATCCGACTCCTCCAACGTTTCTAGCGCCATCTCCCTTTCCGAGCCTCACAGCGCTTCCATCCTTCCAGTTGACTTCCAACTCCTTCTTTCATCGGGTTTCGCAGATACTGAGGATATCGTATTTTATCCTTTTCTTCTCCTCCTCCATCAGATGGCTTAATGTTTCCTCCCTCGCCAGCAACCTACAATTGTAAGTACATACAGCGAGGGTTGTCCTTTTCCATGTTGGCCTAGCACCTGACATTTTTAGCAACCTCTCGTCACTCAATTTCCACTCCACCACCGAAGAACGGTTTGATGACACGCAGGGAACTAAGACCCATTTACTCGTGTTGTTTTAGCCTTTAACTTTAAGCCATCCCACTGGCTAGGCGGGCAGGCATACGTACCTCCTCAAGCTTAGCTAGCCTTCAACCTCTAAGGAGAAGGAAAAACGCTCTTTCCTCTGAGAGAGCAATCCCACTCCTTGGATTGGATAGTCTGACACCTTTGTAGCATGGTTAGACCTACCAAGGCCCCGCTACCATAGTTGTCAGATGGCCACGGTCACCGCTGCACCACAATGAGGCACTGAGGTACAATTTTGCATTGTTATATATTTGCAGCAAATATTGTACAAAGGTTGTCGAGTGAGATGTATATGAAAAGGTTATGATTTGCTGGTTATGCTTATGCTGTCTGTATGCATGTATCATTTTTGTATGTGAAGCTATGAGAATTGGTTCTATATAGACACTCCTCGGGTTACGCAAGACCCGACTTACGCAAATCCGCACTTACGGAAAAAGTTCGTAAACTAGAAATAGGAGGGGTTGTGGTTTTTTGGCATAATGGTCAGAGATACGTTTCCGATTTATGCAAAATTCGAGTTACGCAAGGCATTCCGGAACGGAACGCTTGCATAAGTTGGGGAGCGTCTGTACTTGGATTTCAAATGTTTGCTCCTGGGGGAATGCCCACAAAGTAATTAGCCACCACATCTTGGAGGAACTATTCAAATTGAGTAGCCCATCGAAAGAACATTTAACTGACAATGGACCATGGGAGATGCCTATCTACACTTAATGAAATTTCCTGCTGTGACTAGGCAAAATGCATGGACATGTGACTTGCCCAGGTGACTCCAAACTCCATCTTGTTGCTGTAATTTTCCACAGTAAGAACAATGGGATGCCCTCCACAGGGCAAAAGCTATAAAAGGCCCTGGCAACACCTCCATTTTGTCTTCATTCCTGCTACTTACCTCTGTAGGAACTTTGCTACAAACTGAAGCTCTGAACAATGGACTGAATGACCCATCCAAGCTGTGGATGTACTGCAGAGACTTGACTTAAGCCAGCAGTTAATTCCATCACTGCTACAAGCCTGAATCAAGAACTTTGCCATTACTGTATATAATTGATTCCTTTAACCAGTTTTAACTCTCACCTTTCTTTCTTTCATTTTATGAATAAACCTTTAGATTTTAGATACTAAAGGATTGGCATCAGTCTGATTTTTGGATAAGGTCTAAGTTATATATCGACCTGTGTATGTGGCTGGTCCTTTGGGATCAGAAGAACCTATTATTTGATGAGACTGGTTGTAAAGAACCACTCACCTCTGAATCCAGTGTTTTTGGTGGTGATATAAGAACTGGAATGCCTGAGTAAACTGCCTTTATGTTTTCCTGGTAGCCAGTGTGGTGAAACAGGAGTTTAATTTTATGACTGACTTGGTATATCTTATAAAAGAATAACCACCAGTTTTGGGTTGTGTTTGCCCTATTTCTCAGCAGTTGGTCCTGAATTTGGCATTCTCAGTTATGACCCACTAAGGCACAGTTACACCTCCCCAGGGCATAGTTTCAAAAGGGCTGATTGGAAGTGGGTCATTTGCATTCCCCTTACACCCAAATACTTCCTAGTAAATCCACTTCATACATATTGGTCCCAAAAGCCCTTTGAAGTTCATAATACCTTCCAGAGAGTGCATTAGCCAGTCTCCTAGAGAAGTTACATACACACAATTCCCCAATAACACATACACAATTGCATTTTTAATACAATGGACCCCAAAGGTATTAAACCTAATTCAACAAAGTTCAACCTAATTCAGTAAAGTTCATTCAGAATATTGCAGGAAATGATTAGTCTGTCACAGTCCCTTCTGGTTTCCTTGTATGCCACGTACACACAAAACGGAGCATGAGGGTCTAATCCAATTTGTGTTGAAATCAATGGAAGTAACTTGGAAGGCTCTTAGGGGAAGCTGGGTCAGACCTTCAAGTGAAGGAAAAGGAACAACAGAGAACAGCAGCAGTCCAGAAAGCCAGGATGGAAGAAGATCCCAAGCCTACTTAGCATGTACAACAATTCCCCATAAACTCTCTACCCTTAAATCACTGGACCCATTATGAGGAAAGGGCCAAGGTCTGTGGCTTTTTGCTCCAAAACAAATTCCTACAAAGCAACAAAAGAAGAGGCAGCATTAATTTTGCATATTCACTCGGCTTCAGCTAATACAATCAGGTTTATTAAATGCTTAAGCATGCTGGAGAATTGCAAAAGAGCTGGGGTTAACATTATTGGGTGCCCTTCACACTTACCACACAAAACCTCATTGCTAACTCTCACGCACAAGTTGTAAATGATCGGATTATGGATGACACAACCGATCTACCTGTCAATACCTAAAATAATCATCATTTGGCCACTTTTTAAAAAAGAAACAAAACTGTTCTTATTAAGTGATACCACAATACCTCAATTTTCCCCCTTCAGTTTGCCAGGTTTTATTTATTTGGTCTCAGGTACAGGAATTTCCATGGCACTCATCCCCATAGTATCTGAACTCCCAGACATGCAACAAAACAGAGATCTTTCCCTCCCCAAAGAAAAGTTTTGAGAAAGACAGAAACATACACGCACATGCACTAGAACAGCTAATAGCCGAGCAGTCGGGGTACTCAACTGAGATGTGGAAGACCCAGGTTGATGTCTTGCTCTGCGTAATTTGAACAAAGGACTTGACTCTAGGTAGCCCACATCCCAGGTGAGTGCCACAACCACCAGGCTACAGAATCTGTCTTTCCGCACCACCCTTTGGAGCTGTTCCACTTTGTATAAATAATTAGTCACTGGGCCACAGAAAGAGACTGACCCTATAGCCCAATGGTGTGTGCCACCACCACTGGGCTATTGCCTATTATGGAGTGGGTCGCTTTCTCTCCAGAAATTTAGTCATGGACCTAGAAACATTTTGGTTTTGACAAAACATCATTTTTCTATGGGGAAAAAGAGGTTTGTAAAAAAAAATTTGATCTGCTCTACATTTGACAAATGTGCTTTTACTTTATCTCCAAAGTGCAATAGATTTATTTCAGTTGCTGGCAGGGATGAGATTATCCCTGGAAGGACAGTGCCAGAATTTGGCCAAAACTGTATGGAGGAGATTGCGGTTACCTTGCCGTAGCTCTATGCGTACTTGTTACTTAAGGGAACATCTCAAAGGACCCTGCTGTCCTTCGCTGTGGATACTGGAATATTCAGCGAATCCCTGCTACAGGAGATTTGGAGCCAACCCCTTCTCTGTGAACATGTGCTTTATGCAGCCTGGGGTTCCAAAGCAGCTGCCCACACATGGATTCTTCATCTACAAATGGCTATCCCATTAAATTAACAGTTAAGCATAGTCCACAGAATTGGGGCAGAGATACTTTTTTTCTTTTTACTCCAAATTGGCTAATATTTCTGATTGGGGCAATACTCCAGGTGCCCCAATGTAGATGGATATGCATTGAACCAGATAACAAATTATATTGGGAAGGGAGAGTCTACAGTGATTTGGCACATTATTCAAATGAAAGTCCAACAACTCTATCCCTATTAATTAGATGAGCCAAAAACTGGACATGCCACTTTGCAGCCTGGTTACCATTTGACGCTATATATTGCATCATTTCTGATATCACTGACAATGCTAGCATGGTAACAGATTGCTGGGCATTCTGAATGCTGGAAGAGTATATCCTCACACTACCTGTACGTGTGTGGCCAATTTCTGCCCTTGGATAACACAGGCAACAGCCACTTGGAATCACATGCAGACAAAATTTGACCCATACTCAGTACTCTGCTGAGCCTCTACTCAACTGTTAATATTTACCACAGATGTCATTTTGCTTCTTTTGGAGCTGCATGTATTATTATTATTGCTATTAAATATTTATATCGTATGAGTGCCCAATGACTCTTGAATGAAACTGGCACTTAATTTTTTTTAATAGATTAACTGTCTTGCTGTTACATTACATCTTGGTCTCGTTTTTGCACTTTCTTTTACTGAGGAGTTTTAAAAAAAAATTAAGTCACCTCTCCCCCCCAAAAGATGTTATCTCATTACTGCACATTTTTTCCCAGCTGCATTGTCCATGCTTCAGACACCTTTTGCCCAACGTAGCTCAAATTCAGCACCAATTACTCCCTGTGAAATCAATGGAACTGCATAAGTTGTAAGTCAGTGATGAACCTGCCCCAAAATGAGTACTTTAGAAGTATCCTTCGGTGTTGAATTCAGCTGCAAACTCTTCAGTGCTTCCCTTCCACTTGCAGAATGAAGAGCCAAATTCCACTCCCAGTTACACTGGTTCAGGCCCAGCGGTGTAAAAGAGCAAAATTTGACCCAAGTTATGGAACCATACATCAAAGAGCTAAAAATACAACGTACAAACAGTAGCAAAGGTCTAGAAAGCTGTTAAGATCCCTGTCCTTTCCCAGGTGCTATGGGGATAGTATACAAATTACAATCCTCAGGGAAAATTAACTGAAGTCATTAACAACAACAAAATGTGATTCTTCTGCAAATTAAAATGATTAAGATCACCAGCTTCTGCCATCAAAAAGATCCAGAATCTTACCCTCGTATTATTAAATATTAAAACAATGGATTTTATCTGTAAATGCGAAGGAAATGAATTAAGAGCTCTGATGAATAAGGGCCTCTGTTTATCTAACAGGCAATTGCACTGGCACAATTTGTCATGTTTTATATGACAAATCATTCCAGCTCTCTGAGCTTAGATGGCAAATCTGTTTAACAGAAACACCTCCAGAGTTTCACCCCTCATTCAGTCCTTGTCTCAATATAAATAAAAGGCTGCTATTAGTGTACCACATTTGTGTTTGTTTTGAGAATAAATGTCCAGATGAATCAACTGTTATTTTTAAGAGTCAGATTCTGACCCATCCTGCAGAGGAGTGAATGCTAAAGCAAGGTTTAGGAAACCCTAAATAGAGAAATAATATAAAATACAGAAGAGAAACATGCAGTGCAGTAAGGTCTGCTGAACAAGCAAAACCCTGCTGACACTAATTCACAGTATTTTAAAATCACCTAAGGATTCTCAAGAGCCTCTTTAACATTTTATTCTCAACTCCAGCCTCAGTTTTTCTACTTCTGCTGACATCTGCTACCTAACAGCTTTCCCCCAGCTAACAGGATGCACAAGTGGATTCTTGAGCCAGCAATAATGTAACCGGTATACCAGAAAGGGTGTGTTGGAAATTGTATGCCCAATATTTCTTTCCTGCCGCCACAGTGCTTGTTAAGTCTCCCGACCCCAGAGGGAGTAAATCTTGCCTCAAACGTGTGACCTTCCATGTCTATAGAGCAACATGTTACCTCGGTACCATTGGGCTGGTTCTTCGAATGAATCAGAAGAAAGCAACAGAAGAATGTTCTCCCTTCATATTCATTATAAGGTAACGATCTATCACTTAGTTCCTTTTAAGAAAAAATTGCTCTAATATTTTAAGTAGATTTAATTTGCGAGGCTCTTTCAGTACAGATTAAGCATTAAAACACTTAATACAGCATGGAAATGTAATTTAGATTCTAAAAACAATGGGGTTCTATCTAGCAAAGGCTCGATATGAGAAGATCTGGTTTTAAAGTGAACAGGCATCAGGAAAGATTTCCTAAAGTAAACTCAAGTACATTGCGGAATAACCTCCCAAAGGAAGTGGGGGGGGGCTTAAATTGCTCAGTTATTAAATCTGGATCAGAAAAAAGTGCTAGAAAATGACAGAACAGGAAACCATCCTGCTCTGATAACAGGGATGGGCTAGGTGACCCAATAGGTCTTCATGTCCACCTCCCCATCTCTAGCTTCTTTCAAATTATATTGCTTCAAAACTGTGATATAAAGATGAATATCTCATAGCTACAAATAAGTTTTTCAAGCAATTTTGCCCCAAAGAACCAGCTTGCCACGCCCATAACTTTGCATCACCAGTCTCGTTTCCCTCCGTGTGTTCTAGTGTCTCTAAACTTCCCACAGTTTAATTTACATGCATTGTTTCCATAACATTCTAAAGGATCCTTTCAGTATATTCTTGCTCCTGTGCTCTTCAAGTGCCTATCTGATTTCCTTTGAGAAAAGAAGATTCTCTCAGTTCAAGGATAAATTAATTCCTTCATTTTGAGGAGAAACATTACAACCGGGGCACTTAACAAAGGAAGCCTATTGTAAGACATGCAAGAAAGAACACAGCTCCTTACATGCTCTCACAGAACTTTGTAAGAGTGCTGGGCTTTTCCTGGTTGCGTCTTTGTCGAAACCAACGCTGAATACTGCGTACATCCCAGTCCAGCTGCTTGGACAGGCCTTCCAGTCTCTTCTCATCTGGATGCTACAGAACAAAAAGTGATAAAATGACTGCAGATGCATTTTATCTTCATAACAGATATCATAATATTGTTTTATATTTAGATCCCTAAGACTGGTCATAAAGAACTCAATCCTATTGTACGACTAGGACTTACAGACTCTACCCTAGCTCTCTGCCAGCCTCATGGACAACTGGAAGTACAGCAAAGTCTCTTCATACAAAACACCTATTGGTGGATATATAATCAAAAACAGTACTCTAATAAAAGGGGCTAAGGCAATGCAGCTACATAGAGAAGTTTTAAAAGTTATTGGGGAAAACAGGAGGTTACAAATTGGCTTGGCAGAATTCGATTTTATATATATATCAGTTTGATGGGTAATATCAATATTTATTTTTAAGCTTTTTTTCTATTTTTCATCTCTTTAAATTTTCACAGTTGCAGAAAATTAAAGGTGAGTCAGACAAGGGAGTGATCAGACAATTATTTAATGACGGTAGATGTTGAGATTCAAAAAGTTAAAGTTTTATAACCGTTAAAAACACAAATTTTCAACACCACATCAGAATATACAAAATAAATATCCTTAAATCAAACTCTATTAGGTCCTCAGGTAGCATTTTTCTTACGTTTATTATCAATGGAAATATATTTCTTCAGCAGTGTGTGTGTTTGGTGAATTCAACATTTTCTGACATTTACCAGTAAAGAACTAATCTTTCCACGCGTAGTTATAACTGAAACTTTTTCTGCAACCTCACCTCTAGCACTCCCTGCCTATCAAATGCTATACACTCCTTGAGCAATGGGGCCTGCAAAACTGCTCAGCATGAGCCTTGTCTCTTTCATCACTCTGTGTATGTGTAACTGATGTAACTGTTGACATGACCAAGAGGATTGTTCAACTGACACAGAGAAACACATTTTCCTATACATTAATATTCAAAAACTACACTTTCATTTTTAAAGTGACAGCTTCAAAGGAAGTCACCTTAGCAACTGAGACAAACATGCTCAGTAAAATTAGCTTTACGTAGTCATTTTCAACAGCAGCAAACATGACTGTTACTACATTGGAGTAGAGGTTACGTTGCATACTGTAGCACGCATAAGGTGAAGGAAAACTGAAATTTACTGGATTTGAACACTACATGGGAAACAGGGGAAGAGGATACATTTCAAATTGTCTGTTGATGCTCTGTGTACAATATTCCACACTAAGTACATTCCAATATCCCCCATCACATTTTTTAAAAATTATCCTGAGAATTCACTCTGTGCATCTGTTTTCCTGGGGATAAGATTTGCTCCTATAAGCCAATTTGATATGGTGGATGAAATGCAAGTGCTGCTATAGTTAAGACTGTGTGAAAGTTTCCATTATATAAACTCCTAAAATTCCATGGATTAATAAACCTGAAATAAAATCCCCTCCAGGCTGAAATTTGGTATCTGAGTCCCCAGAAAAGGGAACAAGGGAGAAAAGGGTATTTTTTCTTTAAAGCTGAATTTTAATCAGTTCAGCCATTTGTTTTTCTTTTTAAAAAAGTCATTTGGAGTCGACACCCATAGGGCTTATACAGGCAGAGCATTCACTGTAGTCAGTGAGAGTTTTGCCTGGGTACAACTGTAGCATCTGGCATGTAACAAAAATGACCAACTTGCTGGCAGTGGTTTGTAAGTGTGGCTTGCCAAACAGCACAACCAGTTTCTGGGGTGGGGCCTGGAAATCAGCCCCCTGCTCTGTGCAGTCATGGAACTTAGCCAGACCATCACAACTTGTGGTTCACACCACAGCCACTGGACTAGTGAGCATGAAAATGATCCTCCAGCACCTGCCAGAGGTTCATCAGCCAGTTCCTTGCCAGAGTGTAAGTATCTACATTCCTTTGCAGCTCTAAGAGGGCTCCCCATTCTCCATTATATTCTCGCTGGAGCTAGTTCTATGCACCAGCTAACGTAACTCAGCAGGAATTAGACTGAATCTTAACACAGAGAAGCCCTGTATTTTTCTACAGGATCTCTGAGTCTATTATTCTAAGACACCTTCCCTTTCCCCCTGAATCTGAGTGGGAGTAGATGTAGTGGGCCTTTCAGACAGGCAGGTGTATCTGATCTACCCTCTGCAAGTATGCTGCCAAAATGAACCAAAGCAATGTGAGCATGGCACCTACGCTTATTAGAAGGGTAGACTACCAAACCAAGAAGGAGATCAGCTCCCCTGACGCAAGATGCGTAGGCAGGCGGCCAGCACCTAGAGCTCTCCAGGCATATTTCATCCTCTTCAACACCACCTCTGGTAACTTTAACCCTGAAGAAATGGCCAGTATGAAATCCTGATTTCGTTCTTTGTGAAAGCGATTCCTGCAAAGCCACAGGCCAGCTGAGACGTGGTGCTATGTTCAGCTGCAGGTTGGTGTTAACGTAAAATGGGAAGAATGACTAAAAGCAGAGGAAAGCTTCCTCTCGTGATATCTGTCCAAACGAAGTGGGCATATGCTAAGATCTTTAGACGAGGATAACGACACCTGATCATCACTGCATTCTCGCTGCCTAGCCTGATCAGGAGGCTCAGACAGTGCCAGGAACTGCTGCTAGGACAATCTGTAAACATTTCACCAACAAAATCCACAAACATGGAAACCCACAGCCTTTATCTGAAGGGAAAGAGAAAATTAGCTGCACAAAGGGGCAAAAATGAGTTTAAGGCTTCCCTATCATTTTGCTGTATCCTACAGAATTCCACAAGTTGCAAAAATTCATTGCTAAAAATTATTTTCCTAGCTTTTTCTAATGTGAAGAATAGCCATCATAATACAAATAGATATCAGCCAACCAATAGTGCCCCATCCTTCCCAATTCACCTGAGAGTTGTAAAACCCAAATCCAAATCTGGAACATTGACATGCTAACATTATTGATAAAGAGTAACATTTCCCCCCAATTTGCCCAACCCCCTGTGCCCTCCCCCCACAAAAAATTAAAATACAAAAATGAATGTTAATATAAGCAGCCACATGATACCTATGGAGTATTTTCTATTCCAGTTTTCCTGGTTAAATGTGTAGCTTGGTATGATACTGTCATATTCTAACATGTATGCCATGAAGGGCTTGCCCACGTTGCAAAGCTAGCATGGGTAACAGAATCTTTACATTTGCATTTTCTGCTTTTAACTGTGAAATCTTAACATTGCATTAATAGTTCTTTGGCTTCACTTGAAATTATCTTACTTTACGCAGATCAATGTTAAAGCATCATATCACCTTTTATAAAATGAACATGTTAGGTAAATACTGTACCTTTGTAATTGCAGTGAAAACTTTTTCCAGAATAGCATTAGGTTGGGCTTTCTGTGGTCCATTGGCCTGGACTTTAAGACCTAAGGCACAGGGTTTAGCTATAAACCTACAACAAAACAAAAAGGAAAGAAAATCAAATGAGATTCTTCTATTATTTATTGCAGGATCTGTTGTTATCATCAGTGACATGCCATAAATGTTAAAACATTAAAAAGAAGTCATGGTCCCTGTCCTGAAATTTCTACGTCAGACAACTGCAATACACAGAATAATAGTGCAAATGCAAGTATGTAGAGGTGTATGAATCAATGGACGAAAACATCACAGAATAAGAGCGTTTTAAGCGGGGATTTGAAGAAGGAAAGGTAACGCCATCGAGTACGTGAAATGGGGAGTTGTTCAAAGCACTGGCGGGAGGCATGAAAAAAAGACCAGAACTAAGAGTGGGAGAAGGCTCATCAAAAAAGAAGAGCATACAGAAAGAGCAAAACACCATGAGGAGACTGCTGTGTGCAACTGGCATGCGAAACATAATATTTTCTCCCCCACCTTACTGCCTCTTTAATTAACTAGACCCCAGGTTGGCTATGAACACAGAATTGCTTTTGTGCCCTGTGTCAGACACAGCTTTTAATGTCTGACAACCTCAGACTTGCTTGACCAACACAACTCAGTAAATACCAACATAATCTACAAACATAAGTGATTTAATCTAACTCAAAATGGTTTGGGGCCATTTCTTTGACAGTTTCCAGTAAAAAAGTATATCCTAAAAACTCTTCTGCCCGTGCATGGATCTTCGGCACAGATCCACAAAAGGTAAAACCCGGGCTGGCATTAAGGAAAATGGCTCCCTGGGTGCCCTTTCTTTTAGTTTTTGAACAGCAGCATGGGACACAAGGCATGAGGACCAGCTCCTGGCCCTGGAGCTTGGCTGGGCTGCACAGGGAGGAGTTTCTGAGCCTGGGGGCTCCTCCTCTACCAGGAGGAGAAAGGGTGCATAGCCACCATCCCTGCTGTGGGAATGGGGGGGCCCTGGGGCTGGCCCACTGGCTCCGCAGGGACGAGCCCTGCTGCCTGGACCTCCCCGCCAGGCTGGCAGCTCTGGGCGGCACTGCCCTCCCCCCCGCCCGGCTGGCCAGGGTTCCAGTCCTGGGCTTGCCCACAGTCACCCCTGCTCTGGCAGCCCAGGAGCACCCACCTGACCATGTCGCCCACCAGTAAGGCTGGCCCTGGTTAAAACCAATCAATAATTCTGCATAGCTTCTAAATAGTTCCTTTTACATAAAACCCATTTTGCATAATATACATAAAGATTAGCTATGTAGCTCCATAGCTAAGGAATGGGAACATTCCATGTATTTAAGATAAATTGTTCATATTAATGAGTTCTATTAATGGAGTTTCTTACATGGCTCAAAGTTCATCTCCTCCTACAAGCTCAAGTCCAACTGTTAACATGCTCAGAAAGACTACAATTATATATACTTTATGATGAGCTCTGCATTTCACCTAATAACATCCTTGCAAATAAAGAGGAAAATATTCCTGGAGTTATTCCATTGCTCACACAAGGCTGCGTTAAGTCATCTGGCTAAAATCCAGGCACTGAAAAATATATCCCAGTGCAAAAAAACTACTTAGATGGATTTCAGGACACTACTTAAATGGTTCAAATGTAAATCACAGATCTCAGATTGTAAGCTTTCTCTTAGATTGTAAACTCTTTGGAGCTGGGATCATTTTTCTGTTCTGTGTTTGTACTGGACCTAGCACAAATGGTGCCTGGTCCATGACTGGGGCTCCTACGCATTACAATGATACAAATAATAATAAATAATTGAGGTAAGAGCTGTATTCCACTGCCCCTCACCGAAACTATCCCATTCCCCAAGCTTCTAGCTGCTTTGTGTTTGAATATACTGAATTGTTCTCAGTTTCCCTTTAAAGACTTTTCATAATATCCTAAAAATTCAACAAAGTAACAAAAAACAGCACACTAAGTAGATAAGAAATAGCTCTGTGTTTATACCCCTGAATATGATTGCAGGCTCTCGCGAGCAAATGTGGAATTCTTATCAATATTTAAACACCATGCAAAGACTGTTTTGAGCAGAAATTGTGTTTTCCTAAAGATAACATAGATGATGAAGAATAAATCTCATTGCACTGATCACAGCAATGATGTTGGTTAAAGAAAACAGATTGGTTTCAGATTCTAGTTCAACCTTTAATAGGTTCACAAGTTCACAGCATGTGCCTCCTTTAAAAAAAAATCTAAAGTAAATAGAAAGTGAGTCAGAAGAAATATGCATTCAAAATAGGTTGTTTACATTTACACTTTCATGGTGCTCTGAGGAATAGTTCTGTCACAAAAAATTCATATTTCATCCTGCAACATTTGCATCTGAAAGCAAATGCTAGAGTCTGAAGTCATTTTTGGTAGGTATTCATGGACTTAAAAGAAACCCCCAGTGTGGTCACTTAATTTCCATATTTTATAATTTGACATGCATTTTCTCTTATATTTATTAGTTTGGATAAAATCTGAATCAGTTGTAGGAATCATGTTCTAATCATATTGCCAGTGGCTGCAGCATCAACCAGGAGGAGACCCAAGGCTACAGGCAGTGTAAATACATTGCCTTAGGATCTGATCCCTCAACAGCAAAGTCAATGGGAGTTTCACCATTGAGTTCAAGGGAGAGGAGAGTGGAGCTGTAGCTCTTCTGCCTTGACTCATTTTCTACTTGTAAAATATAAGTTGTATATCTACAGTGAAGCATTTATCATTTACAAGAGATATATTAGAACTGCTCCAAAGCCTTTGTCAGAGAACTCATTCAAAGCCTTAACAACAGACTTGTAGGATTGCGCTTGGAGGGTCAATAGCACTGGTGCCACTGAAACATCAGGCTTTCAGTCTGTACAGGCACTGCCCATGATGTAGATTCCTGGGGCAGAATGCAACAATGGTGTAAACTGCTTGGAATAAATGCAACTGCAGCCATGCTGGTAATACTTGTGCATGGTTACAAACAAACACTAAAATCCTCTAGTCTAGACAAATATTTAGATGGTCAGATATCAGGTCATTTAGAACTTTATAGGTTAAAATTAGGGCTGTTGATTAATCGCAGTTAACTCTCGCGATTAACTCAAAAAAATTAATCGCGATTAAAAAAATCAATCACCATTCATCACAGTTTTAATCGCACTGTTAAACAATAGAATACCAATTGAAATGTATTAAACATTTTGGATGTTTTTCTACATTTTCATATGTATTGTATTCTGTGCTGTAACTGAAATCAAAGTGTATTTTTAATACAAATATTTGCACTGTAAAAATGATAAACAAAAAAAACGTATTTTTCAATTCACCTCAGACAAGTACTGCAGTGCATTCTCTTTATGGTGAAAGTGCAACTTACAAATGTAGATTTTTTTTGTTACATAACTTCACTCAAAAACAAAACAATGTAAAACTTCAGAGCCTACAAGTCCACTCAGTGCTACTTCTTGTTCAGCCAACCGCTAAGACAAACAAGTTTGTTTACATTTACAAGAGATAATGCTGCCCTCTTCTTATTTACGTCACCAGAAAGTGAGAACAGGCATTTGCATGGCACTTTTGTAGCAGACATTGCAAGATATTTACGTGCCAGATATGCTGAACATTCGTATGCCCCTTCATGCTTCGGCCACCATTCCAGAGGACACGCTTCCATGCCAATAACGCTCAAAAAATAATGTGTTAATTAAATTTGTGAATGAACTCTTTGGGGGAGAACTGTATGGCCCCTTTTCTGTTTTACCAGCATTTTGCCATATATTTTCATGTTATAGCAGTCTCGGATGATGACCCAGCACATGTTGTTCATTTTAAGAACACTTTCACTGCAGATTTGACAAAATGCAAAGAAGGTACCAATGTGAGATTTCTAAAGATAGCTATAGCACTCAACCCAAGGTTTAAGAATCTGAAGTGCCTTCCGAAATCGGAGAGGGATGAAGTGTGACGCATGCTTTGAGAAGTCTTAAAAGAGCAAAACTCTGATGTGGAAACTACAGAACCCGAACCACCAAAAAAAAAAAAAATCAATCTTCTGTTGGTGGCATCTGACTCAGATAATGAAAATGAACATGTGTCAGTCCGCACTGCTTTGGATTGTTATCGAGCAAAACCCGTCATCACCATGGACGCATGTCTCCTGGAATGGTGGTTGAAGCATGAAGGGACATATGAATCTTTAGTGCATCTGGCATACAAATATCTTGTGACACCGGCTACAACAGTGCCATGAGAACGCCTGTTCTCACTTTCAGGTGACATTGTAAACAAGAAGCCGGCAGCATTATCTCCTGCAAATGTAAGCAAACTTGTTTGTCTGAGCGATTGGCTGAACAAGAAGTAGGACTAAGTGGACTTGCAGGCTCTAAAATTTTACATTGTTTTCTTTTTGAATGCAGTTTTTTTACATAATTCCAAATTTGTAAGTCCAACTTTCATGATAAAGAGATTGCATTACAGTACTTGTATTAGGTGAACTGAAAAATACTATTTCTTTTGGGGTTTTTTTTACAGTGCAAATACTTGTAATCAAAAATAAATATAAAGTGAGCACTGTACACTTTATATTCTGTGTTGCAATTGAAATCAATATATTTGAAAATGCAGGAAACATCCAAAAATATTTAAATAAATGGTATTTATTATTGTTTAACTGTGCGATTAATCACTATTAATTTTTTTAATCGCTTGACAGCCCTAGTGAAAACCAACAGAGAGCTAATGCAGAATACAGAGCACTTGTCTCATATGAGAAACTCCATCGAGAAACTCCACTGAGCAGATGTGCAGCCACATTCTGGATGAGCCTCATTTCCCAAATGGTTTTAAGGTGCAGCCCAAGTAAAGAGTCTTGCAGTATTCAAGCTCAAGGTGACAAAGGCATAGTTGACAAAGGAAAGGGGGAAAAGGTTGCATTCTCTAGCCAGACACAGATGGAATAAAAGCAATGCTGACTACCACTTATCTGATCAGCTAAATGCAGTTGAGAATATAACAAAACTCATGTGGATATTTATTTCAGAAACTTTATTTCCCACCTCTAATATATGTTTTCAAAGCTTCTGTAGACATCCTCTTATTTCTTGCTAAAGATGCTACTTTTCCGAGAGGCTGGGAATCTTAGCATCTGAATTCAGGAATTATACTAAAAACCATTTAAAATTAAAGAAATTAATTATTTTGATTGCCCTAAGAGAAGGCACAAAACCAGATGAGATTAACTTCACAAGGAAACCAAAGGGAAAGTCAATCAGCATCCAAGCTAATTTTATAAAACCCTTCAAAAGAGGCATCATTTATAAATAGAGACAAAATAGAGAAGGACTGTGGGTCGAATCAAAATAAAAAGAATGGGACAACTTTTTCACTTGTCAGGCTCACAAAGGAATACACTCTGGGTATGTCTACACTACCGCGGTAGTTCGACGGCTGGCAATCGAACTTCCGGGTTCGATTTATCGCGTCTGGTCTGGACGCGATAATTCGAACCAGGAAGTGCTCGCCGTCGACTGCGGTACTCCACCTCAGCGAGAGGAGTACCGCGGAGTCGACGGGGGAGCCTGCCTGCCGCGTGTGGACCGCGGTAAATTCGAACTAAGATATGTCGACTTCAGCTACGTTATTCACGTAGCTGAAGTTGCGTACCTTAGATCGAATTGGGGTGTTAGTGTAGACCAGGCCTCTGAGCCTTAATTGCTGATGGCAGCATCCAGAGACACAAAACTAAGTACAAATAAAAATAAGTTCATTTCAAAGACAGATTTTCTAAACATTTGAAAAGTTATTTTTTCCCTTCAGTAAAGTCTCTTGGTTGATTATAAGTGCCAAAGCTGGCTTTTCACTACCTACCTCTCAGGTGCGTGAAGAAATGACATTGTTCTGAGATAATGTAAATCAGATGGCAAAGTATTGCACTGCAGAGAGTATATGACGCAAAAATGTGTTCAATTTGTAAGAGTCAAAAGCTGGTTAAAATAGCCAGAGGGACTAAAACTTTACAAGGTGTAACTCCAGCAAGCTTCATACCAATATGATCTTCACAGAACTCTCTGTGAGCCACTTGGAAATACAATCTTAAAATGACAGCCTTGCTAATTAATATGCTGGGGGGAAATATAGTAAAGGGCGACCAGATTATTAGCCTAAAATTAAAAAAAGAGGAGCCTAACGTTCAGTTACGCGCACTGTCCAAGACAGGATATATGCTCTAGATCAGGAAATTTTCTTTGATCTTTAAAAACAAGGGACTGAAATAAAGGGAAAAAATACATTTCTACTGTGCTTATTACAGCCACAAAAGAAACAGGAACTACTTTAGGAATGTGTTCAGCCCCCATTACTGCAGTGTCTGAGTGCCTGACAAACTTTCATAATTTCCTTAGCAAATACGTAATTTCTATAGCCTCTATTGGTTTCATGCCTAAATTCTATAGAACGTTTCCACAAAGGACAGCAAGACATTCTGGGAAGTTGTACAGTGTACACAGTCTGTTGCTGTCTAAATCACTCAAGGCATGGTTTGCTATTTGGCTGCTACGAAAGCATATATGGCAAAAAGTGAGTTTGTTAAAGCTTAAAATTTCACGATGGTCTCTATCCTGGCATGGCCTCGTTTTTATTCCCCTGCTCTTGAGAAAGTTAAAGCATGTTTATGAAATTTAATAATGGATTGTTAATCTAAAATTGGGGACTAAATTCATGTATTAAAAATGGTAACATGAAGGGATTACTGCAAATCTAACAGTAGTGTTTTGCATTGCATACCTGCAATGTTAAATATTTGTGTACAACAATCCACATGTGTGCAGGAAGAGCTGGGTGAATAATTGATTTTTTTATAAAAATACTTGAATAGGCTTTGGGACACAGAGAGAAAGTAAGAATCACTCTACGGCATGTGATTAGGGTTAGGGTCCTACTGCAATAAGTATTTAAATTATTACAAAGTAGAACAGCTTCAACGGAAGAGATTAAGAAACAGGAGAGCCAGAAGTCCCTAGAAATGTGGGGGGGGGGCCCACCAGTGCCCAAACCATGGCCCTGCCCTCGCTCTGCCTCTTCGTGCTGAGGCCCCACCCACACTCACTCCTCTCCCCCCATCCATCGCTCACCCTTAAGGCAGGTAACAAGTGGGAGGGCATATCCCTCCCACGTTTTAAAATGATGGAGCCATGGCCCTCTGCCCCCCCTGTTCCGGCACTGCTGTTAAGAAAGCCCTAACTCAGAATAATCTATAGCCCAGTGGTTGGGGCACTTTCCAAGTTCAAAACCCTGAACAACGTGAAGAGGAGTGGAAAACTGAACACAGGTCTCGTACATCCAAGTGAGTGTCCTAACTATCGGGCTAAACGTCACAAGATAGGCAGTGTTGTTTCTTCCTTCTCCTTCTCCAGGCATTTTGTGAATCTAACCAATAAAAACAAATTTGGTTGAAAACTATTTGGCAAATTCATGAAGAGTTTTGAATCAACCGAAACTGTGTTTTTCAACAAATACACTATTCATCCAAAATTTTTCACCCAGCTATGTGTGTGCTCTTTACTCATGTGCATTTGGAGCATCTAGTGACATTTAAGAGCTTTTTACTGCAGTGTTTTGCTACCAAAAAAAGTCAAGGAATTCAAACTGCACCTCTCTCACTTTTGCCTCCATTGCAGATTATGCCCTGTTTTCCAAGGTTAAAATGTTTATAAAGTTTAACCAGTGGTGTCCTAAATTTATGCTGTCAGCTGCCTTAAAAAAAAAAAAAAAGCTTTATCAGTGATCTGCATGTCATCACTATGTTCTTTGTGATAAAGCTTTAACCTGTATTCCTAAACCAAACATCAGAGTTCAAGCTTAAAAATTCTAATGCCAGTGTTTTCCCAAATGAATGTATTCTGTTATTCAGTGAAGGCAGATTCTGCCACTTTTACAATTGCTGTGTGGCACCTTACTCCATAAGTACAGTAGAACCTCAGAGTTATGAACACCAGAGTTACAAACTGACTGTTCAACCACACACCTCGTTGGGAACCAGAAGTATGCAATCAGGCAGCAGAGACCAAAAAAACGAGTACTGTACAGTACAATACTGTGTAAACCGTAAACTACTAAAAAGGGGAAAGTTCTAAAAAAGATTTGATAAGGTAAGGAATCTGTTTCTGTGCTTCTTTCATTTAAATTAAGATGGCTAAAAGCAGCATTTTTCTTCTGCATAGTAAACTTTCAAAGCTGTATTAAATCTATGTCCAGTTGTAAACTTTTGAAAGAACAACGATAACGTTTTGTTCAGAGTTACGAACAACCTCCATTCCCGAGGTGATTGTATCTCTGAGGTTCTACTATAATTCCAATAAGTCAGTGGGCTGACTCAGAGTCCAGTACAGTGCAATGCGAATAAGACATCAGAATCTAGCCCACTCTCTCCCTTCTTTTAATCCTGAGAGTCCAAGGTAATTGCAAGCCAAATTCTCAATTCAATTAATGTCAGTGAGGTTGCACTAGGGTAAATGAAAGGAGAATTTGGCCCATTATGTACCAAATTAAGCCTCAGACCAGAATGGAGGTGAAACCACATTTAAACCAAGTCCAGACCATGGATTCTAACTTTGTTTTAAAAGCAGTCTGGCTCATTCACAGTAGCCAGCCGAACTGTTTTTACTATCAGTTCAGATAATGCAGACCTGAGCTCAGTGTACAGTGTCAGAGTGGGAAGCACTCGGCCTCTGCATTCCAAAATTATTTTGCACTCAGTTTAAATATGTCAAGTATTTTACAGGTACTGTTTAATACCTGAGGGCAGTCCCAGCTTGCACTTTGACTCCTATGTAGGTAACATCTCATAGCTATTTACCATAGTACCAAAAAAGCTTTACAGAATGCAGGAAATAGAAGGGACATAAAGTGACTTTGAATATGTCACATACTCCTACAAAACAGCATCATTAATATGTATTGTTCTTATACACACCCAGAATACCTGCAGCAAAATTAGGGTCTTCACTAGATTGTGAACATGGGGAAATATTTCCCCAGAAGAAAATAAACAGAATTGCATTTGATAAACTTCACTTTTCAATAACTCCTTCTCGTTTTTGATCTTCTTGCACTTTAAAATTGCTGAGCTAGAGGAATGAAGTTCTGGTTTTGAGAAGGGGGGAAAAGAAGCAGAAGGAAGGAGGGAAGTGATTGCTTTCTCTTCTTTATGTCCTTGTTCATTGCTGCTCTGGAAGGAGCTAAATAAATATCACTTTCCCTTCACAGACTATAACAGCCACAATGCTTGAATAAGGGGAGACAAGAATGTCTTCCTTGTCAACAGACAGCAACCCTGCAGTCTGTACTCTGTCAAAGCTCCCCCTGAATTCACTGAAAGCTTTGCCTGAATAAAAATTGGAGAATTGGACCCTTAAATAACAGATGCCATAGCCACATTTTGTATTCTGAAAGCTGCTTTTCCACAGTCTTATGATTACAGTGCATGTCATGGTGATAAACATCCCTCCTGGTGAGCTGGAGAGATATCTCTAAAAAATTCTTCTGCAGAAATATGAATGGACCAGTTCCTGTGCTGATGTAAACTGGTACAGTCTACACCACTGAGAATCTCACCCAATGTCACTGCACAAAGAACAAGGTTTTGTTTTTAAAAACAAACAGGTATGCCTCACCATAAGGATATGGTTGGCTTATGTGAATCTCTCTCATTTCCTTCTACTGGGTAACAGTGATCCTTATTAGTTGCTCTAACCCCTCTTATCTTAGTGTCACTTATCGCCACAAATTACATGATTTGAATCCCAGGGTTAACTAGAAATGTTCGTATTGAACCTCATAATCCTTTGGTACTGATGTTCATTAGCAGTAGCGAAATCTGTATTTAACAAATAATTTTAGATAATCAAAGGGGGGAAAGGCCTGGGGAAGAAATATCCTGATTCTTCCAATATGATTTTCTGTAACGTATTAAACTACAGACTCATCTGTTGATGGGGCTTAAAGGTTGTCAAATAAAATGAATCTGACTTTATGGAGCACTTGTTCTCCCAATGCCTATACATAATACTCATAAAACTTCCGTTACAAAATGTGACTTGTGGCAGAGAGATGTTTTATTGTGGGGTCACAAAAATTAAGATCCTATCTTGAAGTACAACTTCCATTTCAGACCTTCCAAGAGCTATAAATGATTTCACCACCTGACAATCTACTCATCTTCAAACAATTTCGCAAATATGGGGTTATTGATTAGACTGTTTATGCAAGGCATCTAGGTCAGAGCCCTGCATAAAACAAATACTATATATTGTTAATTGCTCTGCAGTACATACAATTCATCTGCTGCCATGAGGGGTCTAATTATGCCAGTAATTTCATTCAACAAAGATACATTTTAATGGTATTTTCAAGTACCCAGGTAACGCTTTCCCCTAGCTTTCTATAGGTGGGACACAGGGCCAGTTTTCACCTACAGATCTTCCATCTGACTCCATATGTAGTTTTTCCCTGTACTTGCAATTAGGGGATTCCCAGATGGTCCAAGGTACAACTCTCCCAGACCACATTTAGGGCAAATGTACTGCCTAACTACACAACTCTATGGTTAGACAGCACTTCAGGTTGGTTTTTTTCAATTCAAAACTCACACACCAAGGTGTCTCTTTAATTAAACTAAATATAAAGCTTCCTATTATGTACTTACTGTTCCTTATTGTTCTTGTTGAAAAACATATTATCCAAGTTCCATAATATTAGTATTTCTTTAAAAGAAGGGATGTGACAGAAGAGAAGGAAGAAAAAAGTTCTCTAAACCAGGATAAAAAGCTGGGCATATTTCTTAGGACTCTCTAGTTACAATAAGGAAATTAAGAATTCCTTCATTATTAATTTATGCACTTTAAATGTTAGTGGCATAACATAAAGCTCTCTTGTAGGATCTTGATACAGTGCTTCTAAAATTAAAAATAATAAAAAAAAAAAACAGTAGCCACCTGTAGTCACTGTTCTGTACACATGGCCTTTTTGGAGTTTATCAGCAACATTAAAGATAGAGGTTAGATCCTGCTAGTCCAAAGGTGCTCAAAAATGATCTCTGACTTTTTTAGCAGTGTAGGTTCTATGACAATTATGCTGTTTGCATTCTGTCCAGTAGAAGGCAGTGATACAATATACACTAGCAGAGCTGTGCAAATGTACATTATATAAACATTTTATTAAAAAAATTCACATACCGATAGTTTATATAAATGGGGGATTGAAGAAAGTATTCAAGTAATTTGAAAAATAAAACAACTTTAAAAAAAAAAAGACAATTATTAGTTGACCAACTGTACACGTTACCCAGTTTATAGAAAGGGGTTTTCTTTAAACAATCCAAAATTATTGTTAATTATTGAACTAATTTGTTCAGGTTGTACCTTTTTCACTCTACGTGTCCTATTCATACCCTCATCCATTTAACCAGAAATCTAATGTTTTTATTCTATGGCACAAGATACCAACCCCAAGATTTTTACACAGGAAAGTTGTGACCATCCTTTCTCCATTTTAACTATGGAGTAAACCAAAGCCATGCAGGACATTAAGAAAGAGTCCTAAAAATGGAGGAGCAACCAACTTCTTTTTCAGACTGAGATATGAGATGGAAAGTCTACTATAAATTAATTAGCACATTACTTTTCAGTGCTGGAAGACAACACAGTAGCTATTATCTAGCTCTATTGTATTTCCTGCCACAGACTGCAACAAAATCCATCCACTGAATTCGTGTTCAATTAATGTTACAATGGGTTTGGGACCAGATTATACATGTAAAAAATTCTAACCCCATATTAGACTCTTAACACATGAAAAATCATCTTAAATATATACAATTTTAATCCTGTGTTTATCATTATTAAGCCTACCATAAGAGTCACAAGCATAATGCAGAAGTCTCAGCAGAGAGAGATAAATAGACCCAGGAAAACAGTAGCAATTGGTAGCATATATATTTGGATTTTTTTTTAAATGGACTACTCCTAACAAATGATAAAACCATAATTCCATTTACAGACAATATGTTTTGAGTGTTGCTCCGTATGGCAGGAAGGTTTCTGAACGTTGTTCAATTTTTAATTTAAACCTTTCAATTTAACTAGACTGAGACAAGTGACCTATCTGTTCTGTGACCTTGAGACATCTCCCAGGAGCTCAGAGATGTGAATTATTTTCAGTTTCTGATTTACTAGTGTGATTTCTTAGTCTCACATGAACTTTTTTCATATCTCCTTCCTGTCTTGGTAAAGTAATGACACTTTTTTGGGGGGGGGGGGTCTAGCTATACTGCATTTCAATGACTAACATTTTATTCCTCTAAAAAAACTATCTTTCCATAAAACACAGCCCCACTGTATCAATACTGGGTAACACTCTCTGTTACCCCATTTGTGTTAAGCACAGAGGGCATGATTCTCCCATCAATTACACCAGGTTTGCATCGGTTACATCAGCATTAGCAAGAAGAGAATCAGACCAGTACGTTTCTGATATTTTTATGCAATGCATTTGTTGAACACAGTTGGAACCACTCCATCTTGACTCTAACTCCTACTAATAAGGGACTCCTCGCTCCTCATTACCGGCCAAATCCTCTTAACAGAGCCCACAGCCTGAAAAACAGGCTTGTGCTGTCAGGGAAATGTCTGAGCCCAATCTGAAGTAGCCAGCATGGAATCACTCTAAGGCCTGGTCTATACTAACCCCCCAAGTCGAAGTAAGGTACGCAACTTCAGCTACGTGAATAACGTAGCTGAAGTCGACATACCTTACTTCGAACTTACCGCGGTTCAGACGCGGTCCACACGGGGCAGGCAGGCTCCCCCGTCGACTCCGCGGTACTCCTCTCGTTGAGATGGAGTACCGCAGTCGACGGCGAGCACTTCCTGGTTCGATTTATCGCGTCCAGACCAGACGCGATAAATCGAACCCGGAAGTTCGATCCCCAGCCGCCGAACTAGAGGCTAAGTATAGACCAGCCCTAAGGCTGCTACTGCAGACTTCGGGCAGGAACAGGGACCAAGCCCACTGCTCCCCCTATGCAGAGTTTGGGGCCAGTGGATCCATGCTATGCATAAATACACGGGGCATGGCCCAGGTTTGCAGCATGCACTGCTTACCAAGTCCCTAAGCACACTGTGAACATGGTATTTCCATGATGGTTGGGGCCTTCTACACCCTTAGAAAAGGCCAGGGGATTTTGCCTTCTGCAGATGCATTAGGAGAATTTGTTTGAGTCTTCCCTGAAATGCATCGATCTCCTCCACTGTGTAGTGAACTGTGGCTACATACAAGGACCAAAGACCAGCAAGGACCAGAAACCACCAAAGTCACAATCCCTTAACACCTGCACTATGGCAGTAACTCTACTGATGATTAGCAAGTTAAAAGGCTGCAAAAGTTGCTAAGGCCAACCAATAAAGGAAGACATAACACAAATTAAGCCACTGTATTACAACTAAACAACCCTGTGTAAAATGGACCCTTTGTTAAACCTCTGATTATTTTCTATACAGGGTTTGTTTTCCTGAAGGGTAAGGAGAAAAAAAGTACATATGGGAAAGCAACACCCCTCTCTCTCTCTATTGCTATTTTGAAAAGACATATTGTCCTTTCCAGAGATGGATCAGAGCAGATTTTCTCTCCTCACTTGAATTCAGCTCTCTAAAGAGCAGATTGCTTTCAGGGATATGTAATTGATGATATTCTGACTTGTCAGGATGTTTTGTTTTATAAAACAATCTGTTCCATGCAACTAACGAGGGCACATCTATCTAAATTACTCTAGCTTCCCAGATGAGCCAAAAGCAGAGGCGGCTTGTTTCTGAACAGATATTCAAGATTGGAAGTTTTTCTAAAAAATATGCTTTAGGAATTATTTTGAGGAAGTGCTATGGCCTGTGTTACACAGGGGGTCAGACTAGATGATCACAATGGTCCCTTCTGGCCTAGGAATCTATGAACGATATCTACGACCTACACAGCGATTTTTTTTTTTTAGCCGACCCATTTAATTCAATAGGTCCCAATTTGAAAATGTTTCAAAACGTGTTTGTTTTTTTTAATGTGAACAATAAAAGTCCATTCACCAGGACTCTTCATGAGACAAACTTAGCAGTAGCGTAAGTCCACTGACTTCACTGGAGTTGTGCCTGCTTATCCAGTGTTAAATCTGGTGCATGATGTTCTGATGCTCTCTACTTTGGTATAAACAACAGGTAGTACCTGTACCCCCCTGTAGCTCAGGTGTGAGCCCTAGCCTGGTTAACTCAGCCTTCACCACTCTCAGAGAGATACGCTGAGTTCCTTGCAGTTTACTATGTGTATTGGGGAGCAGGATGCAACTTTTGCATGCAACATTTAGAAACTATGGGTCTGTCTGTCTACTCGGGATAAACAATAAGGATCCCAGCACACAATTCACAGAGCACAATTCACGATTGCCCCGATGTTCTTGTGCAGAATGCAGTATATCCATCACCTGACTGGTGCTGACTTGTGAGACGTCCTGCCCACGCCAGGAATGGCACTAGTTCGGTGAGGCGTGAAGTGATTCCTGCGTGTACACATTTTGGGAAGAGCTTTGAGATCCTTCAGAATAAAGAAGCTAAGGGGCAAATCCTTTCTCTACCTCCATGGATTCCAAGGGCCCTACCTGCAGCAGAACCAGGCTTGTCCTGCTGCACAGAGGGGGAAGAATCCAGAGATGCACAGAACAAAGATGTACTCCCCATAGTGAGTGCCAACCACTCTCCCATTTGGGGGCAGGACATGGGGTTAGAGATGAGGACACTGGGGTGGAGGTAATCAGCAGCTCCAATGGCTACTGCAATCCTGCGAATGTAGCTGTGGCAGTGGAGAAGCTCAGCTGCCACTCTGCCAGGGAAAAGGATTCCTCTATCCATCTACAGTTGTACCCAGCACACAGCCTGGTTACTTAGATTTTGCACTGGGCATTGGATTTGGCCCTAACAATTTAGAGATCATGTGTGTTATTTGGAAAACGTACATCCTTTTCTCTGAAATTAGTCACCGGTTCGGTGCACTGCTGCATGACTGTAGTCTGCCTCTTTCATACAGAATGAGAGAGGAGCACGGCACTGCGCTGGAGGGGGAGCCCATTAACCCCTGGGGAGATTTCTCCACCAGCACATTGAAGGCAAACTTGGGCTGATTCCTCTGCCTCTGACTGAGTTTTCCATTCTCTGGTCTCTAAACCATCCCTGTCAGAGAGGATGTCTCCCTAAGGTTCTTACTGAGACTTCTGGAGAGCAAAATTTGTTTTGACTTTGGAATGGACAAGATTGCATCAAATGGCAGGTATCTTACATAAGTTTCCCAGGCCAGTTACTCCACCGCACCCCAACAAGGTCTTCACCGCACATCCTCCCATTCAAATTATGCAAGCTGAACACTGTGCTATTACTCCATATACACTGTATAAAGTACAGGGACAAAGTATAAGCATCTTGAGCAAAATGCAGCTTAATACCTTTATTGGATGCGTGGCGTTTCCTTCCTCCTTGGTCAAGGTTATAATAAAGCATGTGTGCTTAAATGGGGGAAAGCGGAGTCCTTCTGGAAGAGCACTTATACTAGGGCTGATGAAAAACAACAATTCCATTTTACAAAGTATTTGCAAGTTTTGAAATCTGTTTTCATTCCACATAGGAACAAAAACGAGGCCTTTCAAAACATGAAATATGAGAGCACGACTCATTTCTCTCTCTGGTTCTCACCAGAAATGCTATCCTGAACCTCAAAACCATTTCCAACAACACTTAATTGAAATTGATGCATTTCCGCCAGGGCCGGCTCCAGGCACCAGCCCACCAAGCTTGTGCTTGGGGCGGCACCTGGAGGGGGGCGGCGCGGCGCTCCGGCCGCCGGGGAGAGTGGGGCCACGGCCAGGCTTGCCGCCCTCCCCCCCGGCGCTCTGGCCGCCCTCCCCCCCCGGCGCCCTCCCCCCGGCCGCCGGGGGAGAGCGGCGAGTCCCAGCCGGGGCTTGCCGCCCTCTCGCCGCCCTGCCCCCTGCGCTCTGGCCGCCGGGGGGAGAGCGGAGCCCCGGCCAGGGCTCACCGCCCTGCCCCCGGCGCTCTGGCCGCCCTGCCCCCGGCCGCCTTCGGGGGGGGAGGGCGGCCGGAGGCTTTTTTGCCTGGGGCGGCAAAAAAGCCAGAGCCAGCCCTGATTTCCGCAGAACATTTCAATTTTTACTGAATGGGATTTTCCAGTGGAAAAGTGTTCCGTCCGAAAATTTCTGACCAGCTCTCACTTATGCCTCTGCTTATAAAGGCTGGTGGGGGAAGGATATATTTTGTGGGAGTCCTCTCAAAATACTGATAGCACAGCACATTTTTAAAAGGATACTTCACTTTTTATTTAGCAAACACAAATGTTTCACCTAAGGGTAAGACCTCAGCAGGAAAAAAAATGGGAGCTTGTTAGTCAATGGGAGCTTCTCCTGAAAAGAGGAAAAGCAGAAGTAGGCACAATATAAGCGACACGCACCATAATTAGCACCTGCAACCAAAAAGCTGAACTGTTAGAACTGCAGAGGCTCATTCCCTACATGAAGGGTTGCACTATCAAGGGGATATGGGGCAGTGTGCAGCACAATCATTAGTTTCTTTTCTGTTGTTAATTAAAGCTGTAGGAAAGGGAAAATATGCTCATCTAAAGTTCTGATGCAAAACTGGCATGATTAATTAAACACAAAAATTTACAAGGAACTAACGATCATTGGACACATTGCCCCAGAAGCTTGTCAGGGTACAGACCATTGTATTGATAGAACATGCAATCCACTGACACTTGCTAGCAAATAATGGTCTGATTTTACTTCCACTCTGATATAATAAGAAAGGCAGCCCCCTTCTAAAAGATTAGAGGAAATCCCTTCAGAACACCAGACCCACACACACAACAGCAGCTCATTGCAGTAGTTTCTTACCCTCCTCTGTGAGGTCATGGTTTTCTCACATGCACTTTTTTTGCATTTCACAATAAAGTTTTCAGGTGGTTTTTGTAATTCCACATGCAGATGCCATCAACAGACGTGTCAGCTGGATGGGCGTGATTCGGTGAGGAGCCAGTCAAGTGGGATGAGTTCTTTATTTGATTTTTATATAGTTTTGGTACCAGGGAGAAAATCTCATGCCAGACTGGCAATTCTCCCACAAGTTCTGCTCAAACAGACTCACAGAAAGAAAACTTCAGTTAAAATGCAAGCACCATTTCTGTTCAGTGTGTCCTGATTAAAATTTCTCTCGGCAGAACTTGAAGCTTTTCAAAATAGCAATAGAACACTCTCTATGGAGCAGGAGATATTTAGCAGGACTTATCTGTTGTCACCACTCTCTGCAAATGTGTCACTCCTTCACGGTAAGAACACGAAATGCACTTTCCCTTCAAAACTTTTTGTTTTTCCTGCTTTTTCAGTAAAACTGAGCCAGTTACTTTTACCTTCAAAAGGGGAACTTAGAAGCCGCAGCCAGATGCAGAGCGGCGTGGGGCTAAAGGCAGCAGCCCCCAACCCACCCCAGCTAGGAGCGGCGCAGGGCTGATACCAGCACGCCCGAAGCCAATAGCGGTGTGGGGCTGAAGCCGGCAAACCAACCCCCCCCCACAAGCTAGGAGTAGCGGGGGAGCTGAAGCCGGGAGCCCGAGCACCCCCCCTCCCGAAGCTGGGAGCAACACTCCCACCTGTACACAGCCCCAAGCTATCCCCTGCCTGCACCTTGAATTACCCCCCTTCCTGCACCCTGAGCAGTTTTCAAACTTTTTGACCTGAGTCCCCACACTGAGTTATATTTTTTGGTTGTGTCCCCCCACAGCCCAGACTAGGGTAGCCAACTTTCTAATCGCACAAAACCAAACACCCTAGCCCCGCCCCCTGCCCTGCCCCTCCGCTCAGGCCCCGCCCCCCGCTCACTACATTCCCCATCCCTCGGTGGCTCGCTCTCCCCCACCCACACTCACTTTCACTGGGCTGGGACAGGGGCTTGGGGTGTGGAAGGGGGCTCCAGGCTGGGTGGTGGGGCCGAGGGATTCGGAGTCTGGGAGGGGGCTGCAAGTTGAGAAAGGGAGTTGGGGTGTGGGAAGGGGTGAGGGCTCTGGGCGCTGGCTCTGGGATGGGGCCAGGGATGAAGGGTTTGGGGTGCAGGAGTGGGCTCCAGGCTGGGGGGCTCTGAGGGCTGGGGGGGTCTGAGGGCTGAGCTCTTGCCCCTCCCCCCCAAACAGAAGTAAAACTATGCCTATGCCCAAGGGTCCCCATCGCCCGGCCCGGAGCCCTGAGTTACCTGCCCCCACTCCCACTGGGCCCTGGCATTTTTATAGCATGTTGAGGGGGGCCTCAGCAAGAAAAAGGTTGAGAACCCCTGCTGTAGGGGATATCCTCAAAGCTGGGGAAAACAGAATGCTCCCTCTGTGCTGCCCCGGAGGGAGCCCCCAAGGAACAGTGTTTTGTAGCATCAAAGGGTTGTGCAGTCTCTCTGTGCCCTGCTCTGTGCTGCAGTGGAGAACTGCATTGGAGAACACTGCAGCCTCTGTGACTCCCCTCACTCTGCAAGCATGGACTTAACAGTTCTCAAGGCATTGCAGCACAGTGCAGGGCACAGACAGACGCACAACAAAAGGGGGATTCCAGGGTGGGCTGGGGAGCAGTCACATTATGGCCAATGAGTCCATTTCTGTGTAGATCAACTGGTCAAATATCTCACCACATATCTTGGGGAGTGGGGAGAGCAGGAATCCTATAGCAGAGGTGATCTGCCCCCAGAGAAGGGAGCATTCGGTTTTCCCCAAGTCTGGTGCGTGTCCCCTGCACAAAGCTGTTAATTGCACAAAAGCTCAGGATTTGGCTCTAAAACAGAGGGCCTCACCAGTTGTGGTCATTAACATTCCCATGACACCTTTTTTTTCCTCCAAGTGTACGGGACTCAGCCTCAGTGTTATGGCCAAATTCCAAACTGGACAATTACTTCAGCCTGCCTTATTTCTCCCTGCAGTTTATATTGGATACAGTCTTCACTCTGGTCCCTCCTAAACTGTTGTGGTGTTCATGTGCACTGTGAAACAGTTGTCCTGTTTCATGCCAGAGCTGCCTGCATTTCAGTTGTGAATGAACCATTCCCTTGAGTAGCTTGTGTAACAGCACAAGACCCTTTTCCTACAAACACTTTTGCTTTGAGTAACTTTATGGAGGGGGACTACTAACATGCATAAAGTTACTTATATAGATTCACTGTGTACATTTGCAAGATCAAAGCCTCAGCTTTTAAAAGGCTTTGGGATCTTTTAGGATGAAAAGCAAAGCACTTTATAAATATGGTGTTTTGTCCTGACAAAACTGTCACTGTTAAGTGCCTTTCACACTTTGGATGCTATATATGATAAGTGAAGAATGTTTTCATTAGAGATCAATTTTTAGGGAATAAAACTTGGTCACAAAAATTTGCTTAGGGGTAAAATGTGACCTACAAGTTCCTTGGTCCAGGAGTATTTTCAGAGGGGAATAAAGTATTTGCCTTTATTAAAGTCTCTGAAAGATAGGTAGAATAAGAGGAGATTTAATAGATACAGCATTTGCAGGCTCACCGGTTTATGTGACAAAGACAAGCATGCAATTTTAAGTCAACCAACGACATTAGGTTTTTCTGTAAGCTGCTCACCAAGCAGTGGTGTTGAAAAACTGTCCATTTTGCAAAGCTCTTGCTTTGGGGAAGTCATCGATTTTTCAGGATCAGTGAACAGTTTAATACAACAACATGACTGACCTATGGTGCTTTACTATTGTAGGTCTGGTTGTTGGTACTGGGCTGCTGGCATTTTTTAAAAGAAGATTTAAGATGTGTGTGAATAGGTGCCTTTCATGTATTCCTCTAAAAGTAGGTTTGAAAAGATTAGATTTTTCTCAGTAAATGTCATTTTCAAGGTACATTCATAAACCATTGAAAAAATATTTCCATTGACAATAACTGAAATGTGCAGATAGGCAAAGTAAGAAAAATGGTGCTTGAGAATCTAGCACAGTTTGATTTAAGGATAGAGTTTGATTTTTATATTCTGATGTGATGTTGATAATTTGTGTTTTCATGGTTATAAAGCTTTAACTTTTTGAATCTCAACATCTGTTATTAAATAATTGTTTTCTTTATGCTCCTACTGTCTGACCTCTCCATAATTTCCCATAATTGAGAACATTTAAATTGATAAAAATAAAAAAAGCTTAAAAATAAACATCAATATTATCCATCAAAATAAAAAAAGAAAAATCTAATTCTCCCACAACTATCTAAACCAAGTCCCCACGCTGTGTAAAGCAGGGGTCAGCAACCTTTCAGAAATGGTGTGCTGAGTCTTCATTTATTCATTCTAATTTAACGTTTTGCGTGCTGGTAATACATTTTAATGTTTTTAGAAGTTCTCTTTCTATAAGTCGATAATATATAACTAAACTATTGTTGTATGTAAAGTAAATAAGGTTTTTAAATGTTTAAGAAGCTTCATTTAAAATTAAATTAAAATGCAGAGCCCCCCGGACCGGTGGCCAGGACCCGGGCAGTGTGAGTGCCACTGAAAATCAGCTCGCGTGCCGCCTTTGGCACGCGTGCCATAGGTTGCCTACCCCTGGTGTAGAGTCAAAAATCTCACCCCCTTTCTGAGATTTCTCTCTGTAAGCAAAAACATCAATAGTACCAAAAGTTTAGCTCCAACTTTCTCCTCAGGCATGGGATGCTCCTAGGATTTTTTCTCAACCCCCAACCAAGATCCTCTCTATTCAAAGAGCCACTTACTGAGTCCTACCTCCCTCGTATCCATGTGGGGTAGGAAGCCAGCTGCCTCAGTGAGTCAACAGACCCCACAGAATCAAACACCTGTTAACAAGGTGGGGTTGTTTCAGATTCCTGTCACCATCAGTTTTGAGAAATTTTAGTGTAAAGGAAATTGGGTGGTATCCCTTTAAATATTGTGTGTTCTCTAGTGGGCTTCTCTGTATTCAAGTTTCAGAAGCCACCAGTAGCGCAGTAGTATTTATATGTTGTATAGTTAGCAAACACAACTATTTGGACCCCACTGTACCCATGTAGTTCCTTCATATTATGCTTCTTGTGTACAGAGCATCAGATGCAATGGAAATCAATGCAAATCACTGCAGGAAATTTGCAAAGAGATATAAAAAAAACAAGTAGGCAGTGTAGGCCTATATCTACTTCAAGAGTGCCCGTTCAATGGTTATTTGACACTCTGCATGTTTTTGTCATGTCTGCTGTTATTTTTTTCCATATCTTTCTCTTTCCTAGTACAGGAGGGAGGGTAGTGTTTGCAGGTGTTGGGGAAAGCAGGAGTCAGTCTGATTTACTAGTAAATATTAATGGTCAGCGTAGTAATGCAGGCTAAAAACTATGCTGCAATGTTCAAGCCTGATGGGGACTCCTAAGGAATTTACCTAAACTTTTCATACTATTTGGTAATGAACCAGAAAACTTGTAGACCCCTATACTCTCGCCCCACCCTATCCTCCAAGCACTGCAGAGGGGAGCACAACTGCAGGGAAGGCTATGGTATTCCTCTGTTTAGCTATCTTACTTCCCCTCCAGAGTCGTGCAGACAATGGGTCTGTTTGGAAAAAAAAGGAGTTAGCCGCACAAAAAAGCATATTTGCCTCTGACAACTACACCCGTAAAATAGAGAACTCTGGCAAGATTGCCCTGTATGCGCTGACTCCCCCCCACCCCCATCCCCATCTCTTAGAAGGGTAATTGAGCGAATCCATGGGACAGCCACTCACCAGAAAGATCAGGAAAGCTGTATCTGTATTCTTTAGGGGGGCGGAAAAGTAGATACAGGGAGCTTGTAAAGCGTTTGAGGCAAATGAAGAATTGAGACAGACCCAGAAATAGAGGGCACGAACTTAAACCAACAACTGGCTGGGCACAAATGGAGCTGAGAGAGAATTGTTTTCCCACAGAGATTACTAATGGAGGCCCCATAAAGAGTGTGTTGTTTATTGCTTTATTAAATGTGTAAGAAAAGCATGCTCTGTAGTAAGAAGATAGAGGTGATATGGGGCAAGACACTCATCTTTGGCATTAACAGCCATATACTGGCCTAGTACATGCAATCATATCTTTCTCTAGGTGTAGACCCAACAGCTCCACTATATTGCCTGATACTCAGCTAAGGGAGTCCTCCTTTGTACTACTGCCATCCCTGTCCCTATCTGATACATAATCACAACAAATGCTTCCTTCTCTTTGACTGTTTAGCCTCCTCTTTTCTATCCAGTATCTTTCTGGCTAGTGTATTTACTGTTATGCATAGGAACTGATTTATATATAAAATTACACCCTTTAACAGAGCCAAGACAGAGCAAATCACAAAGGTGAGAAACTAAGTGGAGTCTATCTAATTAGAGCTGGTAAAGTCAAACACGGGTAAAAATATGTTTTAACAACAAACCTTTTAGCACATATGGGCTTTTTTCTGCCCCAGACAGGTGTCATTTCATCATTAGAATTTTGTAACATCCTGGTGATATTTACTCCAGATTTAGACCAGAAAAAACAACCTTCCAGCAAATCCATCCCAGGTTTCACCCGTGCCTAGTTCATCTTAGCACAGGAAGTTGGGGGTTCAGCTGTACGTTTATGAATACTCATGCACTGCAGATATTACCAGTGAAGCTCAGAGTTTGTGTGCCTTGCTTCTGTGTCTAATTCAAGGAGTTTCCTTAGTAAATGGGAACATAAACCTTCTCTATACTATTAAATAGAAAATAAACTACAGTTGCCTGGGCCCCAAGTTTTACCTAAATTTTTAAAGCTATCTATAAGCTTTTAAAAATAGATCTATAAACACTTATTATTTTCTGTATCTTCGTGTAACTGAAGAACACATTTTTGGAGAGGAATCACACTCCATAATTATAACAGAATTGTCTCCAGTGTAGCACAAAAACTGTACAGATGTACAGAAAGGTCAAAAATAAATATTTTTGCAGCCAGCTGTCTGGCATATTTTGTAATATCTAAAAATAAACAGCTTATTCATTCTGTAAACTTTCCAAGTAAAGGCTAGAGAAAGAGGAAAGGAGCAAGGGAAGGGAATAGAGAAAATGAGGAAGCGGCAAATAATAAATAAAATAAAGTAATAATACTTACCTCTTTTATAGTGCTTTTTGTCAAGTAGATCTCAAAGTGTTTTACCAAAGAAGTCGGCATCATTAACCCCATTTTACAGATAGAGAAACTGAGGCACGGAGAGCAGACGCAACTTGGGCAAGGTCACCCAGTAGATCAGTGGCAGAGCCAAGAATAGACTCCAGGTCTCCCAAGTCCTAGTCCAGTGGTCAATAAAAGTAGTGCCAGTGAACATCACATTTAGTATAGTTCTGAAGTTAAGGTAAGATAATTGGCTGGATTCTCTTTTGAGATCTTGCCCCTTGCGCTGTCTCAGTGGTGTAAAGAGACTGGAAACTGGCAAAAATTGGTCAGCAGAAAGTTCCCCTCTTAGAGGAGAATCCCCTGCTGGTACAAGTGTACTGGATCTGGGCCCTGCACCAGTCCCCTCTCCCCCATATCATAGGGAACATGTTGAAGGAAAGGATTGGAGAGGGTGTGGCAGGGCTCCGCTATGTCTGTCCTCCACACAGTCCTTGCTACATCAGTGCTGCAAGCTGGAGCTGCTGCCAAGGCTGGGACTGGTTCTCAGGATGAGGGAGCTGTAATCAGGAGATGTTGACTTAAGATGTTTTACCATAAGACTTAAGGTAAAATGCGCAACTGATATGTACAGTAATAGAAGGTACATCTCAGGGAGCTGAAGGCAGTCTAGGTGAATAACTTACAGGCCAAGGAGCTAGACGAGAGAAGGCATGTAACGTGGATATGTGAAGGTGTAAACTGAAGTAGCCACCCAACTGATCTATTTGAGAAAAGATGGATCTCATGGGATAAAACAGGGGGAAAAGTAATTGATATAACTCTTCATCTCACTAGGCTATCCTATTGTAACTCAATCTGTACCACCACAAGTCTACTGAATTCCTTTATCTTTTGTAACTGTCACTCTCTCTTAATACTGACGTCAGAAAATAACTTGTACTATCAACAGTTACCTTTATTAAAGTTAGTAACCAATTTGCACCATCTTCTGGGCCCTAAGCATGCATGTTGCATACTCTTCACATGCATCACTGCACAGTGGCCTAGCAGGACAAGCTCCAAGTACAAAAGAAGCTATTGCAACCTACTCTTTTAAAACACTGGGGGAAATGAAAAGCAGCTGAGCCACTCAAAGCAACTGTGCAGGGAAGTAAAAGTTTTAGGGTATGTCTACACTTAAAACGCTATAGCCACTGTAGCGCTTCAGTGTAGACACTATGATAACAGAAGGGGTTCTCCCATCAGCGCAAGTAACCCACCTCCCTGAGAGGCAGCAGGTAGGTTGATGGAAGAACAGTGACTTAGGTCAGGTTAACAAATGCCGTTCAGGGGTGTGGATTTTTCACACTCATGACCAATGTAGTTAAACCAACCTAATTTTCTAATGTAGACCCTTGTAATCATTTTGATAAATAATGTGAAGCAAGAACAAAGACTGTTGACTAGAAAACCAATGGAACCCAGCCAGACTCCTTCATTGTAGTTCCCTGAACTGGCTACAATAAATCATGTTTCATCACATCAAAGTCCTCATGAGTTATTTATTTTTTATTTATAAAAATAAATCAGAGAACAACAGAGTGAAAATGAAGTTTGGAAAGATATAGCTAAAAGCCCTAAAGACTGATTATAGGCCACTCTAATACCAATCAGATGGTACGATATTATTCTGAAAGATTGCAGCAAGTCACAGGTGAGAACAATTGCATCGGCTCAGCAATATACTCACAGAGAATATTAAGAAGTGTGAAGCATTGAGAAATGAAATTATTCAACTGGAAAAGAAACTCATTAAGCAATGAAAGGGTGGTGCAAGTTCTTTGAAGGCTGAACAGAGAAGATTCTCTGTGTTCTAGGGAGGGATACTGGAAAACCTCTTAGTCACGGGGCTGGCTCCAGGCACCAGCGTAGGAAGCAGGTGCTTGGGGCGGCCAATACAAAGGGGCGGCACTTCGTCTGGTATCGGGGCGGCACGTCCGGGTCTTTGGCGGGAATTCGTCGGTGGGTCCCTCATTCCCTCTCTTCCTCTTTGAGCTGCCGCTGAAGTGCCGCCAAAGAGGAAGAGATGGAGTGAAGGACTCGCTGCCGAATTGCCAGAGCTGCCGCCAAAGTGCCACCGCCCGTTTTTTTTTTTTTTTTTGGCCACTTGGGGCAGCAGAAAAGCTGGAGCCAGCCCTGCTTAGTCATATGATACTTCATTAAAGGAAAAGCCAGTCAAATTGCCACCTAAAACAAAGGGAGTGTTTGGGCCAGATTACATAAATTATACATACACTCCTGTGCTGATGGCAGTACTGTCCCACATCATTTCAGCTGCTGTGTCTCAGCTCAGAGAGGAGTGTTCACATTAGACCATCTTTTGGGTGCAGACTGTTCCCCTTGAAGAGGAGAGAGCAGGTCATAGCTACCCCACATTGGTGGGGTCTGTATTCCCCCAGGAGCACTGGGAGTGGGTGTGCTTTGGAGAGAGATTTCACTTTCATTCTAAGAGAGGGAATGAAAAGCCAGCCAACTTTCAGAACTTTGTGGTTGTGACAGGGTGTACCAGGCCCTTTGAGGCCCCCCACTAGAGGCCTTTGAGGTCCTATGATACCACACCCCAGGAAAGGAGCAGTGAAGGCGGGTCCTCCAGGCCCGCCTAAAAAGGCTGCAGGAAAGTAGTCATTCAGAGTCCAGCAAGTTCAAATAAAAAGCTGCAGGGCGTGAGCAGATCAGTTCTTGGCAGGGACCAGAAAGGCGAGGAAGTCCTGGAAGATGGAGAAACTCTCTGGACAAGGAGGGCTGGGAGAGACCCTGTGCAAACAAGGGAACAAGACAAATAGAACCGAAGGACTGAAACCTAAGGTAATGCGTGAAGGCCAGGGCTGGCTCCAGCATTTCTGCCGCCCCAAGCAAAAAAAAAAAAAAGCCGCGATCGGCAGCGGCAGTTCAGCGGCAGGTCCTTCGCTCCTAGAGGGAGTGAGGGACCTGCCGCCCCCAAATTGCCACAGGTGCCGCCCCTCTCCCTTGGCCGCCCCAAGCACCTGCTTGTTAAGCTGGTGCCTGGAGCCGGCCCTGGTGAAGGCAATGGGACTGAGTGGGAAGCAGCCCAGGGAAGAGCAGCAGCAACCAAGTAAAGGAAGCAGTATGTGACTGCTGTCTATAGGATCCCTGGGTGGGACCTGGAGTAGTGAGCAGGCCTAGGTCCATCTCCCACCGGCCACTGGCAAATTGGCCAAAGCCCTGAGAAGGGGACAAGTTTCGTTTAGACTTTGTTACTCTGGAAGGGGACTGAACGTGAAGGAGTGGCCTTGCTGGAGAGCTGGGGCAATAAGAACCAGTAAAGGCAAAGAATCTCCAGGGAGAAAGCCCTGGGGGCACTGCTCTATGCCAGGGCAAGAACAGACTTAAAGCTAACCCAGAAGAGGCTGAGAACTGAGCCCAGAAACAGGGCTAAAAGCATTAACAAGGGCACAGGGAAAGGCCTACTTGGCTCTTTTTCTCCGGAAGGAGTTCATCCATCCATTCACCTATTAACTGGGTGACTTAACCGGGGGGCTGAGCCACTGGAGACCCAGTTGATGAGGGTAACAGCCGACAGGGGGCACCGTAAGCAGAGAGAGTGCGCGCAGGTTTGCACCCAGCCGACAGGAGGCGCTCACGAGATGTGAGTGCACCTCGTCACAGTAGTGGATAGCACTCGGGCATGCAAGATGATCACAAAGCTATTTTTACACACAATTTAGAAAGAGGTTGCGATGTCTGTTATCAAAGAGAGAGCTATTATCTCAGATGCACTGAAAAGGACGCAAATGGTTTCCTAGCGGAAATGCTCAGCTCACCCAAGAGGAAATAAGGAATTAATCTCTCATCTGCTAGTAGCTGCTTGGCTATTGAGATCTCTCACTGAGAAAAGAAAAATAGTCCAACTATAGAAGAATGGTTAAAAAAAAAATTGTGAGGTTGTTGTTATGGAAAAATGACCAATTATGTACCCAGCAAAAGAGACAGAGGATAGACACTTAGATATTTGGTTAGTCAACATGCAGACAAAGTACATTCACCTGCTTAAAAATACAGCACAATGGTCCAGTTCAGTTGAATATTAACGTTTGATAGAATGCCTGATCTGTTAAATGTGTAATCAGAGATTTCACTCAATTAGAAACAACATCACTGGTATTGGAATATGGTAACATGCTGCTGAATAGAGAAATCTGATGGTATATTCCTGTAAAATGTCTCTTTAACAAAACCTCGCTGTTGTAATGAATATTGTTTTGTTTCGGTTATTTACATGTCAAGGATCTGTGAACCTGTAAATATTTCCTAAATAAACATTTTTTTAAAAGGACTCAAACTTAAAGCAGAAGCAGCTAAGCCTGAGCTACTTTAGTCATTTCAGCCAAATTAGAGAAAAATACTTGAACTTCTGTCTGTATAGGACCAAACTTGATGGGGAATCTAGAGAATTGCCCTGACTAGTGAATAGCAGGCATTAGAACTTTATTCTTTTCAGTGCTTTTCACAAAACTGGGACACAATCCTACTCCCCATTTTATTTCAGCTACAGTAATCACTCTAACGTCAAAAACCATTCAGATACTCCAAGTGCCCGTTCGAAGACACATACAACACATATACTCAAAATACAGGATAAACTCTTTTGCTCATTTTGTATTTTTCCTGGTAATTTTCAATATTGCTATTACAAAACATTTACACAGTACTATACATTTAGGCCTGGTCTACACTACGACTTTAATTCGGATTTAGCTGCGTTAATCCGAATTAACCCTTCACCCGTCCACACTACAGAGCCAGTTAATTCGAATTAAAGGGCACTTAAAATCGATTTCTGTACTCCACCTCGACGAACGGAGTAGCGCCTAAATCGATTTTGTTAATTCGAATTAGGGTTAGTGTGGCCGCACACCACCGAATTACTGTGTTTAAATTAATGGGGTAGTGTGGCCACACACCACCGAATTAATGTGGTTAAAAACCGAATTAATGTGCTTAGTGTGGCCGCGCACAATCGAATTTATACAACCTGTTTCCCAAATTCGAATTATCTAAATTCGGATTAATCCTGTAGTGTAGACATACCCTTATACTTTACAAACAAAGGCACCTATCCTTAAACAGATGGCTCACAGGCTAAATAAGACAAGAGAAAGATACAGCACAACACTTCAGTAAAATCCCCTCAACCCTCCTTTTCCTAATTATAACAAAGGAAGAGTGATTGCTTTAAATGGTAGATTTTAAAGGAGATATGTTTCTATTGTATTCAGGGACAATACATGCTACCCTCTGATGGATAATTTAACAACTACAGAGTCATAGGGCTGCAAGTTAGCTCTATTTGCATCGTCTTTAAAACACTTTGAAGCAGCTAAACATTTATTAACTTGGCTTTTTTGTAGATGGAACATGTTTGGATGAACTGCTCTCTGCTGTGTAGCTTTATTTATTCATTTATTTTAAATGTGAATGATCTGGGTCAAGCATTATCATGAGTGGTTGCTTTCAATAAATCACAAAAATTGCTTTGCTGGAACTCAGTTCTCTATACTGGTATTTTATCCAAGTGCCCATGTGGTGGACCTGTAACTACTGCTTCAAATCGACACTGTGAAAACAGATTATTTCCATTTTTATTGCGCAAATTTAGTTTGAACACTGATTATTGCTGCCATTTATGTGTGGCATATTGCTAAAATACCTTCTTTATGGGGCTCCAATGAGAAGGTTCTTATTTTCAAGAGTTTGCTGATGCCTGTATTGTTTGCGGAAGATGAGGTATACTGTATCATTTCTCTGAAAGTGAATGCAAGCCCGGTGCTATCTCATACAACTTGTTTCAAAACAAGTAATGTGGCTCTCACCTTTGACAAGACACACTGTCGTTCTCAGTAGGGGATGGGGCAGAAGAGAGGGTTCTTGCTTTTAGATTTTGGGTTTTTTTCCCTCTCCACATTTTCATTTAGGACTGGTCTCCTTTGCAAGACTCCCTGAAGCATTACTGACATTATAAAAATCACAAGATTGTGGTAGTAGAGCCATAGAAAAGGCCGGTGCTATGTGTATGCCAGAGGAGAGTGTTTCAGTTAAATTGGGTAAAATCCTTTGTTTAAAGCCCTATTTAACTCCCACCAGGTTTTAACCTTTGCTTCTGCAAACCAGTTTCTGCTGCACACAGTGTACATTTGCAGCTAAACCATGTTCGGCACCTGTCCAGTTGCACCCATTGCCAAACACCTGTTATTAGCATCAGATGACTTTTGTGGTGTAGACTTGGGCCTATGTTGTTTATTGTGCTCAGCAGCAGAGCTGTTCGGAGGGTGGAAGTTCATTTTGTTAAGAATGCAAGACTTTGGTTTTCGCTGATTTGAAATGAAGCCAAATTTCAGAAGACTGAAAATTCACCATCAAGAAAAATTCGGGGAGGAAAAAATTGTTTGAGGTCTAAGTGTTGAAACACGTTTCATTACAACTTCACTGTGTGCAGGGCCGGCTCTAGGCACCAGCAAAACAAGCTGGTGCTTGGGGCGGCACATTTTTAGGGGCGGCATGGCAGGCGCCAGAATGCCGCCCCTAAAAATGTGCCCCTGTTATGCTCATACAAAGCACACGGGATCTTTATAGAGGAAGGTAAATACACACAGCGTTTATTGAGAATACCACAGTTAGCATATGCTTTTTAGACACACACACACACACACACACACAGAGTCCTGCAGTGATGTTTATAGTTACCAGTCCAGAGTCTGGATCAATCTAGTGGCCAGCCAGATTGGTCACAGAGGGGAGCGGGGTTCTATCGGTCGCGATCCGATGCTCCTGGAGTGTGGCAAGACGAACCCAAAGTCCTATGGCAAAGCACCCTGTTCTTATAGGTTTTCTTCTCTGTTGAAGCCTATGGATTCTGCTGTGTCACTTTGTGACCAGTTACTTCTTAATTGGTGTAAACATTTCAATACACCTCCGAGAGGGTCATCCTGTCCTTTGTTCCGATTTAATCAATTGTCTTTAGGGGTGCCAGCCTTTACCTCAGGGTCGTCAATCTGCCCTTCATTATGGATGCGTGTTGATGATTCTTTGATGTCCTTTAAGTTTCTTCACTCCTTCTTCCTTGACTCTGGCTATAACAATGGCCTTCACACCTTATCTTTTCCTGATGCATACATTCCTCATTCACACAAACAGATTGAGAATACAAACAGTAGTATTTTATATTGAGCAAAAGGGCATTGCAAATTAAACCTTGCTAAGTTTTACAATCAATAACCAAGACAATTTACATTGAGACCCAGGCCTTCAATGTTCCTCTAATCTACTTAACATAGACACAATAGAGAATCCTGTCTCTTACTTCCTAATTTGTAATACATATAGGAAACCATAGTAGCTTTATAACTTATTCTAAAACAAAAGGATGACCATAATTAGTCATAAGGATTGTCATTCCTTTCTGCTATTCAAAAAGGGTGGCTGACAAGATGAAATCAAATCATACATTAATTCTCATAGTACATTATAAAATCCAGCTCCTACACCCCGGCCGCCCTAGCTCACCTCCGCTGCCGCTCGCGCGCCGCTACTCGCCCTCCCTCCCAGGCTTGAGAGCCTGGGAGGGAGGGGGAGAAGTGGCGCCCGCGCTGCGGCCACTCGAAGTCTCCCCCTCCCTCCCAGGCTCTCAAACCTGGAAGGGAGGGGGAAATCCTGAGCGGCCGCGGCACGCGAAACAGCCGTTTCGCGCGCCGCTGCTTCCCCTCCCTCCCTCCCTCCCTCCCAGGCTTGAGAGCCTGGGGGGAGGAGGCAGGGCTGGGGATTTGGGGAAGGGGCGGAGTTGAGGCGGGGCCGGGGGTGGGGGTAATTAAAAAACGGGGGGGGAGGGCGGCCAAAATTGTTTTTGCTTTGGGCAGCAAAAATCCTAGAGCCGGCCCTGACTGACTGTGTGCTATATCTGCCAAAGTGAATTAAGATAAACCGGAAAGAGGCACTAGTGTTCCAGAATAAATACCCACACAGGGGCTTATACTGAACGTTATTCCAGAATATGGTGAATTTCCAAATGTAGTCAACTTCTTATTATCCTGGAATAAGAGTGTCCACAAATGGCGTTATTTGGGAATAGATAAGCCCTAAGAAACCCACTTCACATTCTCTTCCAGTTACACCATGTGATTATTAAATGCTAGCCACACTGAGAAAAATACTCTTTAAAATCAGTTCTCATCAGTTTCCAAATCTTGCTTTAGTTCTTCACCTTCCTTTCCTGTTTCATTTGTTTTCTGAGGAGAAACAAGTATGCCATTCCTGCCTGATAACTAACCCAACTAAACACACGAGCTGCAGAAGCTCAGCATCGCTGAATAATCAAGCCAAAGTTAAGACTTCTCAAAAATCTGTGGCCACTTTTGAAAATCTGGCCTTAATTTTCTGTCCTCCACTAGTTTGAGTCTCTCCCAGGGCACAATCCACTGACAGAGAATAATTCTTCCACACAAAATGCACATACACAGCTGTCAGGCACCGCATTGTACTCTTAATACGCAATAAACAACTGGTGATCAAACAAAGCTATGCAAGAACAAATCCCATTAACAAATAACAGGATTTGTGTGTGGATGTCCCAAACACTACTTTGGAAATTACTATGTTGACTGCTGTAGTCAGTAACATGGGTCAGGGAGCACTGCAATACATGCATTAGCTATAGTCAAGACCTAGGCAATGCAGGCAACTCCCAGTAAAAAACAACAATTGATCACAGATTTTGATGGGAAATGCTAGCCCCTAAATGTAGAACTTGGACTGAAGGAGAAAAGGAGGATGTTGTGGTTTCTGGATATTCACACCCCAAACCATATCATAGTTAACCCATTACTTCCCACAGACAACCATCAAGTGGATTGAAGTGCTATCAAAGCTGTCTTATACTCACTGCCAAGTGAGTGCACTTTTTTCCCCCCTCCCTGAGGTTACCATAAGTATATGGAAGAGAAAAAACCTTGTAATGCCTCTAATGCTGTCAGACAGGTAACACTGCCTACAGACTGGACAGAGAAGGTATGGCTCAGTCACTGGCTTGCACTGTCAAGGCACTCTCCAACTTAAGTTACCTCCCAAAAGCAGCATAGCTGCATCACAGTAAGTGGACAGGTCTTCTACAGAGCACAAGCAAACAACCACCCTCCTCCACCCCTAAGGAGGCGGTACTAGGTGCCAGTAGGTTTTCTGAATGGAACAGTGCTGGGTGCAGTACCAGGGATTGTTGGATGTAAGTGAATGGGTGATGCTGACAGGACTCAGACTGACAATTTTTCTCTTCTTATTGGTTCAGAAATAAAGAGTGTGACAATGGAGTGGCTGAGCACATGGGACCATTTATTGGTCCAGAAAGCTAGTCAGGGCAGTTAACTGCCCTATCAAGTAATGAAACACATATAAAGTGACTTTTAAATGCAAGTGTATGTACAAATTGTAAGTATATTTAGTGGCATCCCTCTCCCCATTCTACATCACTTGTCTTCTTTGGGATAAGGACCGCCTTCACCTATATTTGAACATCAGAATCCTAGAGCAATGGGGCCTAATCCCAAGAGGGGCATACAGGCCCTACTGCAATATAAATATGGAAAAAACCCACAAGAATCAAGATGCCCACCTAATTCAGGTATTTGTTTCAATAATTTAGTCATGTAAAACTCATGAGAACTTTTTTTATATATTTAACAAAACAACAGTTCTGTAATGCCATCGATTAAAGAGAGAAACGCAACACATAACAGGGGAGTGACCTGCCTGTGGGTTGGAGAGCCTGGGGGTATGGCAGTCCTGATTTTGAGATGGGCCTCATCCGAGGGGAATCAAGTGATCTAATATAAAAGACAGCTGGAAGGTACAGGGCTGTGTCTGGTTGAGAGAGCGAGAGCGAGCAGTCAGCAGAGTTCCTGCCAAAAAGGGCTGGGGAGTGGCAGCTTTGGGTGCAGCAGACTGCCAGAGAAAGAGCTGTGGCTGTAGAACTGGAGCCAAGTTTGAACTGGTGAATTATGATTTGAGACTCCATTTTGAGGGCTCATTGAGTATTATATTGTGTGTAACGGCTCTGAGGTCTGCATGAACTTAATTTAATATTAAACCAGCCCCCCAAAAAAGGGTTATGTAGTCACAACAGAGTGCTTAAGGGGATTGCTAAGAGGGAGCTGATATGGGCAGGATGCTTGTAAAGCAACCCCTGCCCACAAGAATGCACTCAATAAGCAGCCACACCTCTACAGTCCATCACCAATTCTTGTTACCATTAACATTAATCTGTCCTTAAAATAATCTATGGCCCTTCAATCCAGGCCAGTTTAGCGTCTTCACTGCAGCATTAGCCCTGCACCTAGGTTAGTCTAGCTCACATGCAAGGAGCAACACTGCCAGGCCAAGCTTCTGCATCCTCACTGGTACTGTCCTCCTCCATATATGTCACTAGGGCTTCTGGGGGCACATCCCAAGGTTCTTTGTGCTGCAGGAAGCAGACCCACTCTGACTTTTGCCCAATGAGTTGTGGGAGAACTTGTCTGTCCTTCTGGGCACACAGGGGGATTGTGGGAAGGCCTGCAGGACTATAAACACTTAGCCTATGTCCTCCCTGCAAAGCTGAGAGGTCACCCATCCCAAGGGAAAATGGCTCCTGGGCTGTAACCCAAAGCCCCAACTAGGCCAGCTAGCTGGGTTGAAAGCACCACTGAACTCAGGTGAAAGGGCTATGTGTGTGGACAAGAGCTGGTTTAGTGCCAACATCTGTGTAAGAGCCCAGGCTATCTGCAGCGAACACACCCCCATACAGGCCACTACCCAGACTGGAAAGAATGACTGCAGCACCCCAAGCACACGACCTCACAAGTGTGTTGTGTATATTCATCAATTAATAATTGTACAGTGCTTTGATCATATGAAGTCCTGTAAGCGTTGAGTGGTGGTGCTATAATTATTAGAGTCAACACAGATTTACACACAAGACTCTGTTTTTCCTTATTCATTGGTACTGAGATAGCAACAATTATATCTATTTCCAGAATATAAAAAAAGCACCATAAGCCCCGGACTGATATAAATTGGCTGTAGCTCTTTAGGATATCATGGAGCTGGGAAAGATGTGACAGATCAATAGACTATTCACAAGCACACACGGATTGATGTCAAGTACTGTCCAATCAATACACATGATCATGTATTTCCTTCAAATTCCATGACAGATATCAATTACTGCCTTAACACACATTTCACTCAACATCCTTTAGACTAGCAGTACTGACACATCCCTGATCTCTGAACAGTGCGGGCAAAGTCTCTATTAGAGAGCCAGAAACATGAAGGACACTGAAAGACTCTCAAGGAAAATACAAAGTAGACAGAGATGTTGCGAGTCCTACCTTACCTAAGGAACAAGTGCACAACACTTACCTCATGAGAGGCCCCTTTATTAAGTGCACACTTACATGTAGAACTATCAGCTAACAAAAATACACAAACAAGAGCAAAAGTTAGGCTTACTTCAAACCTTTTATGGCAACAGAAGAGAGGCAAACAGTCCTGTCACCCTTCAATTAATTGACTTAATGTTGCTACAAGTGGAAACTATCCCTATTGCGCATCAGAGCAGATAAACTTTGCTGACCGAGACATTCCTAATAAACAGATGAAGTGAGGGACCAAAGTCTGAAAGGTTAACATCACTGCCTGCTTCCCTCAAGCCCATGGACCCCACGTGGTTCAGGCTAGCGAAGGCCATGGCCATTCTCTCAGTGCCTCCCTCCCCGCTCCCCTGCCCCCCTGCACACACACACACACACACACATACACACTCAAATCCACAGGTTTTGAATGGGTAAAGTTGACATCCACTGCAATAATCTCTCTGCTGACACCAAATTAATCAGTAAGAGCATGGGCGGTGGGTATCATACGCTGGGGAAGGCTGTGCCTTCCCAAACAACCAAGCCTGGCCCCGCCCATGCTCCGCCCCCAGGCCCCTCCTGCTTCCCACTCTGGCCCACTCTTCCCAGTTCCCCTGTGCAGTGGCCTCAGCTCGGGCTGGGGCTGGGGCCTCCCCGCCCACCTGCCTGCCCGTTGCTCCAGAGCTGGGGCTGCATCGCCCGCCCTCCCGGCACTCCAGGGCTGTGCCGCCCACCCTCCAGGCACTCTGGGGCTGGGGGCACTAGCCTGTGACAGGGGCGGGGACCAGCAGCTGGGGGGGGCCTCTGGGCTATGGCGGGGGAGGGGGGTTGGCTGGAAGGGGTGGGGCTGGGGGCTAGCCTCCCCCAGCCAGCAGTCCACGCGCCGTCCATGAGTAAGAGAGACAGATCCCAGAAGGAGCAGAACAGATGACATTGCACAGCTCAGTGGCTACTCCCCAGAGCAAACAGAGGGAAACTCCAAAAACTTGGTGTAGTGCTAGACTCCAGCTCAGAACTGCATATGCCATTGTGGAGGAGATTTTGGGGCAGGCTGGGAGAAAGCCAGGGGTGTGTCCACTGAGCATTCAATTATGTGGATTGTTGGACACATGGCTCCTCTAGCGTCCCAGGGAAGTCAATGCTAGAAAAATTCAGACTAGAAATAAAGGTGCACATTTTTCTCAGTAAGGATAATTAACCGTTCAAGGGCATTAAGCCTTATCAAGGGCTTTAGTGGATTCTCCATCAGTGGCAATTTTTTAAACAACACTGGCTGTTTTTCTAAAAGCTGTGCTCTAGTTCAGTGGATCTCAAAATTTCCAGACTACTGGACCCCTTTCAAGAGTCTGATTTATCTTGCGTACTCCCAGATTTCACCTCACTTAAAAACTAATTGCTTGCAAAAATCAGACATAAAAATACAAAGTGTCACAGCACACTATTACTGAAAAATTGCTGACTTTCTCATTTTACCATATAATTATAAAATAAATCAATTAGAATATAGTGTTCTTACATTTCAGTGTATAGTATATAGAGCAGTATAAACAAGTCGTATGAAATTTTAGTTTGTATTGACTTTGCTAGTGCCAGGGCTGCCCAGAGGGGGGGCAAGTGGGGCAATTTGCCCCAGGCCCCACAGGGGCCCCCACGAGAATATAGTATTCTATAGTATTGCAACTTTTTTTTATGGAAGGCCAAAATTGCTTTGCCCCAGGCCCCCTGAATCCTCTGAGCAGCCCTGGCTAGTGCTTTTTATGTAGCCTGTTGTAAAACTAAGCAAATATCTAGATGAGTGGATGTACCCCTACAAAGACCTCTGCATATCCCCCGGGGCACACGTACCCCTGGTTGAGAACCACTGGTCTAGTTCAAACAGGAATTATTCCAGGAAGTTCTATGGCTGTGTGTAGTGTAGAGTGACCAGATCTCCCGATTTTATAGGGTCAGTTCCGATTTTTGGGTCTTTTTCTTATATAGGCTTCTATTACACCCTGCCCCCGTCCCGATTTTTCACATTTGCTGTCTGGTCACCCTAGTGTAGTGAGGTGGACTGGCCCTCCCCAGACACAGAGGAAGAGGGTGGCTCCATCCCCGCATGGGCAGAGCCCTACCCCCTAGCTCCGCCCCGGAAGCCAAGGGGCAGGGCCAGAAGTATAAAGGCGGGACCCGGACGCTCAGTAGGGGCCCAGCCACTGGAGGGCCTCATCGGGGAATAGAAATTGTATGGCGGGCCATGAATGCTCACAAAATTGAGGTTGGGGTGCGAGAGGGGGTGAGGGCTCTGGTTGGGGGTGCGGGCTCTGGGGTGGGGCTGGGGATGAGGAGTTTGGGGTGTAGGAAGGTGCTCTGGGCTGGGACCAAGGGGTTCAGATGGGGATCAGGGATGGGGCAGGGATGCGGGAAGGGGTGCAAGTTCCAGCTGGGGGTGCGGGCTCTGGGATGGGGCTGGGGATGAGGAGTTTGGGGTGCAGGAGGGTGCTCCATGCTGGGATCGAGGGGTTTGGAGAGCAAGAGGGGGATCAGGGCTGGGGCAGGGGGTTGGGGCATGGGGAGAGGCTCAGGGGTACAGGCTCTAAGCAGTGCTTACCTCAAGCGGCTCCCAGAAACAGCGGCATGTCCCTTCTCCAGCTCCTACGCATGGTGCGGCCCCGGACCCAGCGCCCCGCCTGGAGCGGGGCCGAGCTGTGTGGTGCGACCCTCGACCTGGTGCCCTAGCTGAAGCGACGGAGCGGGACCGAGCCGTGTGGTGTGGCCCCCAACTCGGCGCCCTGGATGGAGCGACAGAGCGGGAGCTCACGGGCCAGCTTAAAATGGCCCGCAGGCCATAGTTTGCCCACCCCTGGTATAGGGGGTTGGGGTTCCCCTAGGAGGGGAGATCCAGAGTGTGGACACTGCCACGGGGCAGCACGTCAAGGTAAGGGGCACCGTGGTCCAGGAGGGACGTGGGGCCTGAATTGGTGGAGATAAAGGCACTCCAGGTAAGGGGCAGGTAAGGGCAGGGAAGAAACCGACCAGAGGAGAGCTAATTAGAGGAGCTAATTCCCGTTCTGACCAGCAGGAGGCGCCGCGGCGGCATGTGCCCCGCCCTGCTACGCTGTGTTATGGAGGAGGTCAGATTAGATATATTAATGGACCTTTCTGGCCTCAATCTATAAATAGCGGCCACATAACACCTTGACTTTGGGTTGGATTTCTCTGTAACAAATCTATGTGGTGCAAACAACAAACAGTTACTAGACACATCAGAGAGACAAGTCCCCTCAATCAGCTGCTAAAACACAAGCCTCTGGCACCTGAGTCAAAGGAGAGAGTAGGAAATAGTTGTAGAAGGTTTCTTATCCTCACTATGAGCAAGCACAAAAAGGCAAACATTACGCACACATACACACAAGATACTCCCCCGTGTTGTACGCAGAGCTTATCCTGAGCACCTGGAGTCAAATCCAACACAACTGGACACCAATCTGCATTGAATTCTCATGCTGCGGACAAGAGACAGTTACTAGATATGTTGCACATGCAGAGGAGCAGTGTCTTCTAGAGCAAAAAATCCCCCCCCCCAAACACCTCACAGGCCTCTGCCACTTGAGATGGAATAGAGGAGCTCTCCCTTAACTAGCAATAACCAATCATTCACTTTTTCCTCTCGCGTCGCTAGCTCAGGGAGAGCTTTTCACACACACACACACACACACACACACATACAAAAAGCAGCACATAAAATACACCCCTCCCCATCTTTGCTCTCTGCACAAAGCCCAGTCACTCTGACAGTTGTGCAAGGGAAAGAAAATTAGTGCTTAAGCCACCTCCTAATGACACAGATGGATGATGAAACAAGTGTGTCATGGTATCCAGTATTTCACACTGCTACCACGCACAGAGGAGGGAGAACAAGCCAGCAATGCTACAGTCAAAATGAGCTGATATTGTGTAACTTCCTCTGTGGTACATGTAAGTTTTTATATACTCTGGCACAATAACAAAATTTTAATTTTGACCCATCAAGCATGCACACTCGAACCAAAACAGCGACTTATGCAGGAAATACAAGCACTGTTTTCAGTAAAACACAGATTTACAACTGAATCTATCTGCAGATTGACAGAATTAGGTCATATCTTTTGCTAGCCGATCTCACCACTATTCCTCATTCCCCCCTCAGTTTTTAATAATTATTCATGTATTTCTTCTATAGCAGTGTAAGAGGAGTAGTCATTCAGGTCATACCTTGAATTATGCCTGGTACATATCATGTAGGTCACCTGCACATCTACAATAGAGGCGAAAAACTAAATGGATAGGGTGTTTCCAGTTCAGTAATCCTAGAGCATATGCACTCTCACTGCCATAAGGATCGATTAGCAGACAAGCAATAACATTCATGGGGATAGGGAGTGCGCAGAAATACAGTAATTGCTGTGCTTTTTGCTTTGCTGTTCCTGCAGTGACACAACATTGTAGCATCTGCTATCATTTTTTTTAAAAGATAGCTTTTATTGAAGCCTGGCATACACAAAACTCAGGCTATGTCTACACTAGAGATCTTACAGCAGCACAGCTGTACAGATGCAGCTGTGCCGCTGTAAGATCTCTCGTCCGCTCTATGCTGAAAGACATAATTAAACCACCCACAATGAGCAGCGGTAGCTATGTCACTGGGAGAAGCTCTCCCGCCGACATAACGCTGTCCACACCGACGCTTAGGTCAGTGTAACTTATGTCACTTAAGGGGGTGTTTCTTCACACCCTTGAGCGACATAAGTTATACCGACATAAGTGGTAGTGTAGACATAGCCTCAGTGAATACTTTTAGAAAGACATGCTCATTCACATAGGACTTTCAAAAAGCAATTAATGAAACATTCGGCCACACACCTAGATCTCCAACACTGACTCTGTGCTTTTAAATATATATATATATATATATATATATATATACACGCAGATACATATTTTATATATATAAAAAAAATATGTATCTGCATATGAAGGCACGCCCCAGGCCTCCGCTCCTTCCCAAAGGCAGGGCTCTAGTCCTCCAAGTTTCAGTTGTTCATGTGTCCATTTCTCTCCTGCTCAGAACAGCTTGAGGATATTCAGTTTCGTAACTTAAAAAGGAGGACATACGACTTTAAAGCCCTGCATGTTCATGTATGTAAATAAATGTGTCTATCATTCCATTTCCACCACATGCAACACGCTGTTTAACCCATCAGTACAAGAAGGGAGAGAAACAGACTTCTAGGTCCTTACAAAATGTTTCCCAGCAGTGGTCACTGGGTAGAAGGACAGCCCTTGCCCATTTGTTTCCTTTAACGGAACGCTTAGTCTTTGTTAATCTCCAGATCTCTCTGCATAGATGCTTCAGTCACAGCTATTTTTGAACTCTCCAAAAGCTTTTCTTTTACATCTCATCCCAGGACCATTCCGTGCCATCTCCCAGCACCAATCTGAATAGGACACATCACTGAGCACAACCTAGAGATGAATTTGGCTAAATGTTAACATGCCCAAGAATCTCCTTGTAGTGCCTCCTCGGTTTGGGATTCTTTCATTTGTACAAGTACCTTCACCTTTCTTGGCTTTGGCTGAACTACTTTGTTACCAAAGCAGGTGCCACTGTCACGGCCACGGTGTGGGTGGTCAGCCCTAGTGGTCAGAGCCGGGGTTAGAGGCAGGAGTTAAGTCAAGGATCAGAGCTGGAATCAGAGACCAAGGGCAGAGATCTGGAACAGGTCAGGAAAGCAGGAACCAGGGACAAGTCAGGAGAGCAGAGATACAGCCCAATGTGATATTATATTCCTAATGCATCCCAGTCCAGTAAACACTTCATCAAATTATTTAAGAATCTCTTCTGAATCCTATTTAGTAGATAAGGATAAATACCCAATTTGATCATCTGCATTTGCAGAGAATTGCTCCGCTGTTTCGAACACTGAGCAGCATCTGTCCTTATACAGACAATGGCAGTATAGCTTTGCCAAAAGGGAGTAGTTTTGTGCATCTGAGTGAAAGCAGCTTATATTTTTATTTAGAAATTGGTGGTCACAAATATGTTTGTGCATGCTGGCTGTGATTACATTGCTCTTAATATGTGGTTTGAAATTCAATTTTTGTTCATTTACTTCCAAAAACCGACCATATATATTTTTATATAGGTGGCCAGCTAGCATCTTCCATTCACCCATAATAGGAATATTCTAACTGTAGCTTTGGAGCAAGAGCAATATTTCAGCTGTCTTAACTTCCTTCCTCTGTTGGAACATTATAGTTAGTATCACAGCTCCCTGGGCAGCTTACTACTGCCTGGCTCCAGCTTTTGGCCTGGCCGGGGAGAGGAAGAGCAAGGGGTAGGGCCTGATGGTGGATGGGTGCTAAGGCCCACCTCAGGCCCCTTCCTCGCCCCAAGAAGAGGCTGGCGCCACCCCTGAGCCTCAGGCCTGTGCGGAACAGTGCTGCAGGCAATCCAGGACAAATGCTGTCCAAGAGTCGTTCAGCCCGGGACCGGGACTTGAACTCTGCATTTTGAGACTGTCCTGCCCAATATGGGATGTTTGGTCACCCCACATTCACAGATTAATTGCTGAGTTATATCATGCTTTTCCAGAAGATCCAAAATGTCGCAGTTCCTTGGGGCTACTGGAGAATTTATATTATGCATGCGCGCGCACAGGATAGCATAAATAAAAGAACAATCCTTTGTCAGTCTTTTTACTGGAATAAACTGCTTCCTTCTTCTGTTGGTATCAGCAAAGATAAAAGGGAAGACCATTATTTCTTCCCTCTCAACCCCCACCACTTTACTCTTACTAGCTGTAGATTGCACTTTCCTGGCTAATTTTAAAATACTCTCCTTATCTTGGCATTTCAACCATTTTATTATCACTGCTCTTGGTGGTTTGTCAGCAGGGGGTTTTGGTAAAGGGCTGTGATGTGATCTTTTTAGTTCAAACACAGGCACAGAGTCCTCTATTGCAATGGTTTCCTTTAGAAAGCTATTTATAAATGACAAGATATCTCCTCCTCCTTCCCACTCAGGAAGGCCTACAAGCCACAAATTTTGTCTACTTAATCCATCTTCTAGGTCGTCCCGTTTTTCTTGGCTCTTTACAGTGGCAGATTAATTTCTTCAAAAGTGATTCTGGGCTGTAATTTCTCTGTCCTCTGTGCCCCCATTCCAGCTATCAGCCTCAGAAAATCTTTCCTGGAAGATCTCCATGCCCGTTTTCATATCATTTCTAGCATTATGCATAGAAGTAATCTACTCTGTAAGAAGATTTATATATACCTTGCAACATTTCCTTTAGAACTTTCGGCTCAGCCAGGCCTCCCTGCCCTCTGCCTGGTGGTTGAGTGGGCACCGGGGGCTGATTCTGCATTGAGGCAACATACTGAATGCAGGCAAAAATTAGTTATTTTACCTTTATTTCTCCTCCAAGTCTGCCTTCCTAATTCTTTGGAGGTCACCAATTAATTGATTTGGAAGGAGTAGTGGAGATTAAAAAACTGTCCTGGTGGCAAATTTCTGGCTGTGGTCAGCAGAAATGCACAGATATCAGTTTGCTCACATCTTACATCATGTGATCCAGCCAGCATCTGTTGTCTTTCTTACCAGTAGTCTGTTCTGATGAGCACAATCACAAAAAGCGGATGCTCTGTGTACACACTGGGTATGTCTACACTGCAACGAAAGACCCGTGGCATGGCCGTAGCTGGTCTGGGTCAGCTGACTCAAGCTGCGAGGCTAAAAATAGCAGTGTAGACGTTTGGGCTCAGACTGGAGCCCAGGCTCCAGGATCCTGTGAGGGGAGGGTCTCAGAGCCTGGGCTCCAGCCCAAGCCTGTATGTCTACACTACCATTTTTAGTTTTGTAGCCCAAGCCCCCAGGAGCACCAGTCAGCTGGCCTGGGCTCGGAGACTCAGCAGTGTAAACATATCCTCTCTCCCTCCTTCTCTCTGTTGCGCTCTCTCTCTCTCTCACACACACACGTTCCTCCTGTTTTCATAACAGATTTATATGCATTGCCTCAGCTGTCCAGCAAGCATGCTAACAGCCATCGTACATGCAAGAAAATCTTCTACCCACAGAAATCTCCTAAAACACATATAGTTAAACAAACCCACATATAGTGAAAGGTGCTGTTTTATCATTTACCCTTGAATTTAGGGTGTAGATTTAACAAGAACTGGTAATATGTTCTAGAGATACATGGTTCAAACAAGTCTGTATACCCAGTTGTTCTACATTCCACAGATCTGTATGAACTTGTACAAGTTGTTTTTACTTTACATTTTCCTTGTCTCTCATCCATTTGTCTGAAGAGGTGTTAATTAACCATCCTCCCACGGCCTGACTTGCGATATGATTGGGACTAGTTAAAGTTTATTGTAACTCATCTTTCACTGCATGAATCTGCGGAATCAGGGCCTAGACCTGAATGAGTGAGCAGCAAGTTGTGTTACATTTTAACTAGGCCTGATCACACCACAGATAAAGCCTAAAGGAAGATAACTGAACCCATGGTTAATTATTTGCAAAATATTGCACAAGACTGTTCAAATTGTTGTTATGTATAATCCTATTCTAAAGAGCATCTGAGCATTTAAATCGCCATCGTTTTGATGGCACTACTGAAAATTGCCAAACTGCTTGTATTGATTGAGCTGATCCCATCCCCTTTGGTAAGCTGCATGTCTTTAGCAACTCTAATTGATGCCTCTCTTTGTACATCACGAACACAAGCATTTGAGTTGTAGCTGCCTTCTCCACAGAAGTGCTGAAAATGGCAAAAGGTTCTCTCTGCCCTCTCTCCCACTTATGGGTGTAGCAACAATATAACCCTAAGTAGAGCACTTCATAGTAATTTATGTGACTCAGTGTGATCTACAAACATTAATTAACTAATCCTCACAACTTGATTTTGAGACAGGCATCCATTACCAACCCTACTTTACAGATGGGGAAAGCAGACAAAAAGCATGTGTGACTTCACCAAGGGACAAAGAAAGTTAGTGACAAAGGACGATTTCTAGAACTTGGGATATTCCAGGTCCCAGGCTGGTGCTTTAAGGGCAACCTTCCCTATACTGCTTCTAAGTAGTATCATGAAAACTCATAAGGTGAGCTAGAATTTAAGAAGGTGCTGAAAATTATTTCAGTAGTAAAGAGCCAAGCTTCCAAGTAGATATCTCTGCTCAGGGTGCATACGGTGCTACTTCTCAAGGTCTGGATTCTCTGACATTGATCCCTACTGGGGAACCTTCACTTTCGGTACATTTTAGGTTATTTTATTCATGCAGATATTCTCTGGCCAGAGGAGAGATGGTGCAGACAGACAGAAGGAAAGGAGTTGTAGTTTCAGTAGCAGTATTTTTCTTTGTATAATACATAATCAGTATCAGTCCATTTTTGAAGTTGAAAAAGCAGCTCAAGTGTGAAGATGACTTTTTATTTGTGTGTCTCACAACGCACCTCGGGTGGAGGTTCTACCAGAACACACACACACACAGCTTGTGGAATGCTAAGAGCAGATTTAGGAATCAGTTGGAGTGGCTCAACCTGTAGCAAGTCCAGCACATTGTACTCATAGGTTCAATCCAAGAACCTCAAAGCACTTTACAAAAGATGGGCACCTTATACCCATTTTATAGATGAGAAACTCAGGTACAGAGGTTAAGTGACTTGCTCAAGTTCGCCCAGCAAGTCATTAGCAGAGAACCTAAGCCTCCTGATTCCCAGTCCACTGCTTTAACCACTGCATTGCAATAGCACTCAAATTAGATCTTCCTAGGCTAAGAGCCTCCACCTTTTTCTGTGCTGACAGCTGACATTTCTACTGACAATATCTAGCTTTGAATTCTGGGGGTTCTCTGGGGAATGTACTCAGCTCTGGAACTCAGTCCACCTAGCAGTCCATTAGAATCAATGGCTGCTCATCTGTTGACTGAGTTTGTTGCCTTGTTTGCCCAAGCATTCTTTGAAGATGGTTTGGAGATGAAGGAAATTTTGAGAGGATTTGGGACAGACACTTCCTTTTGTAGGCAGTAGTTGTGTTTTGATTTGCATGGGGTTTTCATTATATAATCATTCCCAGAGGATATTTTATGTCTTTCAATACATATAAATAGCTCAGAGTTCTATCAAGCAAGCCAAAACAGCACCTTGCTGTGACAAAGTGGGAGTTGTACTAAGCTGATCTTAGGTAGAGGTTATCATTCCAGCATAGTTTACACATACTCACACACAATTATATTCTCCAAACAAGATAATTGCCCCACGTGAACTAACACAGCATAGCATTAAGTGTTCTCTTCCTCTTGGCTTGTTTACAAGCCTATTATGAGTAATGTTCTCCTGACTATAAAGTAAAAGAAGCTTCACACACACACACACACTCCACCAGACCCTTGTACCCCTGCGCAGTGGCTAGTCACAAGCAGAGATCTAAGCCTAAGGACTACCCTCTGCTAGCCCCTAGTGAAACTAGGAGAGGGAAAGGTGAAGCCATAGTCCTCACCCCCTACAGCCACTTCATGACCTAGGACAATGCAAGAGTGATGGCACGTCTCACCACTTCAAAAGGTGTAGAAGGGTGACTGGCTTATGCTATCATGGTGCTCCCCTTCATACCTCCTCCCCCCTCCCCTCCCCGGGCAGATATCAGGTGCAGTGTTTCTGGAATCTCCTGACAGGGCTGTGCTTCTCTGTATGAATGTGTGTATGTACAATGAGGACCCACAATTTAGTAATTTAAAAAAAAAAATAAGGGGAGGAAAGGGTTGACTAAGAGAGGCAGAGGGTAGGAATCTCCTTGTTTCTGTTAAGCCACTGAGAATAATTCTTAAAAAGATATCCTCTCAGTATAATAAATATACAGGTTGATTATATGTACCCATACAGGGAACATATGATGGGTCTATTCTCTCTTACACAAGTATCATACTGGTGAACTCCATTAGTTTCTAGGGAGTAACTCTTGATTTATATTGATGTGAAATCAGATGCAGGTACTGTATGTATGACCAAGCCATGCTCAGGAGAAATCCAGCATGACCGATCCTCAGCTGCTGTAAATCAGCAGCGCTCAATGACTCCAACAGAGCTGTGATTTATACCAGGTGAGTTCATCTGGCCCAGTATGTAAATAGGAGAAGTAAGACCGTGTGATTAAAGTACTCTTGTACATGTAACTATATAGTTTCTCAGAAGTAATATGTTCTTTAAATGGAAAGAAATACAGAAATGCTGCTGAGTATGCCAATTACCAAGGGAACCAGATAATCTGATTTATGAACTCTGGGGGTGCTTCACAAGTTTCCAGAACCTTCGTGCAGAAAGTCACTGGGTGAGAAGCAAGGGAGGGCATGGCTGCTGCTATAGTCTGTAATTTTTTACTATATGGCCCTTGGACCAGAAAAGGGAGATGGGGGATCTGACCTGAACAAGCTCATCAGGAGCCTCAGAGGAAGACATTAGGAATCTAAAAGAAGGGGACAGACCCAAGCTACAACCTTTGGATCCAAATCCAGACTCCTCCTCCTATGTAAGGGTGATCAGGTCCAGGGCCATGGTTGGAGCTAGTCTTTAGAAATAACCAAAGCAGGCTGAAGAATGAAGATTGAGGAAGCTGTTGGAGACTATTGGTTTGATTCTCTTTCCCATCAAAGCTGTGCTGATACAGGGAGCCAACTGTATCTTCAGAGCTGTCAAGCTGTCCCACCAGCTGGGACTGCATTTGATATCCTGCTCCCTACACTCGCAGTGGGTTTTCATGCTTGGTTTTGCACACTTGAGATTGGCAAAACAGTTAGTGGGTTATGTTGAGCCTGCAAGGTTAGAAGGGAGAGAGAGTGTGTGATGGAGGAAGTAGAGTCTCTCTAACAGCTAAATTCTGCCAGCAGCAAGACCAGTTCAATAGGAGAAGCTGGTATTCCTCTGAGGGAAGAAGTTTCTCTTTGAGATTCTATACAAAGTATTAAACATTGACAACTGAAACTGGGCTGAGTTTTTCCTTGCTATGTGAATCACTAGCAAGGTCACTTAGCCTTGGGTATCTTTGCTTTGCCTACCACATCCAACCTTCTCCTCACCTTGCTGAGCTCCAGTCTATCTGCTCTAAAATTCACTCTCCTCTTTCAGCTCTCAGAGCCATTCTCCTAGTAAGTGTCCTTGTTTCTGTTGGACGCATAGGAAGTATTCAGCCACGAAAGCTTATGCTCGAATACATCTGTTAGTCTTAAAGGTGCCACAGGACTCTCTGTTGCTTTTTACAGATCCAGACTAACACGGCTACCCCTCTGATACTTGTTTCTGTTGAAGTTTTCTTCAAGGGAAATTTATTGGCACTGGGTACAAAATGGTGGGGGAGGGGTAAGCAGGAAAATCTCCTCCAGCTTTTTTTTTTTTTTAATCAATACTTCAGGGCTTCTGCTGCACAGCTAGCTAAAAGCACCTGATCCTGCTTCCACTGAACTGAAGAAGATTTCAGTGAAAGCAGGATCAGCCTCAAAGCCTGTAGTATTATGTCCCCTGCCATAAATCCCTCTTCTCATGTCTGCTGCTCTCAGCAGGCCTCCTCAGACGGCTGGGCTACTTTTACATTTAAATGTCCCTTAAGAAGCTAAGTTGGGATTTGTAAGGCTCCCAGCACCGCTTCTTAAGTAAAAGTGCAATATGAAAGCAATCCAGATGAGGAAGAAGGGCTGCTAGCCACTACGGCACAACACAAGCTAGGATGTAGCCTCTTTTTCCCTTTGGAGTTCAGCTGTCCGCATGGCTGGCTGCTGTTGCTCTAAGGGAAATGGAGAAGGGGAACAGAAGAATGGGGGTGGGGAAAAAAGGAGAGAAAAAGAGTAGACAGTCACAAAACTAAAAATGGGAGTAAAACAGAATTTTAAAATATCAAAGTTATAAACGTTTTTGCTCTTGTGAATGGAGAGATTAACAAATGAGAGGAGAATAAAAATAATTAGATAATTAAAACACCCTATTGCATGTTTTATTGGTCCATTAATACATGGCTTCCACAAAGACGTGACTTGGTTTCTGGACTACAACTGGGCAGGAAATGGTTTTCCTGTTCCACAAAAATTAAGATTTCAACAAATTTTTCCATTCTGCATTGGGATGAAAGAGACCTTTAGACGTTTTGAAAGAAAAAAAATCCAAAAATACTGAGATACCCAGCTGAGAATAGCCTATAGCCTGGTGGAAGGGCACCTATCTGGGGTGTGGGAGACCCGGGTTCACATCCCTGATTTTGTGCCCTAACCACCAGGGTATAGGCTCCTATGCCATGTTTCTCTCTCTCCCCTCCCAAAATTCTATCCAGGACAAAACCGCTCTGGATTAAAGTTTCATAAAAATTTGTACGTGCCCCTGAAGTTTCAGTTTTGATGAATCAGCATTTTCTGACCCCCCCCCAAAAAAAATTTTGGAAAAATTCTCAACCAGCTCTATTCGGGGCTTCTAATGCCCCTTAGTTGTATATTTATAAATCAATCAAATGAACCCTATTGTGTGTGTCTTAACGCTGCACTGGACATCATGTTTCATGGCATAACTGAAAGGAGTGAGAATACTGATTTCAGAGTAGCAGCCGTGTTAGTCTGTATCCGCAAAAAGAACAGGA
>NW_020664413.1:35396422-35432972 GCF_002925995.2 Terrapene triunguis | reverse complement strand
CAGCCGTGTTAGTCTGTATCCGCAAAAAGAACAGGAGTACTTGTGGCGCCTTAGAGACTAACAAATAGCTATGCATCAGAAGAAGTGGGCTGTAGAAAGCTTATGCTCAAATAAATTTGTTAGTCTCTAAGGTGCCACAAGTACTCCTGTTCTTTTTGAGAATACTGAATCTTCCCTACAAGAAGGAGAGAGAGAGAGAGAGAAAGAGAGAGGGGGGGGGGACAAAAGATTTGACTACAGTAGGAGATGAAATAATAGATGAATACAAGTGGAGATGCCATCACTCTTAGCTTATTCTCAGCTTTTCATATTTTTAACATTTGTTATTAGAGTGAGGAATTTGTTGTTAGAAATTATGAGGCAAAAAGTTGATGTTATGCTTGTGTAGTACCAAGCAGAAGAGGTACCCTGGCAGTGGTGGATTTGAAGTGTTAGCTTCTCTTTAAATCAACTGGCTTCTGAAGCCAGCTGTAAATGAAAGGCTAGGGCAGGGAAGTTGAAAAGTGCACTTGTAGAACATAAACGCCAGACTTGAGCTCTTGCTCAATAACACATTCCAATAACACATCAGCTTGTGTTGTAAGAATTGACCTGTTAAATGAATATACTTTCTATGGTCTAAAGACTCTATACAGAAATAGAGTGAACCACTCTAAATCAAAGACCTGTTGCATAAGTAGATTTCTCAGAGGAATTGGTAATGCAATACAGAGCCTTCCATCTCTACAGCATTATCTTGTAACCAGGCCTGTTCAGTGATGGACAGAAGTCATTACCATCAGAAAGCTGACTGATGGCTTAGACAGAAGGAACTGGTGATCTCAGCTCTGTTCCTCATGAGCATATATCCAAACAACACATGCTATCACCATAACTGGCCTCCTTGCTGAAAGTCTCAGAGAGACAAATGATAGAGTGGGCAAGGAGTCGGAATTATAGTCTCGGAGCTAATCCATTCAGTTGATCGTATTTGCAGCTATCTATGATAGAACTATTTTGTGGCTGAAAAGTGGCCGTTAGTCTCAAGGCATCTCTTGAAGGTGCTAAATGGGCAACCAAAAAAAAGTCATTTGGATAAAACTGACATTAAAACATCTACCAAACAATAAGAATGCTAACATTGTACCTGTTAAAGACAAATGCATTATATACCTTATCATTATTCCAGTTATAGGAGCTGGTATCTTTCGCTCTGATACCATATTGAATCTGCTGTCACCTCTGGAATGTAATTTCCAAGACTGGTTACATTTCCATTTAGTCCATTCCACAAACCCGCCTTCCCCCCAAGAGTAAAGGGAAAAAACTAATGGGGCTTAGAGCTGAAGAGCCAAGTCAGCCTTCCAACAAAACAAAGCTAGACATTTGCATTTCCCGTAGCAGCCCTAGAGCATCAGTGGGATGAACACACTTGGGAGAAGGCAGTTTGCAGCTTTTGGGGCTAAAATTGGATTGCTGGAAGAACAAGGTGCAAGAACATAGAAACAAGAATCTAATGGCACCTGACATACTGGAGAAAACTCCACATCTTCATGAGCAAAGATCATGGTAAAGTTTCTACATTCTGTGTATCTGATATTGGTTTGGATTTCTAACATATTGTTTCTGTCCTTACTATCTGTAAATAAATCTCATAGTATGTTAACCATTAACAGCTTTGAGAGTAAAAGGATAAGGTTCACCAATGAGACATTAAAAACAAAACAAAAAAGGGAGGAAAAAAAGGCGTGTGATGGAGTTCAGGGAGCCACACTCAGCCTCTGAGGAGATAATAGAAGTGAATGTTGGTGGCATTGTATAATAAGAAAAAAAAAACTGTGCAGAAATCACATGTTATGGTTACATCTTGTACTTGGGGAGACACATGACACTCAGCTCAAAATACTATTCATAAACAAGAGACCTTGCTTAGAATGCAGCAGTGAGTATTTAAACTACATGCCACTTGCATTCTGGAGATCACCAAGTCATAATGCTCATGTTATACAAAATATTGAAGAGGAGGAGGAAGAGGATGTACTATTAAGATTTATTCCTGGGCTCACATCCATACTACACTCATGCCAGACTATAAAAGGGGCAGTTAGAAAACCCTTTCTGTGGCACAAAGGGAGCCTATGAGTCCATTGTGCCAACAGACAACAAATGCAGCCCCATGGAGGGACTTAAGTAAGGGATTTGCACAGAATTTCGGCACCCCGGGGTGGATTTCAGCCATATAGCATTCCACTCAGATTTCCCACCTTCACATCAATGCAAAAATGCCCAGGAGTTTGTATTCCCTGTCTCATGGAAACAAGCTGTATGGAATTCCCAGTGTTTGCAATGCAGTTTGTTACCAGAGCAGGCTGATCCAATTTCTGCCCTCTGTTACATCAACACAGCCCTTTGTGAAGTCAATGGGGTGATAAAGGTGTTACAGACAAGGACAGAATTTAGCTCAGAGTCGGGAACTGTCAATATTCTAACCTATTCTCTTATCACATCATTTCCTCACCCCTTCCCTCTGCAAGTGATGCCAGCTTAGATACCCGATTTGTCTGCTTCTCCCACAACCATCTCCATGCCTTTTTCCATGGTGCTTCCCTATGCATGGACTGCCTCCCCATAATGGTCCAATAGCCTACTACTCATTCATTTAAAACTCTCAGCAAGATTCCTATGTGGCGCCCACAAGAAGCGAGTTAAATAAACAAAAACACTTATAGCTCTGTAAAAATGTGCATACGTCCAGACTCAGCAACCATATGATCCCATTGCTCTATTCTTGCTGTTCCTCACCCCATCCGCTTTCTACTCTTTGTTACCACATTCATCCTGAGTCATCAACTGCACCCTCATCAGCATCAGAGTGACGACTCTCTATGTATTGTGTAGACTACTGAACACACTTTTGCGCACTGCAGAAACAACCACCAACATCGAGTGGGTAGAAATAGGTTTACCTACCCACAGGAGGATTCCCCAAGCCATCGGAGAACATACTGGACTTCTATTGATTTCATTCCTGACAGTTAACTCCTCATTGTGAAAACCAGTGAATGACAAGAAAGCCCAGCACATAAACACAATCCAAAGATCCAAGAGAGCTCCTTTGGGAGCATCTTCAGTGTGGGAAATGCAGAGGAGCAACACATGCTGTGGATGGTGTTTTGTTCCTATTCGCTGGGCAAAGACGAGGGAGCCCATGCTGCAGACAGTGAAGTTCCACACATAAGACTCCTAAGAGACTGTGATTATACCAACAAAGCAGCTGTTTTTTCTGTTGAAAAAATGTAAGAGTGGACAGATTGTTTAGATCAAAACAGCCAGAAATCACTTCCACTATCAAATGGCTTAAAGAGACTTAAAAGGCCTGCACGTTTTTTTTAGTTTTCCCTAAGCCCCTATTTTTTAAACATATTATATTATATGTATATCCAATGTACTGTAATTGGAGTCTTTTACTGTCCTCTCAACACAGAACATGGTCTGAATAGGGTAAAAATTATAAAATCAAATACCTAGGAGATCAGGGCATGTGGAAGAGCGGAAGCAGCGGCTCCATGGGATATGCCCCTTAACCTTCCTTCAGGAATGCCCTCTACAAGCATACCTAATGGGTATGCCCCTGCATATCAGGAGGGGATGTCAGGGGCTGGGAGAAGGCACTCATGTGACATTGTCCCCTCCTAAACAGAGATGTCTTACAGGAATCCTGCACAGTAGTAAATGCTGTATGTAATGGGGCAGCCACCTCCAGAGTGACCCCTCATAACCTGGTATTGCACTGCAGCATCTCTGCTTCAGTCTCTCTCTCCTCAGAGCTCCTCAATAATTTTGCAAAGGCTTTCTCATAGCCAACACCGCTATGGCTCATTATCATAAACACTTCCAAAATACTCTCCTCAAAGTCCAAGTCAACAGTTTGATATATTCATCCTTCCCCACTCTTAATCAAGCCACTCCCAGGCCTTCCTACCTGGAGTCTTCCCTGCCTTGGCAGGCCATTCCCAGCCCTATCTAGCTGGAGTCTTTTCTGACCTGGTGTCTCACAGCTCCCTGCAGGAGCTTTCTTGTGCCCTGCAGTCCTCTCATCCCTACTCCCAAGCCTGCCTGCCTTAAGTCTCTGGCCAGCCCTCTTCCTTATATAGCCCAGAGGCCTGATAGGGTGCCATGACCTTCATTTTTCCCATCTGGAGAAGTTGGCTGTGTCACAGGTGCGGCTGAGATCCATCTCCCTTTAAAGAGCCAACTATCCTATGACACTGTAGCATTAACATACTCAGTCTCTCTCTCTCTTTCTCCCATCTCCACAGAAGATGGGGATTGAAGCGGCGTGGGGAAGAAAACTACAGTTTTCAGCTATGCAGCTCCCAAGAGAACAGTCCTGCAAATCCTGGTAGGAAGGGCCAGCTCCCTGTGCTACTGCCTCAGGATCCATGGAGACAGAGCCTGGTTTCCACACAAAGCCTGGGGTTTCCACATTAATGTCCTCCTTCTGCACCAGTCCAGTTCAGGAACCCTTCCCCCTGGACAGGAGGATGCATAAGAAACCCATGATGAATCTTGACAGGTTTCCATTATTTGTCTTCCTTCCATTGTGGTTCCTCCTCCCCCTGAACCAAGGGAGGGGACAATCAATAACTTCAAAACAATAAATTCTGAAAGTGTCACTCTGGGGGCATATGTATGTTTTTTTATTCAAAATGTGAAGCAGTAAAGACAACTACATAATCCAAACTGGGGGAAAAGGTTGAAGAACAATTTACAGGGGAATAAAATGAGCATGAGAAGACACAAGTGCTCTTTAATCAGAAGGACAATGTGATACCCTCTGATGATAGAAAGCAAACAGACAATAAGAGTGAACTGTTTCAATAGCTGTACTTGAGATAACCCTTCACTGCAACTGTCATCACACCACTGCATTTGCAGACAGCTTTGTCTTATTTTCTGGAGTGCTGGCTAAAATTCCTTTTCAAACAAAACTCTGTTGTTAAGAAATCACTTGCTGCTGCATCCTGCAGTCCTTATTCAGATACAAATCCCACCTCGGAAGACTTTAATATAGGATCCGTGTCAGAAAACCCTTGCACACATAAAGTACCTTTATAAACAGTTCACTGACTAAGACTAATCACATTTTTAAAATGGAAGTCCTTTTGATAGTGTAGGAATCTCTAGGACATTCCTTGTATACTTGCTAAAGTGTTAATAAATCTGTCTGGACATCAAAATTTCGCAAGCAATTTCCACAGAACTTCAGCTGACTCTGTCAAATGCCTTGGCTAGATCGAGAAAGAGGATGTACAAATGTTGACGCTGTTCACAACATTTTTTCCTGTAATTATTGAATGATGAAAATCATGCCAACAGTGTTTCTCTGAGCACAAAAGCTGTACTGTGATTCAGATAGCACCCTGTCAATGAGTAAGAAGTCAGTTCAGGAGGATCCGTGCAAGAATCTTTCAGGCCAGAAAGAGCAATTACTACGGTAATTACCACAGTCACTCTTTGAGCATTTATGCTTATAGATAGTGATGATATTGACATCTTTCAGTTGTTGTGGTAGGATTTCTTGAAGCCAAACATGTAAGAAAAATTCAAGAAGCCTGTCAATAAGATTTCCTCCATGTTTGAAAAATTTCAGCTGGAATGGCATCTGGCCCAGGAGATTTGTCATTTTTCATTACTTGAACAGCTTTCTATACCTCAGCCCGTGTAGGTGGATCGGCAAGTGCATTAGATGTGGGCAATTTGCAGACTTTACCCAGTGACTCATCAGAAACAATAGATAAATGATTACATAGTTGTAGGATAAAAAAAATAAAGAATTAGAGTTAGCTTAAGTTTGGTTAAGAAAATAACATATTTGCTTTATAGTTTGTGGGTAGTAGAGAGAAGGCCCTAATCAGCAAATAAAAGAAGGCCATGAGAATAGTAAGTAGTCTGGGAAGGATGTCTGGTTCCAAAAGTAACAAATAAAATAAAGAGCTGTGGTAACAAGACAAAGAAAAAATGTCTTAAAAGAAACAAGCCCAAACCTTCCCACTGTTCTGCTGGTAAGCAAGAAGCATGGAAAGAGACAGAGAGGAAAGGCCTTGGAAAGAAAGGAAGTTATAAATGTTATCTGGATTAAGCCTGGAAATAAGTGTGAATTGTCTCAAATTGGTTTTTAGCTGAAGTCAGTAATTGGCAATGACATCACTTGTTTGCTCAAGGGTATAAAAAGTAAACTCTTAAAGGGGTCATTGCTAATACCTATCTGACCACATTGGAGCCCACCAATATGAGTCTAAGCACCCCTGGGTACAGCCCATTTGTAAGTTTCTAGATCAAATGCTTATAAATGTTTTGTTACTGTATTGGGGGTAGTAAACTGATTATTTAAGATTTTTAGGCACGTTTAGAGCAATTATATAAATATCATTTGGCCACTGGATTTAAAAAAAGAATTTATGGTTAAATTAGTGTTTGGTGGTTTCCTGTATCAATAATTTCAAATATTATTAATAATTCCAACAATAGTTCACTAAAATGTTCATGCCATCAATGGTGGATGATAGTGTGATCTGTGATGAGAGATTCACCGTCAGCACTTGTTATCAATATCAAAGCAGATCAGGTAGGGCCATACACAGCTTTGACGGCATCACAGAAGCCTTTGGAATCCTGTTGATCAGCAACGGCCTGGAGTTCATCTGCTTTATGATCAACCCACATATTTTGCATTTGGAGGAATTTGCACTGGAGTGTGCTGCCAGCTGCCCTATATCTTTGAGAAGAATCAAGTTGAGCAGCTGGAAGTGTAGCACCAGTGCAATTCAATCAGCACAAGTAGGCAAATGGCTCTGTAGGCCAGCACGGTAAACGTTGTTCTTCCTGAATTGGTCTACAGAGTCAGGAGAAGACCCATTAGTACAAACTATGATTGTCAGTGTTGTCCTCCAAACTGAGGTGACTGGCATCATCATCATCATCACTTGCAACAGTACAGAAGTGATTCCTTTAAAATTACTATTTCCAATATTTGATAAATTCATATGTGACTTCTTACATTCCAAGAATATTGAATTTTCACGCCCCCCCCCCAAATACCTCAAAGTTTGCAATAATGCAAATACTGAAATTGTTGCAGGGTTGACCACACACACAAAAGTGTGGGGGTAACATCCTTTGGAGAGCAAAACAGTCATAAAAACTGCCTTAACAAGGCAGATGGGGAGTCCTGTGGTGTAGGCGTAATGCCAGCTCTATGCCACCTGCTCCCAGTCCCCTGAACATAGAGCAAATGCTGGAAATGAAAGGGGACATAGCCAGACCTTCAACTTTATCAATCCACAGCTCCTGGAATGAACCTATAGGCCAGGGGTGGGCAAACTATGGCCCGCCGGCCGGATCTGACCCCTCAGGGCTTTAGATCCAGCCCGCGGGATTGCCCCCGTGGCGCCGTTGGCCTCGCGCCGCTCTCAGAAGCGGCCAGCACCATGTCCCTGCAGCCCGCGGGGGGGGGGCGGCAGAGGGCTCCATGCGTTGCCCTTGCCTCCAGGCACTGCCCTCCGCAGCTCCCATTGGCTGGGAACGGGGCACCGCAGCCAATGGGAGCTTCGGGGGAGGTACCTGGAGGTGCGGCAAGGGCAGCGCCCGTGGAGCCCTCCGTCCCCCCTTCCGCAGGGACCACAGTGCTTCCTGGAGCGGCGCGGGGCCAGGGCAAGCATGCAGGGAGCCTGCCCTGGCCCCGGTGCGTGCTGCTGCCACCCCAGAGCCGCTTTAGGTAAGCGGCGCCGGGCCAGAGCCCGAACCCCTTCTACCCCCTGCCCCCCAACTCCCTGCCCTAAGCCCCCTGCCTGCACCTCGCACCCCAACTCCCTGCCCTGAGCCCCCTCGTACATCCCGCACCCCTCCTGCACCCCAACCCCCTTCCCTGAGCCCCCTCATGCACCCCGCACCCCTCTCTGCCCCAATCCCTTGCCCTGAGCCCCTTCCTGCACACCGCACCCCCTCCCACACCTCGCACTCCCTCCCGCATCCCAACCCCCTGCCCCGGCCCTGCATACAATTTCCCCACTCAGATGTGGCCCTCGGCCCAAAAAGTTTGCCTACCCCTGCTACAGGCTATAGTAATGCTGCTGTTACTTTGAGTAAGGCTACTGTAAGTGATGCCAGTTCCACAACTGGGGAAATGGAAGGGGGATGGCCTGCATGAAATTCCCAGACAAACGAAAATAAGACCAGGGTTTTGTCTACACTATGCAGCTTCTAGCGACACGGCTGTGCTGCTACAGCCATGCCACTAAAAGGCGCACAGTATAGCCGCTGTTTGTTAGCAGGAGAGAGCTCTCCCGCCCACAAAAAACTTCTACCCCCAGTGAGCTTTGTCGACAGGAGAGTCCTCCTGCTGACAAAGCACTGCTCACACCAGCGCTTTTCCTCGACAAAACGTTTGTCTTCCGGGGATAGGGGCGTGTTTTTAACACCTCTGAATGACAAAGGTTTTGTCCTTCACTGGCCAGTGTAGACAAAGCCTAGAAAGAAAAGTCCATGTAAAATAAAATTGGTCTGAATAAGGAATCTACTCTAACACACCACACAGATGGTTCCTGTCTAGAGGAGCTCCTGCAGTTACAGTGCAGTTACAGTGCCACAGGCAAAATCTTACACTTCTTGGGGGCACATCTTGTTGTTCAGCTTGTCCTTTTCTCCCTCACCCTTTCAAGGCTACATGTCAGAGTTTCACAGGAGCTATGTCAGAGCCTTTTGTATCCAGGTTGTGTCCTTCCCCTATCCTCTCAGCATTCTTCAGATCACTTTAATGTGCCTGGTACATTATCATACCAGATACACAAAAAGGTGGGTATCCCATTTGGGATATTGCAGTCTGTCACTCATGCCTTATCCATTGTACACTTTCCATACTTATTCCCTACCATAAACTCTGCCCTTGAGTAAGGGTTTTTTCCCCCTGTACCCTTTTTACAGCTATTTCCAAACAAGCATTCCTTCTCTCTCAATCTCTCTCTCACTCACTCTTCCCCCCTCCCCTCCGCACACCCCTAAGGCTGTCTACTCTTTGTCCTATCCTAACAACCAAGGCTTTACCATGTTAATTGTCCTGGCTGAAGGTGTCAACCTGAATAGTTTCCTGTCTAGCTTGAATGTTGCATCCAAGTTTAAAGCCCCTTTTCACACGTCTGTTTAGAGCACTGCTGTAGGTTCAGCCAGGCAGAAGCTGATTCTGCTATCACTTTCCCCAACCTTCTTACACTACAGCTACAGGTCAGCCTCCTGGGATACAAGGAATGACAGTTCTAGGTGAAGTGTGCACAGTTTCACAGCTATTTACAAATGAAAATGAATCATCAACAGAATGAAAGCGGGGGGGGGGGGTTTGAAAAGATCCTGAGTCCAAGGGTGAGATTTTCACCCCCATTTCAATCGGGCCTCCATTGTTTCTGCCTGCAGAACAGATCCTACAGTATGTTGGAGCCACACAGGGGAGAGCAAACCATATGCAACACATTGAAGCAACCACTTCTTCACTAGCAGCCTGCTTGCTACTGGAAGGGATGCACAAGTAGCTTGCTACTGAGGATAGACAAGGAGGAGTGCTGCATATCCAAGCACAAGGTCAACTTCTTGGCGATACTATACAAAAGTTGAGTGTAGAACTATTTTAGTAAGGAGTGTGATTTTTCACCAAAATAGTTATACCAGTCCAACGCCGAGCGTGGATACAATGATACCAGTATAGAGATGCTTTATATCAGTATAGATTAGATTCTCATTCTTGAGAATAAAGCTACATCAGCAAAAAGCACCTTTTTACTGGTACAACTGCATCCCCATGAAGAGATGTTGAACTGCTTTAACTATACTAGTATGAATAAAATGTTACAACTTTTATGCCTACACAAGACTTTAGAGTCACCTAAAAATGAATATTAAAAGGTATCATTTGTCACATTAGAAATGGGGGTTAGGCTAGCGAACTGAAAGAAATTAAACTGATTTGACGTTGTCTGGAAGATCTCTTAACATTCTGTTCCTTCCTATCTGAAAGCAAATTTAGAGGATGCTCTGTTTCTATACAGATCTTCAACATTATTAGTTGCTGTGTAGATAATAGCAATTATCTGAAGAGTTATAATTTAATGACGTAATATAATTGACATTTCTATGGCTGTGCAAAGGGAAAACGTCCTAGGTGTGGAAATGTGCTAATTTTATCCAATATGAGTCATATTTAAACATTTTCTTTCTGAAGCAGAAAAAGTCACAAAAGAGTTGAGAATTTGGTTAGCCCTGTTGCTGGGAACATGTGGAAAGAATTTTCTCTTGATCCAAGCCTAGTTTGTTAAGTTTTAAAATTACTAGAAAGCATTATATCTTTTTTCTCTTGTAACCATTTCTGACTTTAATGCCTTATACTTGTATTCACTTAAAACCTCTCTCTCTGTAGTTAAATAAACTTGTTTTATACTTTAATCAAAACTAATCTAGTGTTGTGTATTTAAAGTGAATTGTTTGGTAATGCCAATTAAAGCAAACTGTTGTACATTGACCCCTTAAAAGGGCAACAGACCTTTAATATCGGAACTATCCAGGAGAGGGCTGGGCAATGCACAACACACATTTCCGGGGAAAATCCGGGACTGGGAGTGTGTTGGAGTCACCCTGCAAGTGGTAACCAAGTCTGCTGGAAGCCAGAGCATGGCTAGTGTTGACAAGCTGCTGGGCTAGGGCTGTAGCTATACGCAGACACTCAGGGTGTGACCTGCATGCAGTTTGGATGTTTGTGAGAAGCCCAGATTGCAAGCTACAATAGCAAAGCCTTGTGAGGCACCCAAAGTTGCAGGGCAGGTGGTAACACAACCCCTCACCACTCTGGACTGCACCTTGGAATGTGACAAAGGGATACTGCTGGCTTAAATTTGGCCAAACATTTAAATTTAATAAAAATAAGATTGCATAAAACGTAAGACAAATAGAGATGCTTCCACACTTCATAGCAAACAAACACACAAACCTTTCCTATTAAAACAGTTGTTTTTAAACAACAAGACATCAGACTGTAGTGGCTGATGCTCAGATACTGCAGTATGATAGCCAAAGTGATTATAAACAAAAGGGAAACTAACAATTTATCTCACTGTCCAAAAGAAATGGAAAAGATAAATAGTATAATCAATGAAAAATGAATTCGATTTTTCTTTACATCTATTCACTATTAATACTCATGGACGGGGGGAGGTTGTTGTTTTGCTGGGTTTTTTTTTTAGTTCAGTTTGTGAAGAGTTGCCAGTTTTGGTTGGACATATTCCTGGAGGTTTCATCACATGACACAGTCTTTAATTAAAGATTAATCTTTAATTCCTGGAGACTCCAGGACAATCCTGGAGGGATGTCAACCCTGTAAAATTGTAAACAAGTTTCTTTACAACATAGGAGTTTTACACTGATAGTGTCCCTTTGAAAGAATGCTATATAAAAGAAAACAAATGTCAGATTAAATTTCAGTAGGACTAGATATGTGTGCCTGAAATCCTATTCAAGTGGTTAAGAGATCAAATAGGTTTTATAAAAGTGAAAAGTTATTTACAGTTGGAAAGTTATGTTTAAATCCATATTCATGTCTATTTAGGGGCAATTCAGCTATCCCCACACAAAGCCCAAGTGATCAGGCATTTTGCATGGAACTAAGCAGGGAAAGAGGGAATGAAATTTGCACACACTGCAACCTATGAGCTGTCCATAGGACTACAACAAAGCCCCTCTATAGTTGCTATTTCACCATGGACTGGAATAATGGCTGCTGCCTCATCTCACCTCCTTCCTCTACAGAAGTTTTGAGTCACTGGATCCACACTGATAGAACTATGGACCACCCCCCCCCCCCCCCCCCCCCCGCCCCCAAGGATTCCTTCTTCAGTTGCCTACCTAGTGTCAGCACAGAACTGCACTGGATGGTGCATGGTGACAGGAAGAGCATGTGTGCATGCAGAGACTACAGAGACAGATACACATTGCAAGGCTTAAGCGAGTTTCACCCTGAATGTACATGCACATTTAGTAAAAATCAGATATATATTGCAATATAAACCCCACACATGTTCCACTAGGAATGATAGTGTATTACATTAAACACAAAGTCAACTTTATGATTGCACTGTTAGAAAAAAGTCAGGCTCACAAAATTCATGAAATTCTGTAAGTTAAACAGGTTACACTCTGGTCAGTCTCATCTTAAACTAGGCTGGCCCTTGGTCTTAAGTCAGAGCATCTTGAAGGCTGCCTCACTTATACCCAAACTGTCCATGAACACAAGAAGCCAATGTAACAGCTCCCTTTTCCTTCAGGGAATTCTCTCTACCCCAGGGATGAGCAAACTACGACCCACGAGCCACATCTGGCCCGCAGGACCGTCCTGCCCAGCCCCTGAGCTCATAGGGCCTCATAAGGCAAAGTGTGCCAGTGTTGGAGTCCCCTGCCCTCTATCCAATCCCCCCTGCTCCGTGCCCCCTTACCGCGCTGCCTGGAGCACCGGTGGCTGGCGGCGCTACAGCCGCGCCACCACCACGCAGCACAGAGCACCAGGTCAGGCCGGGCTCTGCAGCTGCGCTGCCCCAGGAGCTCACAGCCCCGCCGCCCAGAGCATTGCGCCAGCGGCGGAGCAAGCGAGCTGAGGCTGAGGGGGGACAGCAGGGGAGGGGCCAGGGGCGAGCCTCCCGGGCCAGCTCAGGGGCCGGGCAGGACCGTCCCAGGGGCCGGATGTGGCCCACGGGCCATAGTTTGCCTACCCCAATGTAGGCCAACAATTTCAAGTGCGGGGGGGGGGGGGGAAGAAAAAATAAAACTATCCCTAATTACTACAACCCGTTTACCCACATCGCTTAAAATGGCTGGGCCATTTTGCTACCCCAAAAAAATATATATAAACAAAATCACCTCTTGGCCTTACACCCAATCATGGCAAGTTTCACCCCAAATGAGCTTTGAGGAAGTTGTAAGCAAATGAAAAAATTAGTTAGGATGGAAATCACAGCTCAACCTTAACTATATTTCTTGCTACTGTGAATGCTCATAGTTGGTTACACTTTCTATTAAAGGTAAGACCATACAGTTTTAGCAGCTTAGCAATCAACCTGGTGGACTGTCAATAAAATAGAAAATCTAATTAAATGGTTTGTACCAATTAATTTAAAGCTCAGCACTCCTTGTTTGCTGATTTACCAATATTAAGAATCATAGAATATCAGGGTTGGAAGGGACCTCAGGAGATCATTTAGTCCAACCCCCTACTCAAAGCAGGACCAATCCCCAGACAGATTTTTTTATCCTAGTTCCCTAAATGGCCCCCTCAAGGATTGAACTCACAACCCTGGGTTTACCAGGCCAACGCGCAAACCACTGAGCTATCCCTTCTTCCCCCCCTTTCAATACAAGAAGTGCAATAGCATCATCACAAGTATTTTAAAAGACAGTGCAACTCATATGTTCATACCCCCAAGGTAACTGTATAGCAAAAAATTTAAAAATGTATTACAGCAGCAACTTTTTCCCCAAGTGTTCCCATTATAAACTCCTCCCTTCCAGAATAACACATCTGTAAAGATTTGCTGAGATGCAACTTGGCTACTGTCAGCCATCCATAAACTAATTTTTAATATATTTTCAAGAAGCAGATGTAGCCATTTTAAGTTAAAGAAGAAAATCATCATCCGTTTGGCAGCCCTTTTGCCTTGTCCCTTCCAGCTCTCAGATCACTTTGCTAACTGAAATTAAATTATGCAAGCCCTTAATCTGTAACGTGGATTAGGCAGTTGTGTTGCTCAAAACAAAAGAGGCACAAGACCACCCAGGTTTAAATGCAAACAAAGACAAACTTTTATACCAGGGGTCTTACAGGCACCCTCTCTTTAGGCTTCTTCACAACCCACCATGGCTCCTCCTCTTCCCGTTCTGGGTTCCACTTCCTGGTTTCTTAAAGGAGCCACACCTCATAAGCAGCCATTCCCAAATACTACATTTTCCCCCTCCAAACACTTTTTTTGGTACAACCATACAATAACAAGTTACACAATTTAAACCTTCGGAATTCCAGTAATTCCTTTGGATGTTACACTGTAAAGTCCTTCAGCCATTGTGGGGGCCCACACAACCATAAAGGTCTATGTATCACCCTTTGGACGCCAGCAGCCGGCGGAGGTGGGGTTGGAAACAAAATCAGAGCCTCTATCGGAACAGGCAAAACCTCCACTGGGACAGGCAGTACAACTTCAGCTGCTGATGGTGCGGTGAGGATTTCCAGACCCGCTTCACCTGTGATGGTTTCCCATACTTGGACTTAAGTACTGATATGCCAATGGGACCTATCATGCAATTTGCATGTTACCACTCCTGGATGCCGTGTAACCTGCCTTGGAATTGAAAGCAGTGACCTAACCCTGCATGGTCTGCATACATGTACCGATTGCCCCACTGCCAGGGTCATCACCCCAGCCCTCCATTTGTCATTGGTGTAACCTTTGGAGTGTGCCTGATACTTCCATACACGGTTGTGAACCTCCCACAGACGTATATTCCTGGGATCCTTAAGAAAGGGGCATGATAAGTCTAATGATAAAGACAACTCTCGCTCCAGTACCAGGGAAGCCTAGCTCCCTAGGGAACGGCCCGGTAATGCTGTAATACTGAATGAAAAGCTTGTGGAAAGGGCAAACCATGAGACAGATGAGCCCGAAGCCCGTTCTTCAATGTGAGATTAAATCTCTCTACACCTGTGTTACGCCTGAGGGTGGTATCTGGGAGTACAGACATGCCAGAGCCCTTAATCTGCCAGGAACTGGGTGAAACAAGCAGAAACAAACTGCGGTCCATTAACAGTAATTATTGTGCGGAGATAACCCCACCTAGAGAATCACTCCTCCAGCCAATCACAGACGACTTGTGCTGCTGCTGCTAGGCTGCTAACTGCTACCTCTGGCCATTTGGAAAAAGATTGTAGGCTACTGTCAGAAACCACAGATGCTGTTTGGCAGGGGTTATTTCTCCACATATGTCTAGTTGTATGGACTGCCACGGTCCAGGCAGCAGCAGGGTCGAGATCAAAGGTACACTGGTTAGCTTATGGGATTCACCACTAAGTAAATATGGTTCACAATTTCGGACCAACTCTATAATGTGACTATCCTGGCCACCATACGCTGTGCAACACCTCAGTTTCATACATACCACTCCAGCATGGCCTCTGGTACTCTGGGAGCCCCAGAGTAGACCATGATCACCTATGGTGACAATTCGTATCTCACAAGAAAGTAAGACACCAGATAATCTGGAACAATTTTTGCCCAACCCTGACAAACATATCTGAGAACTTCTTATAACACTACATCCTGGGGCAGTGCTTACAACAGTGATTTGGGACTGACAAGAGAGGGGTCAGTCAGGGCATTATTATCCTCCTCCTGGCTCATAACTCCCCTTATTGTGGATTTGTAAGGTAAAGCCCGGGACAGGCAATCAGCCACCTGATTGAGTTTATCCGGATGGTACTGTACTGAGAAGTTGTACTGACGTAGGCAATCAGCCCATCTATAAATATGAAGGGATCTTTCCTCTGACCTTGACTGAGTTAACAGTGTGGTTAACGCCTGGTGGTCGGTGTGTAGTGTGAAAGTTCAACCATGCAAATAACAATACCACCTTTCATATGCCCATATGCAAGCTAGGGCCTTCCGCTCCCCTGCTGAGTATTTCTGCCCAGCTAAGGAAAGTGCTCAAAAGGTGAATGCAACTGCGTATTCCACCCCTTTGTGGATCTGATAGAGCACAGCGCCAAGAGCTACAGCAGAGGCATCACACATGACAAAAGTAGAGCCTCATAAGGCAAAGTGTGCCAGTGTTGGAACTGAAGTAATCATTGTTTGAGCTGGCCCACTGCCTGTGAACACTCTGGAGTCCAGTTCCAGACTGCATTACAGTGTAACAGGGCCCATAAGGGTGCAGAGCATCTAAGCATAATCTTGCACAAAACAAAGGTAACAGTTAGCTAACCCAAGAAACACTAGGCGTTCTGACTTGTCTGTGGGGTCTGGTAGTCAAACAATACCATCCACATTGGACCACAATGGGGTAATTCCACTCACCAACAGATCATGGCTCACAAAATCCAGTGAATTTCTATGAAAAAAAACCACACTTCTCCCCAATCAGGGTTAATACTGTATGAAGGGAAGCATCATGGTCAGAACAAGGTGATCCATGAACCAGAATGTTACAACCACCCCAAGAAGGCCGGCCTCTTTGGAAACAGCTGGGTCCTAGAGATAGACCAAAAGGAATCCTTTTAAACCAAAAGAGGGCTGTATGGGTGAGAAAAGCTGTGAGGTTCCATGACTAAGGAGAAAATGGTATCTGGAGATATCTCTGACATAGATCCAATTTAGTGAACATAGCTGAACCCTGACATTGCACTGCCAATTCCTCCATGGTTGGTAGAGGATAGCAGTCAGGTATGACTGCCTTGTTCACTTGGCGTAAATCCACACATAAGCATAGTCCCACTTCTTCTTGTTCAAGAGAAAAAAAGGTCTGACACCCACGGAGAAGTGTCCTCCTGAAGCAAGCAAGAAAACCCTGTGGCTCCAGGTGAGGTCTGCAAAATGGTTGTATAATTTGGCTGGCCAGTGGATCCACCCATAGATGATCCACAGCCAAGACCAGAGGAGACCTCCAGTCATCTCTCCAATCATTACCCCAAAATTGATTTCTTTGTTCTGTGAGTCTAACACTTCAGAGCCCAGTGCCTGGAAAAAATCCAGCCTCCAGAATGGGCCATGTAAAATGGAAACACTCCCACTTCTCGTTGATATTACATCACAGGGAGATTCACCATCCCTAGCAAAGCGATTTTTGCATTCCCATATTCGGATAGCATGGACTACACTGGCCGCAAGGTAAAATAGGCAAAATATCTATGGTGTGTGGTATTGTTTATTAGTGAGACTCGTGTTCCAGTGTTCACCAGCAGCAATATCTCCACACTTACTAAATGGCAGGGGCAGATTTCAAGATACTCCCAGTCCCGTGTCACCAAGTTGATCCCCTCAGGCATGGAATCTTCCTCCATCTCCTGGTCATCCATATAGGTGATGGCTGGGGGAGAGCAACACCTCTGGCAAAATGGTTAAGTTTTCCACATCGGCGGCACGTTTGTCCCTGGGCTGGACACTCCCGGATCTCTGACAGTGACAGGAGTTGCTGCAGCGAGGACCCATGCTGGCACTCTGCTCCTGAGTCCACCAACAATCGGGGTGCTGCCCTATAACTCCCACATGGTTACCTGAACCTCTATCAATACACTGTACCAGGGTGGCTGCAGCAATGGATGGTGTGAATGATGCCCCAGAAGAAGAAGAAGAACCTGGAGGGGTTGGGGTCTGGACTGCAAGTTCAAATTGATAGCCAATCTCCACCGCCCTGTGGAGAGTCAGGGAATCTGGTCCCATCAGGAGGCACTTCCACAACATGGGGACAAAATCCAGTCCTTAAACTGATCCTGAATCATCTCATCAGTTAGGGATGCAAATCTGCATATAACTGCCAGTTCCAGACCAATGTCCTGGGGAGCTGTGCTCTCTGATGAAACTTAATGCATTCGAACATAGCTCTGGGTGCGGGGTGACAGTGTACTGCTAGCGCCCTTACCGCTTCCTGATACGATGTGCTGGTCTCTCGAGTGGAAAAGATCTGAAAGTCTCTCGGGTACCTAGTGCGTGGAGTAGGAGTGTGCGCCGGCAAGCTACAAGTGCCGTTTCCAGACCAGCCGCCATCAAGCACACATTGAACGCTGCGATCCATTTGGTACATGGCAAGGGTGAATCCCCTGGTAGCATCAGGTACAGGGCTGGTGCAGTCACAAAAACAGGGAACTGCATAGTAGCTGGAGGCACACTTGGGTCGAACATCCTCATTACTACTGTGATATTCCAAAATCTTGAAGACCACTCAAGTTTAAATGCAAACAAGAACAAACTTTTATTCCAGGAGTCTTATGGGCACCCCCTCTCTAGGTTTCTCCATGACCCTCTGGGGGTCCTCTTCTTCACCCTCAGAGCTCCACTTCCTGGTTTCTTAAAGAAGCCACGCCTCAGAAGTAGCCGTTCTCAAATACTACCTTTCACAAAAATAAATTACTACATAATAATTAATAAAATAATTATTATTATTATTAGGTCGTGATCCTGTTCCCACTGAAGTCAATGACAGACCTCCCACTTAGTTCAATGACAGTAGGACCAAGACGAGTGTTGGCTTGTTTTAATGAGTATCTCCATTTTAATATTACAATTGTTCCATACTACATTGATTAATTCCACACTAAGGGCCTAAACCTGCACTTATGGATATCACTGGGAGCTTTGCAATTGGATTAAAAAAAAGAGTAGCACTGAAACACAAATATATTTTCCAATGCTAGCTAACGACAGCACTGCAGGAAGCTGTTATGTTCCATCTGGCTAACAACATACATTTCCGGAGGTGGATTACTGGCCCTACCTACAATGAAGGATTATGAAAATTAGTTGCTTTTCTGATCTTCGTAACTATGTATTCATAAAATATTAAATTTTTTAAAATTATTTTTGAACTACTTGAGAAAGGAAAATAACTATGAAAAGCTAATTAAAGCTTGCATTATAACCAAGAAAAAACAAGGCAATTCAAAACTCGGGCTTAAATTCTCTGCTTAGTTAACTTTTCTTCCAGCCTGAACTAGCCCTGCTGTTCTTACATATTGCAGCTCATATGACACCATACACAACATTATGCTCTTACCTCAAGTCCCTTCAGTACAACAGGGTAACTGTAAGGATGGAGAGGCAAGACCGGAGGCCAGTTCTTGGATGTTACTGAGAGAGTACAGAGTACTTTGTTTTACTTAATTTATTATATTCTTGTTCAACATCTAAATCAAAACTGGGAAGTCTTTGATTTCCAGATACACCTTCACTTGTCACCCAAGTCCATAAAGCAGCACAAAAGAATTATTCTAAAGACAACAATCCAACAAAGGCTGTGGCCATTTTTCCAAATGAACATTTCTTCCTAGCTGGGTAATGAAAACAGCTGAATATTTCACAAAACACAAATCCAGGCAGCAAATGCTAACACCTTTGCTCAGACTGGGAAAATGAAATGCTTGTGAGAGGTGATATGAGTTTTGTAGGTCTCAGCTTTCCAGGGTGACCAAATGTTTTATTAACCTTTAAAGCATACAGATATTCCCTGTGTGGAATGTAATAATTGTTACTCTGCATGTGTCCTTTTGAACATCTTGTAATCATTACAGAGGAAGATTCTGCCAAGAATATGTAGGTGTTTGCAAATGGAACCATTCTTTTGTTCTTCACAGATAAAGTGAATATCATCTTTCTTGACATGGCATACTAATCTACCCAGAAATGAGCACACATGAGCAACCTGCTTTACTCAATGATCTCTTTATCCACTCAAGGACAGCGATGTTAAACAGAAGTAACTGAATGTCCATAGCAAGTAAATATTTACTTTGGAAGAACATGACCCTTTGATATATATGTTTTCATATTAGCTTTTTTTTTTTTTTTTTAAATTTGTTTGGACTGATGCCACGCAGGACACAGCCTTAAATGAAAACAGTGAGTTTCAATTTTATTCTTAATAGCATCTATGGTGTATTACTTTCTTCACCTGAATCCTAATTTCAGATTACACTTTGAATATTATTGCTTAGATTTATGATTTCCTACACTGCTACATCAATAGGAGTGTATGAAATTAGAATAGAAATTAGTAAAATAAAATATGTGGCAATTATAGCCCCTTATTTTTAAGCCACTTTACAAACATGTACTACTAATTGATCTTGACTAGTGTTCAGCTGTAATATACACATTTAAAACCATAACATGCAGCTATCATAAGGTGCATTGTACAATAAAATACAGTACAAAGCTTCAGCACAGTCAAGGGCCCCAGCAACAGATTACAAGAACCAATCCTGCCACCCAGTGTAATCTATATACAATTATATAGATAGCATAGATAAGGCTAGAGTAAATTGCTCTTTTTTTAATCAAATTGTTCCACTAAGAAAACCCTGTGAGGTTTACACAGAATTTTAGTTCAAGATAAACAAACTCCTCATTAGGTCAGTTTGTTTCCTGGCCCGTGGGAGGAAAACACTATGTAACCTCAGTTTTTTCCCATTAATACTAAGAACTTTTAAAGATTTAATATCAAAGGCTTAAAATGCCAGAATGGGAGCGGTTCAGAGTACGTCATGAATTAACAGACAGACAATTACAAAGAGCTCATTGAGAATATAAAAAACTTGCTATTTGGGCTCAGAAGTTAAAAGCTAAAACTGAATATTTACTAAACTTACTAAAGATCTTCTATTACATTAATCCCTGCCTAATTTATTCTTTTTTACAAGCAAATACCAGGACTGGACACACATTTCACAACATGCACCTAAGAGCTGAGGGTCTCCCATCAGACTTGCGATTGGTGCCCATGACAGTTTAGAAGCAGGATACGGCCAGGACTAGGCAGCAAAGGGGGTTAAGGGGTGGTTTACATTTTCAACACACTTCAGTCTCAAACGATGCCCACCGCCAGCCCTGCACAACCGAGTGGAGCGCTGCTGAACATGCCCGATGAAATTTCGCCTCCTAGTGCCAACGCGGAGGCATGTCGCTGGGCTGCCCACCAGCTAGACAGTCTGCATTGATGGCATGAGCTGGAGGGCCAGTGAGACGAGCGGGCAGGGCGAGGAAATCAACTCCAAAGCGCCTCCACCTTTGGTGTCTGCCTCTGGCCGGGCGAGCCAGGAGAGAGCAGCAGGAGGCGGAGCTCAAGCATCTCCCCGTGGCAAGCCGGACGGGACCCCCTCTCTTCCCTCCCCATGCCTGCCAGGCTGCGTGGCTGGCCATGCCCCACACGCGCTCCAGCAGCAGCCCCCTGCACGGGGCGAGAGCGCAGGCTGCGGTGCGGTGGCCCCACTTGCCCAGCCCAGCGTTACCTTTCAAAGACCAGCCGGATCATGAAGATGCAGAAGGCCAGGGGGAAGGCGAGGTACAGATCCTCAGCCTGGGGGAAGGAGGCTTCCTCCGTGTTCTTCAGATCGGCCCAGGTGACATTGTGCGGCAGCCAGAACCGCTCGTTCCAGAACCAGGCTAGGATCCCTGCCATCTTTGCTTTGTCTCGCTCCAAGCCCCCTCGCTCTGGTGCTGCCGGGGGGGGGGGCTGCTCAGGAAGAGGATGCGCGTCTGTGTGTGAGTCCCGCTGCGGAGCAGCCGCTGTGAGCCCTCCCTCGCTTTGCTCGCAGCAGCTGCGCTCTGCGCCCAGACTTCCAGCTCCCCAGCCTGGGCTGCGCGGCGCTGGCAGGGCCGCCTCGTCTGTCACAAGGCAGCTCGGGCCTCGCGCCCTGATTGGCTCCCGCCCGCGTCAGCCAGCGGCGGGATGCAGCCAAGGTGCTGGTGAGGCAGGCTGCTGCTGCTCCCTCGGGGGTAGAGAGAGAGCAGCCCCCTCCCTGCCGCGGTTCCTGCGTGGCGGGGGCTCGGCAGCGGCTCCCCGCCTCAGCTCGTCCCAGTGCGCACAGGCTGGCCCGTGTCCAGCAGCCGCAGCCATGCAGCTGCTCCTGCCGCTCACTCATTTCCAGGCTGCAAATTGCAGAGGCAACGTGGCTCTTTCCTTGCACGGCGCGGCTGGAGCCGGCCGAAACTTTCCTCGCGGCACCCAAACCGGGGGCGCTCAGGTGGTAGGTTTGGGTGCTGGCTGGATACACGAGTTGAGTCCACTGAAAGGCCACGAACCTCTCAGCAAATCCCCGACCAGGTTCCGAGTGAGCCCGGGCTGCCTTTCAGCCCCACACGATGCTGACTCGGCATATCCCGACCTCGGCTGCTTCCATCAGGGGACGCTTAGCTAGTACTTGCCCAATACCAACAGTGTCAAAGCTAGCAGGGTCAACACTGATTTGAGGTACCCAACTTGAGCCCCTGGGCCTAAATACTTAGGCACCTGAGCCCAGGGCTGCCCAGAGGATTCAGGGGGCCTGGGGCAAAGCAATTTTGGGAGCCCCTTCCCTAAAAAAAAGTTGCAATACTATAGAATACTATATTCTCGTGGGGGCCCCTGTGGGACCTGGGGCAAATTGCCCCACTGAGCCTTGCATGTAGGCAGCTAAGTAAATCCCAGTTTTGGCTCTGCTGAAATCCACAAAACTCCGCCCAAACTTTGTAGGCTCTAAACTCGCTTGGTGCCTAAATTTTCAGAATAAATGTTCCCTCAGCAACTAAATTTCAGCCTCTGGGCATACACACTGCTGCCTCCCTCTAGGTGTCTGCGAGTCTATCTCCTGCTTAAGCCACGGAGCGATTCACAAACTGGGGCAGGACAGGAGTTCAGGGGCATCGCCCGATCCAATGGGCATGCTCAGAGCCACCTGCAGGATTGGGTCCCATTCAAAGTCTGTCCCATTCAAAATCTCTCTCTCTCCCTGGCCCACTGGCTGTTACACTGTGGAGAAATACTTCAATAGTCATTGGGTGAGAAAGTGAGAATGGCACCCAGCTGGAACATGGAAGATCACAGTTCCAGTCCCCCTATTCCAGTCATTTTTTTATTATTTATCCACAGTGGAACAGCTTCAACAGGAGAGACTGAGGAAACCCCACATTAGAATAGGTCGTAGCTCGGTGGCTAGAGCACTCTTGTTCTAGGAGAGGGGGAATTGAACCTGTCTCTTCCACTTCCCAGGTGAGTGCTATAGTGGGCTAAAAGATACAATGTGGGCAGCAGTGGCAGCACCTCCTCCAGCCATTTTGGGTGTAGTAAGGCAGTTGCCTAACTCATTCCCACAAGAAACATCTTAGGTGCCTAAGCTGCCTGGCTCCAGGAGACAGGCTTTTGTTTATGGATCATAGAGTCATAGATTCTAAGGCCCTAAGGGACCATTGTGATCATCTAGTTTGAACTCCCATATAACACAGGCTATAAAACTTCCCCAAAATAATTCCGACAGAATATTTTTTAGAAAAACATCCAACCTTGATTTAAAAATTGTCAGTGATGGAGAATTCACCACAAGCACTGGAACAATTTGCCAAGGGTTAGGGTAGGTCTACACTTACCCGGTAGTTCGGCAGCAAGCAAATCGAACTTCTGGGTTCGACTTATCGCGTCTTGTCTGGACGCGATAAGTCGAACCCGGAAGTGCTCGCCGTCGACTGCGGTACTCCAGCTCGACGAGAGGAGTACGTGAAGTCGACAGGGGAGCCTGCCTGCCGCGTCTGGACGGAGGTAAGTTCGAACTAAGGTACTTCGAACTTCAGCTACGTTATTCACGTAGCTGAAGTTGCGTACCTTAGTTCAAATTGAGGGGTTAGTGTAGACCTGCCCTTAATTACTGTACTCTCACCCTTAAGAATTTATGCCTTATTTCCAGTCTGAATTTGTCTAGCTTCATCTTCCAGCCATTGGATCGTGTTATACCTTTCTCTGCTAGATTGATGAGCCGATTATTAAATGTTTGTTCCCCATATAGACACTTATAGACTGCAATCAAGTCACCCCTTAACCTTCTCTTTGTTAAACTAAATAGATTGAGCTCCTTGACTCTTTCACAAGAAGGCATGTTTTCTAGTCCGTTCATCATTCTTGTGACTCTTCTCTGAACCTCTCCAATTTATCAACATCCTTCTTGAATTGTGGACACCGGAACTGGACACAGTATTCCAGCAGCAGCTTCACCAGTGCCAAATACAGAGGTAAAATAACCTCTGTACTCCATCTCAAGATGCCCCTGTTTATGCATCCCAGGACCACATTAACTCTTTTGGCTACAGCGCCGCACTGGCAGCTCATGTTCAGCTGATTATCCACCATGCTCCCCAAATCTTTTTCAAAGTCACTGCTTGCCAACATAGAGTCCCCCATCCTGTAAATACGGTCACTGTTCTTTGTTCTCAGATGTATACATTTACCCATTTTAAAATACATATTGTTTGCTTGCACTCAGTTTACCAAGCAATCCAGATCACTCTGAATCAGTTACCGGTCCTCTTCATTATTTATCACTCCCCCAATTTTTGTGTCATCTGCAAACTTTATCACTAAGCAGAGATAGGCAGTGCTGATCTCTGTGAAAGGGGAGGGGCTAGGACACACCCCTGTCCTCAGCATTTCCCATTGACTATCTTAGGTGGCTCCCCACCTAGCGTGCTGGCTTTTGTGGATCTCATTCTAAGGCGCCCATCTCTCCCCATTCATTGTATAGGGAACCTAGGCACCTAACTCAGGCTTTATGGATTACAATGTTGTTCCTGTGATTTTCTAGGTGTCTAGAGTTAGGTGCCGCGATGTTCCACGTTGCAATGTGTAAGTCACTTTGTGGATCCAGACCCTGGGCCTGTTTTTCAGCATTGCTGAGCACTTGTTGGTCTCAGTAATAGACACACCCAACATCAGAAGTACCCTCCCTGCTGATGTGTAAACATACCCATACAGATACACACCCCAAAACCTTACCCTCTGGAACCCTCCACCCACATGGTCCTATTTTGGGCAGATTCCATTATACCTTGCTTTAGGTGAGGCCCCTTAGCTGCCTCTAACATCAATCTTAAGTGAGGGACAAGTTCACACTGTATTAATTTAGATGGAATAAAGTGGCCCAAAGAGTTAAAGGTGTTACCATGACCCAGTTACTGGTCAACATTATACAGTGCTAAACAGGGTATACAGAGACCTTAGCTTGCTTAGTACCATGGCAAACATACCATTAAACACCATTTTAACCTTTTATTAAAGATACAGAAGAGAAAGAAAAACAGGTAAAGCATTTAAAATATAAACTATTAAGTAAGGCTTTGATTGTAACAACATCCCTTGTTCCCTTTCCCTTTAGCTGTAGAGAGCTTTTCAAAGGAAGTCCCCCATCAGACAGATTTTTAAATGGTATTAAAGATAGTAATACCTGTTCTTTTGAGGAGGAACAACAGGGAGGAAGTTGAAATGGACTGGAGCTGTTGCTGCTAAAGTCAGATTTTGTTTCCTAGAAGACAAAACAAGACTAACAGATAACGATACTTGCAACCCTATTACTGGAGAAACACAAGCACAGCATACAGGGATAGTCACCACTTTGATGACCTGGCAAACTTCTATCAGGTTTAGGCTGTTTACGGCATTGCATTTAGCTGCCTCGTGTTTGTGACAGGCTTGCAGCAGTATTGCAAAATATACAGTTGTGGCTAGCTAAGACAGACTTTTATTAGACAGAAAGAAAAAGGAGAAGGATAGGAAAGAGAAGAAATAAGATGAGGAAGGAAAAGAACACACAACAGGTGTGTGTGTGTGTGACAAAGTCTTGCTTTCCAGCTGGTATCTGGGAGGAAGCTGGAGCCGGAGGAGGTAACAATGTAATTTGCCTCCCTCTCTTTGGCTTGGTCTGGTCAGGACATCTTTCTGGATTAGGATGAAGGAGACAGTGAAGGCGGTGGCGGTGACACAAAGGTGCATCTACACTACACCTGATACACCGCTTTCATGGTATTTATCCACAAAGGTAGCATGTCAGGTCTCTACTGAAAGCTTGTAACTTTCCACTCCCTGGCTAGCTGATTATGTAAGGTATTGCTCAATTGTCTACTCTTGCGCCAACCCAGAAAAGTCAATGGAAATTGATCAACAAACAAACATCAAAACCACTTGGAAGTGAAAAGGAACAATGAGACAGTGAGGGGATCACCCCATCTGTGAAAGACTCACTCGGGCAACTATTAATATGTGTAGGCCCTAGTTCACATTTTATGATTTTGTTTTGTATGGGAGGTCAGGTCTACACTACAGACCTATATCCGTATAACTACATTTCTCAGGGGTGTGAAAAATCCACACCCCTGAGTGACATCATTATACCGACCTAACCCCCTATGTAGGCAGCACTATGTTGACCAGAGAACTTCTCCTGTCAACGTAGCTACTGTCTCTCAGGGAGGTGGATTAAATACGCAGTTGGGAGAAGTTCTCCTGTCGAGCACAGTAGCATCTTCACTAAAGCGCTGCAGCAGCACCGGTGCAGCTGCGCTGCTGTAGCCAGGGCCAGCTCTAGGCATCAGCAAACCAAACACGTGCTTGGGGTGGCACATTTTCAAGTAAGGTAGATAGAGATACTACAGAATGTACATCTGCATATCCATATACTCACACCAGCTCCTGTAGAACAACCTGAAATTTTAATCATCTTCCTCATCACCTTCCCCATCATCACCAGTGGCCAACATTCTGGCATCTCCCATGGACTACATCCCTCTCTCCTACTGCTCCTAGGCCGGGATGCCACTTTTATAATATGTTACACTGACACCGCTATGCTTGATGCATATTCAGTAGGGGATTTTCCCCCTTTTCCTAATTTGTATTTCCTTACCTTACTAATGTTGGAGTGTCTTTTTCCTATAGGTTAGTATATCAATTATCTCAACTTATCTTATACATCAATTCATTACCATGGCCCTTCTATGATTAGGTATCAAATTTGTAATTTCTGTTCTTATTGGTTATTTCAGTTCTTTCCAAGTTCCTGGTTGTAGCATACCTGTTACCCTTTTAAACTTATGAACTTAGGAAAGCCCCCTATGCCAACCCACTTCAACCCATCCTCTATGTTAAAGGTCGCAGCCATACATGGACCGTATGCTTTAGCTCATCACTATCTATCTAGGTGAAAGGTCCCAGACATATGTATGCTAATTTTACCTTCTCTCAACATACAGGACGTGGCCTGCAGGTCCCTTGTGTTACAGCCCAAATGTACTTTAATATAAATATATTCTAATAAAATAATCAAACCATAAGAAAATAAGAAACTTATAAGAAAAGATATGTAGGCAAGCAAGTAGGCTAGCCTTAGATGTATCTCATGTACGTCAGTTCGTTGCCAGGACACTTCTGTGGTTGACTCATGTACCCGTGATCAGAACTTCCCCATAAACTCTATTTTCAGCTCCCCAAATACTTGGGGTTTTCCATTGGGCCATTTATCTGTGCAAAGCTTATCTGTTCACAATTCATATGCTAACTTTCTGAAGCTAATGTCTTACAGGATACAGGTCTGTAGGTTTCTTGCATTACTGCTGAACATAATGCAAAGCAGTAAATATAATAAAGGCAAGCTAGCCCACAGAGCTACAACACGCAAAAGTAAGGAATATATTTGTTGACACTGGTTTCACTGTTCGGGTGTTTGTTTTGTGCACGTCACTGGTTTTGGTGTTGGTTAATTACTGGTGTTTGGTATTGTAGTGGCAGCTGGCCTGGATGCCAATGCTTTAATGTTTGTTTGTTTGTTTGTAATACAACCATGTTCACAAATAAAGGCTTCTGTTTTACTGAGAAAGTTTATTTCTATCACTACATCACATTGTATAATGTATATTTCAAATAATAAAGATAAACACATGAAACACAGCTGGGAAGTTGTATCCAAACAATTTTTCGATACATCCATTTTCATCAATCCATAATGAAAATCCACAGTTCCTCCCACACGGTGCACCTCTCCACCCCATTTCATAAAGTCATCTCATTCATAATTAAAATTCATGACAAGCAATTTCCCCCATTTATTGGGTATAGTGACAGTACTCTATTGTTAACTTTGCTGTAAAAACACATTCATAAACTTACTCTTCTCCCTCTTCCATTGTCCATGCAAGTCCATAATGTGGGAGCACAGAGCATCCCGGATTTCTGTTGCATGTGTGTATTCTGCTCCAGCTGTCACAGGTACGCTGTCTGGCTAAGTGTACCAGTTCAGCAAACATAGGGCCATTCAGGGGCCAGTGGCTCATCTTTGGCTTCAAAAGATCATGTTCTGTGGCTTGCTGTACTCTCCACAGACAGCATTGAGGACACAGGAATCCAAACAGGTCTGTGAACAGTGCCAGAGGGATTTCAATCTGCCAAATGAACATTCAACCACCATTCTACACCTACTGAGTGTGCAATTGAACCTTCCCCCCCCCCCCCTCTAAGATCAGGATACAGTTTCAAAAGGCAAGGCAGAAGAGGGTGTGTGGGATCCCCTAGAACAGTGGGGACAATTACTCAATTGATAATGTCATGTAGTGGGAATAGTGTCCAAGCTTGTCCATGAATGTAGACTCCTGATCTATGGAAAACTTTGGCATCATGAACTTTTCCAATAGAGCCCAATTCAGTGGGACAGAAAATGCCATTGAAATGTTAACCAGCATGCTCTGCCTGTTTCCTGAAACAGGAGTGAAAGCTCAAGCAAGACAAGTTCTTCAAATGATGACTCCACCAAGTTGCTGGCTCAGCAGGATGTATTGATGGGTTGTGACAACTTCCTGTAACATGTGGGGTGGACAATCACGTTCCCCCCCCCCCCGCCCCAAGTGTACCACAAAGGGCTAAAGTGGCTACAGCTGGGGAGGGTGTTAAGAAGCCTGGGATAGGCGGATTTGACTTGGGTCTGCATAATACACTCTAGACGCCTGAGCACAAGTGTGAGACCTAGGTTCAGAAAACCTAGGATTAACGTTCAGTGTGGATGCTGAAGCCCAGGCTTACTAACAAGAGCCTATGGGCTCAAGTCCTACTGACCCTGGTCTTATATTGCAGCACAGACATACCTAGAATTAGTCCTTGTTAGCCTAGCCTGGGTGGAGCATCCCACTGAAAAGCCCTACCCAAGTCAGGCCAAGGTAACTGCCCACAAATGTGCTCTACTACTAGACTATATGCTGGGATATCCCTTGGTTCTCAGCATGGTAATGAACTGGGCTGCTCTAGGAATTCATTCACAGGGTGCTCTCTCTCTCCATCCTAGCATGGAGCTGCTGTCTGTAGCCCTGCCAGGAGAATACTTTGTGTAAAGAACGTACAAATGGAATTACTCATTATGGATGCAGACAGCTCTCAAGGTGACAAACAGCCTTTGGCACTTAGAACTTTAATGAGAATGTCATTAAGAAATTCAAAGTGATTTGTAGCACACCCACCCAACTGACTGCTCTTGCATTTAGAGGACCAGAAAGAAATGAAAAGGTAGAGATTTCAGGTACATTTGCCCAAATTATGGGCCTTACTGATATCACACTACAGCTTTGCCAGAAAGCTGGTGTCAGCTTCTGGCCAACTGGCAGCAGGGGAGGAGGATTTCTTGGATAGCATCTCTGTACAAATGCTATGGAAGAGCAGGCAAATGTGCAGTTAAAATGCTGAACCAGTGTAGGTGACTTGCAGTGCAGAAGAGACGACGCAGATAGGAAAATACAGCTCTGGTGAAATTATGGGCTAGCACTGGAGGCCAAATAGCACCTGTGCTTGATTAGCCTCTGTCCTCACTGCAAAGTATCATAGAATATCAGGGTTGGAAGGGACCTCAGGAGGTCATCTAGTCCAACCCACTGCTCAAAGCAGGACCTATCCCCAACTAAATCATCCCAGCCAGGGCTTTGTCAAGCCTGACCTTAAAAACCTCTAAGGAAGGAGTTTCCACCACCTCCCTAGGTAACCCATTCCAGTGCTTCACCACCCTCCTAATATCCAACCTAAACCTCCCCCACTGCAACTTGAGACCATTACTCCTTGTTCTGTCATCTGGTACCACTGAGAACAGTCTAGATCCATCCTCTTTGGAACCCCTTTCAGGTAGTTGAAGGCAGCTATCAAATCCCCCCTCATTCTTCTCTTCTGTAGACTAAACAATCCCAGTTCCCTCAGCCTCTCCTCATAAGTCATGTGCTCCAGCCCCCTAATCATTTTTATTGCCCTCCGCTGACTCTTTCCAATTTTTCCACATCCTTCTTGTAGTGTGGGATCCAAAACTGGACACAGTACTCCAGATGAGGCCTCACCAATGTCGAATAGAGGGGAATGATCACATCCCTCGATCTGCTGGCAATGCCCCTATTTATACAGCCCCAAATGCCATTAGCCTTCTTGGCAACAAGGGCACACTGTCGACTCATATCCAGCTTCTTGTCCACTGGAATCCCTAGGTCCTTTTCTGCAGAACTGCTGCCTAGCCATTCGGTCCTTTAAATAGCTTAGAGCGAGCTTGGAGAGGTGTACGTTGGAGACATTTTGGAAGTACAGTGCTGCCAGCTACCTGAAAGTCACAGACAGCAACCAACTCACGTCAGCTTCCCTGCTGCAAATGACTACAAAGGATGACGAAGAAATTGAAAACAAAAGGGCCAAAACCTAAACTCACTAGTGATGGTATTAATCCAGACTAGTGCTACTCACTCCCGTTTACACAGAGGGAACAGTGATCAGAATCTAGGTGAGTGCATTTAAGGGCCTAGATAATATAGGAATTGGTAATAGGATACTGAGAGATTTACTTTTTGATTATTTGAATCTGTACCAGGCAACTAGTGACTGAAAGTTGATGCCATCTCATGCCTGTTGGTGACCTGTGTAAAATTGGTGGTGTCAATCCAGTTCCTAAAAGACAGCTATCCATTCAAACGAAACACCATCACAACTCATAGTAATCAACAGCAGAGAGTTCCAGAGCTGAATGGATGCTGTTTGACTCCCTCAATCCTCTCCAAAGGGGGTCACTAGTCAATTTACACTTGGTAGCGAGTTGTAAGGAAGCTCACCTGGCTGCTGCCTACACTGTACTCATGCTATAGACAAAGAGGATTGCAAGCTTCAGGTACTGTCAGTTTTGGCACCTTTCACAAACAACAAATGAACTTTAAAAATCCCCCCACAAGCAAAAGAGACTCCTTTCCAGCACTGAGAGCTTCAGTGGTGCTGTAGCAGAGTAGTCCTGACATCTCCACTCCATAGGACTATAACAAATCTGAACAGACTGGCCACCTCCCATAACTCCCAAGTGACTTGTACTGTATCTGAATGAGTAGTAGAGCTTTACTTAATAGTGCTTTTAATATATTGTTATAGCAGGTGTGACGAGGTGGCTATGTTCTTTTTCTTAGCAAGAAAGCCAAGTTGAGACTGCTGGGAAGACATGCTATGTTGTTAGTTTGGGGTTATGCAAGATTCTGTGCAGGAGAAGGGATTGTTGCACAAGCAGCAAGAGAGTTTGTGCCCTGCCTTGAACTCTGATTGAAGCAGAATTGCTCCCTGGGAAACTGGGCACTAGTGTGGTGGTGAGATTCCCAGAAGAAACCAATATAGTTAAAGCAATACAAAAATCTTTGTTTAGACCAGGCCTTACAACTAACTTAGGCCAGGTCTACATTAGAAACTTTTGCTGGTATAATAATATCAGTTAGGGGCATGATTCTTTATGACATTTTTATCATGACAAAAACCCTAGTGTAGACAGTAATACTGGAAAAGTCTTTTTGCAGTTTAGCTTATTTAATCTCGGGCACTGCTACAAGCTATACCAGCAAAAGCACAAAACTCCATCTCCTGATGATGTTTGCTAGTATAGCTCTACCAGCAAGCCCTTTCTAGTGTAGGATAAGCTTTAGGCAGAAAGTTTTCACATGGATACATAACTGAACCACTCTCACTTCAGCTCAGCATGGAGCCACTCAGTTTGGCCCAGCAGCCCCTACATTATGACAGAGGGGCCACTGGGCCAAGTTTCACTGAGTGGCATTGTGACTCAGCGCACTAAGTCACACTGCCTCAGTTTGGAGGCCGTCTCAAAGAGGGGGCCAAGGGAAAACTGCCATTTTTGCCCCCTCTCCCACCACCCCAAGGAGGCTCTGTCCTTGCCAATACAGGCACCACTGGCCTTAGGGGATGTCTATACTTGTCAGGATCCCAACAAGAGCAGCCAGGGCTAAGGGTCAGAACAAGGGGAAACCTGAGGCTGGGAGTAGCAGAGGAGCTCACAGTTGAGTTCCAGGCCAGGGTCAACACCAAAGGTCAGAACCTGAGTCAGGTTTCAGGGTCTGAGTCAGGAGGCAAAGTCCAAGTCAAGCCAGGCCAAGCATTCATGTGCAGGAACAGTCATAGCAACTACCAGAAAGCCACACTGTTGCCTAAAAGCATCCTAAACCACCCTTTGGGTTTATATAGGGCAGGGAACCAATAACGAGCCATGAGACTGCTGTCTGTCAAACCCTTGAGGCGGAACTTCCCTGGTCTGTGTCCATAGCGGGTCCTGGGAAGTGTAGCACAAATTAATTCCAGCTACTGGTGGGTGGCAGCCTGGAGATGCTAGCTACCTAATAGCCCTACAGACTGGGTTCTAAACCTGTGATGACGTACAACGTGGCAAATAAAAAAAGTGTGTTATTAATTCAGGTTAGCTAACTCATGATCCCTAAAAAAGAATTAAAAAAAAAAAAAAAAGGCATGGAATGATGTTGTGATTTACTTGAGAGGGGAAGACTTTCAGACTGTTACCCAGCATTGACTTGTGATGGGCCTGCTCCCATGTGACGGAAGACAATGAAAGACTGTCATTAGTGGCAGCTATTACAGTCTCTCCTTCAGATCAGTCAGGCTGGCTCAGGCACTAGAGCTACTGCTTCTAAACCCAAGAGTTCATGGTTCACATCCCAATACTAATGTTCCCTCCAACTCTTTACATCCATGTGTGGAATGAATTTTGTTATGTGCACCAATATGGAGGTGATGAGTGGCAGGGGTGGGGTCTAGGGGTTCAGAGTGTGGAAGGGGGCTCGGAGCAGAGGGTTGGGTGTGTGAGGGGGTGAGGGCTCCAGCTGGGGGTTCAGACTCTGGGGTGGGGTCAAGGATGAGGAGTGTGGGAGGGGGCTCAGGGCTAGGGCAGAGGGTCAGGGTGTGTGTGGGGGTGAGGTTCTGGCTAGGGGTGCAGGCTCTAGGGTTGGGCCAGAGATGAGGGGCTTGGGGTGCAGGCTGCCCCAGGGCTGCAGCGGGGAGAGAGGACTTCCCCCAGCTCTCTCCCCGCCGCGGCAGCCCCGGGGCTGGGGCCGGGGGAGAGGCCAGTTTATGTTGCTGTGGACTACTAATGTGCAGGAAGGGAACTCTGAGTATTTCCATGTGGATTATGAGGCATCGCTCAGAGGTGTGGAAAATACACATCCCTGAGCGATGCAGTTATACCAACCTAACTCTTGGGGTAGACAGTGCTGTGTAGAGGGAAGGCTTCTCCCATTGACATAGCTACTGCCTCTTGAGGAAGTGGATTAACTACGCTGACGAGAGAAACTCTCCTGTTGGCATAGTAGCATATTCACTAAAGCACTGCAACTGTGCCAATGCAGCCTTTTAAGTGTAGATCTGCCCTTACAGATGTATCGCCGTAACTTGGCCCAGGATTTATTTAATGGTAGACCAGTTTCCTGGCCAAATTCTAATTTGGGTCACTATATTAATAGATTAGGAGTACCACGGCTACTATTCTGAAACCTATATTAATAGATTCTGAGTCCAGAAGGGACCATTATGATCATCTAGCCTGACCTCCAGTATCACACAGACCATAGAACTTCTGCCCATATAAATAATTCCCCCCACCAGATACAGTAGCTATCTTTACTTCCTCTTCTACACTGTGGTAGTGTTGCAGTTGCACTGTTAATCTGTTAACACTATGCATTTAGGAGTTGATGAACCAATTTCTACATAGAATTCATAAAGTTCTTTGGGATCTTTCTGGATTAAAGACCCTATGTAAATATAAATCATTATCATTGTTTTAATAGGATTGACAAGAAGTTACCTAGCACTAGCTTTCTATTTCATACTCAAATCTCCAGTTCAGGTTTGTCTGTACTAGAGCTCTGAGAGCCTCTAATTGCGTCCACCATAATACTTGCCTTCCTCCACTCTTAGCTATAAATTGGATACTTCTGATCCTGACTAAACTGCACCTGGCCTTATAACTCCATTGGTCTCTACTAACTCCACCTGTTGTGAAACGCAGCATTTATGCTCCTTTAATTCTCATCAAAGGTAACTTTATTTTGTTTTGGTTTTTAACTCTTCACTAGTTACTTACCCCGTTCATCCCTAAAGTCATATGACTCACTTGCTCTGCCCTCAACTCCCACTCAGATCAAACTCATTTGCTGTTATCCCACTCTACCTGCGTCTCTCTGTTTCTGGCCTGTAAGCACATATAGCCACATAGGATTTTCAGGAGAGTTAGTGAAATTCTTTCCGGGGGAGCCCTCCGCCCCCAGATGTAACTGACTTGGTTTAGATTACAAAGAAAGCTTCCCAGAAAGGACAGAATTTTCACCGCCATCACCAGCTGCCTCCTCTGCTGCAGGAGGCGTGGAGCCCAGCTGTTTGTGATGTGGTCCATGAATCATTGCCAGTATTTGCAAGTTGTTGTCAATGGAGATTCTGCAAAAGCTGGCAGCTGGGGACCTCTAGAGGGTTGCTTTGCACGTAGCCAATTTAGGTTCCCTCCATCTCAGCCCCCCTAGTTATTTAACTAGTTGTCAACAATATTAATGTAAGTGCTCAGAGTGGCCAGTCCATCGTTTCCCCAGCCATGCCGGAAGCTGACAACTGGTAGCAAAATGAGAAGCAAAGGTGCACAGATTCACTTAAAACAATGACAGTCCTAAAAGATGCCTCTATTTGCTTTTTTGCCCTCTATTTCTTTATTCCCCCTTTTTAACTTCCAAGTGATTCTGTCCAATCCTGGAGCACGTTCTCTTTCCCCCTCATTTCTGCTGTGGTCACATTTGGGGTAGTTGTAGGGAAAGTGGTGTAACTTCTCCAAGCTCCACTCCCAAAATTAGGTCCGCCCATCTGTAGCACCAACATGAGATGACTCACTGTACTGTGCAGATGTTCAAAATGCAATCATATGTCTTGCCTATGTCCCGGAGCTTTTTCTTGATGGGGATGGGTGGGGTGGAAATAAGTGATGATATTTCCCAAACACCCCACCCGCTTGCAGCACCAAAATGAGAAATCACTCCCAGTAAATTGTGCAAGTCTGTGACCTTTCAACTCCTTTCTGACCTATGTGGTCAACAACATTCCCATTTAAATCATTATCACTGGGCAACTGAGCCTTAATTAAATATTGTCAGGTCCATTAAAGACAAGTTGAATCTCTGAAATTCAGGCAAATGAAATTCAGTGAAAGAGGAGAAACAAGGCCATTTAGTGAAATGTTACCTGAAATGAAATTCTGCCTCCTTCCTCAATTTCACAGGTCACTAGAAATTTAATCTCTTCTTTTACTTGAAGAGAAGTATCACTCACACCGAAGGGAAGCCAAGGGAAGAGATGGATAGGTCTGAGAGCTTTGCATTTCTCAAGTGTCAAAACAACTTTGTTTACTGTAAGACACCAACACACAAGATACTTAATTTCTGATACCCTCTGTACAGTATAGACTGGGTCAAATTCTATGCCAGCATAACTCCATTGACAGTTCATGCTTCACTGACAAAATAGTATATTAAAGGAAACTGGATCAGTTTAATGGAATATAAATCAAAAGAGCTGATAAAAATTGGCCAATTCATAAATAACTGAATAATCCAGTATAATTTAAAGATACAGATACTGACTGAGTATTTATGTAGCTCAGGTTATAGAAAGCTTTATTTCTGTATTTTTCTAAATTAAGTTAAAAGGTACCAAGAGCTGAAGTGAAGTGGGCCAAGTTCTCTTCTGGCATAAGTCCAACACAGTTTGCATTTACACTGAATGTGGCAACTTGTTCAATAATGTAAAAAACTAATCTGAAATAACTTTGAAAATATAAAATTTTTGAAATATAAAATTAACATAGCACCCTTTAAATTGGTTAAAAACTGGTTAACTGATAGCTTTCAAAATGTAACTGTAAACAGGGAATCATCATTGACTGGGTGTGTTTCTAGTTGGGTGCCACAGGAATGGACTCTTGGCCTTATTTAACATTTTTGTCAATGACCTGGAAAAAAACAAAATCATCACTTAAATGTTTGCAAACAACAAAAAAATTGGGGGAATGGTAAATAATGAAGAGGACTAGTCACTGATACAGAGTGATCTGGGGATCGTTTGGTAAACTGAGTGCAAGCAAACAATATGTATTTTAATATGACTAAGTGTAAATGGATACATCTGGGAACAAAGAATGCAGCCATTCTTATGGGATAGGATACTATCCTGGAAAGCAGTGACTCTGAAAAAGATTTGTGGGTCATGGCAGATAATCCGCTGAACACGAGCTCCCAGTGCAACTCTGTGGTCGAAAGGGCTAATGCGGTCATAGAATCATAGAATATCAGGGTTGGAAGGGACCTCAGGAGGTCATCTAGTCCAACTCCCTGCTCAAAGCAGGACCTAATCCCCAACTAAATCATCCCAGCCAGGTCTTTGTCAAGCCTGACCTTAAAAACCTCTAAGGAAGGAGATTCCACCACCTCCCTAGACAGGGCCGGCTCCAGGCACTAACTTCTCAAGCAGGTGCTTGGGGCGGCCATTCCGGACAGGGGCGGCAGTTCCAGGTATTCGGCGGCAATTCGGCGGGAGGTCCTTCACTCCCAGGCGGAGTGAGGGACCATCCGCCGAATTGCCGCCGAATACCTGGAACTGCCGCCCCTGTCCGGAA